>NW_027529995.1:7337-33533 GCF_008692635.1 Crocuta crocuta
TGCCTGACTTATTTCGCTCAGCATAACACCCTCAAGGTCCATCCATGTTGCTACACATGGCCAGATTTCATTGTTTCTCATTGCCATGTAGTATTCCATGGTATAGATAAACCACATCTTCTTGATCCATTCGTCCGTTGATGGACACTTAGGCTCTTTCCATGTTTTAGCTATTGTGGAGAGTGCTGCTATGAACATTGGGGTACATGTGCCCCTATGCATCAGCATCCCTGTGTCCCTTGGGTAAATTCCTAGCAGTGCTATTGCTGGGTCATAGGGGAGTTCTATTGTTTTCCTGAGGAACCTCCACACTGTTTTCCAGAGGGGCTGCATCAGTTTACATTCCCACCAACAATGTAGGAGGGTGCCCGTTTCTCCACATCCTCGCCAGCATCTAGAGTTCTCTGAGGAGAAAGCAGGAAACAACCTTCTTGACCTCCACCGCAGCAATTTCTTACTTGACACATCCCCAGAAGCAAGGGAATCAAAAGCAAAAATAAACGATTGGGACCTCATCAAGATTAAAACCTTCTGCACAGCAAAGGAAACAACCCACAAAACAGGCAACCAACAGAATGGGAAAAGATAGTTGCAAATGACATATCAGATAAAAGGTTAATATCCAAAATCTATAAAGAACTCACCAAACTCCACACCCAAAAAACAAACAACCCAGTGAAGAAATGGGCAGAAGATATGAACAGACACTTCTCCAAAGAGGACATCCAGAGTAGTCTTTTGAGATTTTAGTTTAATATGGAAGTACTTCCCATTATTCTTCACTTGAGTGAGTTCTTATATGTGTCTTCCTAGCCTGAACACAGTGTCAAAGCTGTGGTTTTGCCTAGATTAGCAATTGTCCTTGAGGGAGATGCAGTTTTGGTTTCTTAGCTTCTTTCTTTGAGTTTTTACTTTCTTTCAAAATTCGGCTTAATAATTCTTTATCATATTGATGGCTCTTTGATGCTTTTAAGAAACTGGATTTTTGAAATATTTTATGTAGTAATTTTAGATATTTTCAGCAAGAAGATTTAAATAACTCAGCCTAGAATAACTAGAGTTGGAAACCTTCCTACTTATCATCTCTCTGAGATTGTCTCAAGGCATCTCAAACCTGGCACTTCCAAAAGAACACTCCCAGCCTCCTCTGTTCCTCTGGCTTGGTTTTTCTCCATTGTTTATCAGCTTACCAGTGCATATGACAAGTCCATGTGAACTGATCATCTAGTTTTCCATTTTCTTGCTACTAAATATCTTTAATTTCTCCACCTCCGTTCTGATCCATCATTTCTCACCAGTTAAACTGTAGTAGAATGTAAACCTCCATTTTTAGGGTGCTGTATTTTGGCATTCATAGTATAGCCAAAGTTACCCTTTAAAAATTGATATGAATAAAACAAAACAAAACTTCGAATACATAAACAGATTGGTGATTACTTAGAGGGAGGAGAGGGGCTTTGGGTGAGGGTGAAATGGCTGAAGGGATCCAGAGGTACAAACTTCCAGTTATAAAATAAGTAAATCATGGGAATGTATGGTGTGGTGACTATAGTCAATAATATTGTATTGCATACTTGAAAGTTGCTAATAGAGTAAATATTAAAAGTTCTCATCACAAGAAAAAATTTTTGTAACTTTGTGTGGTGACAGATGTAACTAGACTTATTGTGGTGATCAATTTTTGATCACTGATTTTTGATTTGAGAAAATTTGATCACTACTTTGCAATGTGTATAAATACTGAATCATTGTGTTGTATACCTGAAACTAACATAATGTTATATATCATATATACTTCAGTTAAAAATTGATTTTATCATGACATTTCCCTGCTTAAAATCCTTTATTAGCTTACCATAATTTTCAGAACAGACACCCAAATCTTTATTGTTTTTTTTTAATAGTTTATTGTCAAGTTGGTTTCCATATAACACCCAGTGCTCATCCCCACAAGTGCCCTCCTCCATGCCCATCTCCCTCCTCCCCCCCACACCCATCAGTCCTCAGTTTTTGTCAGCATTCAAGAGTCTCTCATGGTTTGCCTCTCTCCCTTTCCCCCACCATTTCCCCCCTTCTTCTCCCCCATGGTCCTTCATTAAGTTCCTCCTAATCCTCCTATACGTGCAAACATATGGTATTTGTCCTTCTCTGCCTGACTTATTTCGCTCAGCATAACACCCTCAAGGTCCATCCATGTTGCTACACATGGCCAGATTTCATTGTTTCTCATTGCCATGTAGTATTCCATGGTATAGATAAACCACATCTTCTTGATCCATTCATCTGTTGATGGACACTTAGGCTCTTTCCATGTTTTGCCTAGCCACAGGATCTTGATGATAGGTCTGTGTAACACATGACTAGAAGAATCTGTAGGTCCCAGATTGCTTTTTATTTTTTAAGGCCATGGGAAGCCACTAAAGTTTTTTTTTAATCAGTGGAAGGGTATAATAATACCTGTTTTTACAGCACTGATGATGGAGTGGAGTGGAGTGGCAAGGCTGAGGAATCTGTGAAGGTGAGAAATACTGTGAGCCTGGGCCAGAAGAATGGCAGAGGTTGCATACAAGAAAAACTTTAAAGTGAAATTAGTGAGATCCAGCAACTTGCTGTATGTGGTTGATAAGGGAAAAAGAGAAGTCAAAGAAAATTATAATAAGATATTTCACATATAAATTTATCAGGCAGTCACTATATACTGGACACTGTTATAAACACTTTAGTATATCATCTTTTATTCCTCATAGTCACTCTATGACATAGATATTATTAATATCTTCAGTTTCTCAATAAAGAAAATTCTGACATGGAGAGATTAAGTACATTTCCCATTTGGCACAGCTGTTGAGTGATTGAGATATTTCAAAACAGGCACTGTGATTTCAAGCCTGTGCTAATTCTTACCTGAGAAATCCAGTGGACTGTAGTTGTGTTAGCTAAAATATAAAACATAAGAAGGGGAGCAGACTTTGAGGAACTGGTGTGTGTATGCTGAAGATGAGGAAGAAAGTGGGAAAACAGATTAGTTTGTTTCTGGACATCCAGGAGAATATCTGTGTAAACATTTGGAAATGTGGGAGTGGTTTTTCAGAAGGAGAGTAAAATTGGAGACTGAAGTTATACAATCGTTAGTGATGTTTAGAGCTACAGAAGGTCCCAAAATTATCTAAGGAAAAAGTGTGATCTCATAGACATACTGTAGCTTTTAATACCTTCTTCACTTCACATACTCAGATAACACCTGTGAAGAGCATTTAGCACAGTATTTGAAGATTTCTGAGAGATTAATAAATGTTACCTGTTATTATTGTGCAGCGTATAAAAATAAGGATGGGAAGCAACAAAAGTTTTGACATTTTATTAGTGTGATTTACTTAAATTGAATTATAATGGTGTCTTAGGCATGTTGTGAAAGATCAGGCTTTCCATAGAACATAAATGCCTCTCTATTCCTGAAACAGCAAAAAGGGTTTGGACTGTTATTTTTAGCATCATTTTTTTATAGCATTCTATATTGATATACACAGCTGTTATTGTCTCTTATTAACATTCTCAGTAGGACAACTATGCTTCTTGAGGGATTAAATTTGTTTAGGAGAATCAGTTGATCTAAATGGCCTCTGACATCTGTGATAAAGAACCTAAGTTACAACTTTTTACAGGGGAATGATGTTATTTTTTTGTCTTAAATTCAGGTATGGAATTTTTTTGGCAGTTTGATCAGTGCCATCTATAAAGTTTATTTAATATTTAATGAAGAGGCACAGTTCTTAGCAGTAAAGTTCTGACACTGTTACTTGTGTTCTGAATTGCTATGCATCATTCACATGGCTTTGTTCAGTTTAACATGTGCTGAGAAGGTGGAGATCAGGTTACTTAAGAAACTACCAAAGAGCTAAAGTATGGAGTCTCTGATTAGGGGATGTGGAAGGCATACTTTTAAGGACTCGGTGAAGCAAATAGGATTGTTGAGCCATCTGTGACTGTGAAGCAACAGCAGGAAACTTAGGTCTGCAGCAAAAAGTAATTTGTGATCAACCATTATTTCTTGAGCTCCTCCTCTTCTGTGGTCTGTGTTTTGCAGTTGGGGAAAATGGACAGGAGAGAATATAGAGAATGCATTTAAGTATAAAAGATGGCCCCAGACTTCCAGATGCTCAGAGACCTTGGGAAAGGAAAGGTTCATCTAGGAGAGGTATAAGGGCAATTTAAAAAATTCTACGCACTCCCTAATGCAGTGAGTACTATAGGTCTTGAAAGCTGGATGGAGGTAAATGAGGACAGTTCAGGAAAGATGGTCAAGAAAAGAAAGTAAATTTAAAAGATACTAGATGGAAGGAACATAAGAGGAAGGAAGTATGCCAACCTAGAGAAATGTCTCAGAATGTCAGGCATTGGTCTTAGGAATAAGACCAATATGGTGCATCAATTTATTTAGCCATTGTTCTCTTACTAATTTTCTCATTGTTCTCTTCTGTTTGCATAAATATATGCAGGATGTTGAGACCATACTAATATCCATTAACAGCAATAGTTAGTTTTAGATATCAGTGCCAATGTAGGTATCTTTATGAGAAGTTTATTTTAATAGCATCGCTAAAGTTACCAGAAATGTAATGGGAAACCAAGTTTTGGTTAGGTTATTTGTAAGTATCTTATGGTTTGTTTTTCATTTTTTTTAATTTTTAAAATTTTATTTATTTTTAATTAAAAAAATTTTTTTTACAAATAGTTTATTGTCAAGTTGGTTTCCATATAACACCTAGTGCTCATCCCCACAAGTGCCCTCCTCCATGCCCATCACCCCCCCTTCCCCTGTCTCCTACCCTTATCAGCCCTCAGTTTGTTCTCAGTATTCCAGAGTCTCCCATGGTCAAACCCCAAAGTCTTAAAGGACCTGGCACTGTGTGGATCTGCTTTTCTACTTTGGAGTAGAGCCTCTCCACCTTACTAATGGAAGGCCTTTGGCTGGTACCTGCAGGGTCTTTTATCATTGGGGAGGCAATAAACCCTCTTCCAAAAGTAGTCCAGGAAGGTGACTGTTCTCTCCCAGCGCATCCTGGAGATCTCTACACCACTCTATGTATTCCAAGGCCAGCTCCCTCCTCCCCAAGGAGCAGACATCACACCTTCACTCCAGAGGAAGTTGGGTACTTCCAAAGCCTCAAATTGAGCTCCAAAAGATGTTTGCAAAAAATAACTGAGACATTCAGTACTTCTCGCTCCTCTGCCCATGGTCCAGAGAGGTTTTCCCCTTGTGCTAACTCGATGCTGCACTTTCTCAGCCCCTCTTTCTTTACTTCCCTTTTGTCTGCCCTTGTAAAGGGTTTCCTCCCCTCCGTGTCACTGCCAATTTCCTCTCCTTCAGTTCACTTCCACACACCTCGTACCTGCCAGTGGTCTTCCTCCAACTGTGGAGATCCTTCTGTCACTTTGCATTGATTTTTTTTGTATTCCAAGTAACCTGACCTCAATACAACTGGTTTGAGGGATGAGGAAAGCCCTAGGGTCCCCTACTTCTCTGCCATCTTAAACTCTCCCTCAACAAGTGCCTTCCTTAATCCCCATCAACCATTTAACCCATGCCCTGTCCGCCTCCCCTCCAACAACCCTGTTTATTTTCTGTAGTTAAGAGTCTCTCTCATGATTTGCCTGTTTCTCTTTTTTCCCCCTGTATTCATCTGTATTGTTTCTTAAATTCTACATATGAGTGAAATCATACGGTGTTTGTCTTTTCTGTGATATGGATGGAGCTAGAATGTATGTGCTTGCTGGTTTGATTTGGAGGGGAAAAATTGTGTAACACTGACCTAAATTTTAAAAGAGAAGAAAGGAGGAAGTGGGATGCATGTGGCATTTTATTGTATTTTCCTTTTTTTCATATCTCCATACAACAGGAACCATAATCTCTTTAAAATATGTGTGGAATCATTGTGTCCCTTCACTGATCAACCTTTCAATGCTTCCAATTGCATTTAGGACAAATATCAACCTGTGGCCATGATCTCTGCCTGCATTTCAGTTTCCCTGTCCCATTTGCCAAAGCACCAAAATGTCTCCCACCTGAGAACCTTGCTCTTCCTTGTTCTGCTGCCTGGAATGTTCATCCCCTGACTCTTTTCTGGTTTTTTTCTTATTCTTTGGTTTCAATTTAAATGTCGCATTCTCTGAGAGGCTTTCCCTAGCGGGTTGACAGAACTATTTGTTATTTGTTATCACTCTTCTATGTGGATTACCTTCAATGAATTTTTCAGTTTATAATTAAGCTTTCATTGTTTCCTCCACTAATCTGTAAACTTCTTGAAGATAAGCACTTGTTTTATCTTTGCATATCCCTAGACCTATAGTACACATGTTTGTTCACTTTCCTAATAAAGATTAGGCCTAACCTAAAAATACAGATTATCTATTAAATAAATGAAAGAATGTATATCTGTTGAAGTTAAAATCAGCATATGGTAAATAAAAATTAACAAGTTGTAGAGAGTATATGTATGGAAAAATGTTAGTTATATTTTAGTATAGTGTTAGGAAAAAATACTCATATGGTGATGTACATATGTAGACAAAAGTCTGGATGCATACACACACACACACACACAATCAAACCATTAGCATGGTTACTGAGGAAGTAGGACACGAAGTGGGGTTGGGAGAAGTACACACACAGAGAACTTTGAATTTAATCCTACATTATTTGTGTTTTATTATTTTCTTTCCGCCAGTTTACATGTACTTTTCTTTTTTTCTTTTTTTGCTATTTTTATTTCTTTCATAGTTTATTGTCAAGTTGGATTCCATATAACACCCAGTGCTCATCCCAATAAGTGCCCTCCTCCATGTCTATTACTCCCCTTCTCCTATCCTCACCCCATCAGCCTTCAGTTTATTCTCAGTATTCAAGAGTCTCTCATGGTTTGCCTTCCTCCCTATCCCCAATTATTTTTCCCTTCTCCTCCCCCATGGTCCTCCATTAGGTTTCTCCTAATCTTCCTATAAGTGGAAGCATATGGTATCCGTCCTTATCTGCCTGACTTATTTTGCTCAGCGTAACACCCTCAAGTTCCATCCATCTTGCTACACATGGCCAGATTTCATTCTTCCTCATTGCCATGTAGTATTCCATTGTATATATAAACCATATCTTCTTGATCCATTCATCAGTTGATGGACATGTAGACTCTTTCCATGTTTTGGCTGTTGTTGAGAGTGCTTCTGTGAACATTGGGGTACATGTGCCCCTACGCATCAGTACTTCTGTATCCCTGGGATAAATTCCTAACAGTGCTATTGCTGGGTGATAGGGGAGTTCTACTGTTAATTTTTTGAGGAACCTCCACACTGTTTTCGAGAGGGGCTGCACCAATTTACATTCCCACCAACAATGTAGGAGGGTGCCCGTTTCTCCACATCCTCGCCAGCATCTAGAGTCTCCTGATTTGTTCATTTTAGCCCCTCTGAGCAGCGTGAGGTGATATCTCAGTGTGGTTTTGATTTGTATTTCCCTGATGAGGTGGNTGGTATGAGAAATGATCCAGTTTCATTCTTCTGCATGTTGCTGTCCTGTTCTCGCAGCACCATCTGTTAAAGAAGCTGTCTTTTTTCCATTGGATACTGTTTCCCGCGTTGTCAAAGATTAAGTGGCTGTACACTTGTGGGTCCATTTCTGAGTTCTCTATTCTATTCTACTGGTCTTTGTGTCTGTTTTTGTGCCAATATCATACCGTCTTGATGATTACAGCATTTTTAAAATACCATTTTTAAATGTTTTATTTATTTCTAAGAGAGAGACAGACAGTGTGAGCAGGTAGGGTCAGAGAGAGGGGGAGATACAGAATCTGAAGCAGGCTCCAGGCTATGTGCTAGCTGTTAGCACAGAGNCAGGATTTCTTGTAGAGCTGGTTTAGTGGTGACCAATTCTTTCCATTTTTGTTTATTTGGAAAGATTTATCTCTTCTTCTACTCTGAATGACAGGCTTGGTGGATAGAGTATTCTTGGCTGCATATTTTTTCTGTTCATCACATTGAAGACTTCCTGCCACTCCTTCCTGGCCTGCCAAGTTTCAGTAGATAGGTCTGTCATCACTCTGATAGGTTTCCTTTTGTATGTTAGGGCCCTGTTTTCCCTAGCTGCTTTCAGAATTCTCTCTTTGTCCTTTTATTTTGCCAGTTTCACTATGATATGTTGTGCAGAAGATCCATTCAAGTTATGTCTGGGGAGTTCTCTGTGCCTCTTGGATTCTAACGTCTGTTTCCTTCCCCAGATTGGGGAAGTTCTCTGATATTATTCGTTCAAGACTCCTTCAGCGCCTTTCCCTCTCTCTTCATCTTCTGGAAATCCTATGTTACGGATATTATTCCATTTGATTGTATTGCCGAGCTCTCAAACTCTCCTTTCCTGTTCTTTGATCGGTTTATCTCTCTTTTTGTCAGCTTCCTCTTTTTCTATAATTGTGTCTTCTAAGTCACTTAATCTCCTTTCTGCCTCTTTAATCCGTTAATTGGATGCCTCCAGTTTATTATGTATCTCATTTACTGCATTTTAAAATTCATTATAACTATTTTTAAACTCCACAGTATTTGTAGCCATAGTTTCTCTGATGTCCTCCTTGCTTTTTTCAAGCCCAGCAATTAATTTTATAATTATTGTTCTAAATTGTTGTTTAGTTATTTTGCTTATATCTGTTTTCAGCAGTTCTTTTGCTGTCAATTCTTCCTGGAATTTCTTTGGAGGAGAGCTCTTTTGTTTCATCATTTTGGTTAGCTTCCTATCTCTTGTTAGTTTTGAAAGCCTGTTATGCACTCTACACCTGTGAGTGCTGCTGTACCAAAGAAGGCTCCTTGACTGTCCAGGGCCTGTCCGTTCAGAAAATGTTCTTTGAATGGTATCTCTTGGTCTCTCTTGTTGAGACTTAGGTTATTTTATTTTCCCACTCATAATGGTATTTGGGACTCTCCACCATGTGTACTTTGGCTTGTTTCTTGAGGTAGCCCTGGAAAAGAAAACAGGGAACAAAGGCACACAAACGCACAGACAAATCCAACAAATACGCAAACTGAAAGGTAAAACAAAAAAGGAAAAGAGAAAAGAGGAAGGAGGGAAGGCGAATAATAAGAAATTAAAATACATAAAAAAGGAAAAAAGAAGAAACCCAGTATACAAAGAACAGTTTAAAGCATGTAACCAGATTTCACAGCTACAAATAAGTAGCCAGGTGTGTGCAGTGCTAGTGGAAGAGCATAGAGAAAGAGGGAAATGATAGGGCAGGGATGAAACGTCTCCTCCAGGTCGGGCTGGTGAGCGAGGAGCAGTTTCACCTGGGGTCGCCTGGGACCAGTGCGTCCTGCCTAAGGTCAGCTGGACAGCAGGAAACGGGGTCCCTCTGTGTCCTGTCACCTGAAATATAAACTCGCAGGCAAATCTCTCAGAAGTTTTAAGCCTTTCGCCTACCCCCTAGGGATCCAGTGGAGCCAGAAGCTCAAAGGCGTGGCCACCGCGCGTCCTACAGGTCGATCTGGCTAGCAGGGAGCAGTTTCCCTGGGGTTTGCCTGGGACGAGTGCGTCTCCCCTAGGGTTAGCTGGAGAGCAGGAAACTGGACCCCTCTGTGTCCCGAGTGGAGGTTTTTTTCTTTTCCAGTGACAGGGACAGTGTCTTGAGCAGTTTTGGCCACTCTTTTTCCCCCCTAGACTCCCTGCGGCTCTCCTCAGAGAGGGATCCCCCCCTCCCTGTGTGTCTCCTGTACCAGCCCGATTTTATCTTCCCCAGTTTGCACTCACGCTTTAAGGTTTTTTTCAGCGGACTCTGTCTCCTTTTCCTCCCAAACTCCTGGATTCTGTAAGAGTTCCTATGGCTTCAAGCCTTCTCCCTGTGAGATATGGGGGCGAGTGAAATGTACAGAGCTTCCTACTACTCCGCCATCTTGCCCTCTCCTCCTATAAGAGACCTTGAGATTTTTCTTCTTGAGGTGAGCCTGTGTTGCTATAAACTTCCCTGTTAGAACAGTTTTTGCTGCTTCCTAAAGATTTTGAACTGTTGTGTTTTCGTTTTCATTTGTGGTCTTCTATTTTTTTTTTTCTAATTTCTAGGAGAGAGAGAGACAGCGTGAGCAGGGGAGGGTCAGAGAGAGAGGGAGTCACAGACTGAAATAGGCTCCAGGCTCTGAGCTAGCAGTCAGCACAGAGCCCGATGTGGGGCTCAAACCCACGAACCGCGAGATCATGACCTAAGCGAAAGTCGGATGCTTAACCGACTAAGCCACCCAGGCGCCCCGGTCTTCTATTTTTTTTAATTCCTATTTGATTTCTTGGTTGACCTATTCATTGTTTAGTAGTGTGTTACTTAACATTCATGTTACCTGTGAGTTTTCCAGATTTTTTCTTGTGGTTGATTTCTAGTTTTGTAAAGAATGCATGTATGACTTCAGTCTTCTTGAATTTGGTTAGATTTGTTTTGCAGCCTAATATGTGATCTGTACTGGAGAATATCCCATGTGTACTTGAAATAATGTGTGTTTCACTGTTTTAGGATGGAACATTTTGAATATATCTGTTAGATCTATCTGGTGCAACATGTCATTTAAAATCACTGTTACTTGTTGGGATGAGCACTGGGTATTATATGGAAACCAACTTGACAATAAACTATGAACGAAAAAATAAAATAAAATCATTGTTCCTTGTTGATTTCTGTTTGAGTATCCATTCATGTAAGTGGGGTGCCTAAATCCTCTACTATTATTATATTAGTATTGATTATTTCCTTTATGTTTCTTATTAGCTGTTTTATTATTTGAGGGCTCCCAGGCTGGGTGCATGAATATCTACAATTGTTATATCTTCTTGTCAGATTATTCCCTGTATGATTATTTAGTGTCCTTCTTCATTTCTTGTAACAATATTTATTTAAAAATTTTTTAATGTTTTTTATTTATTTCTGAGAGAGAGAGAGAGAGACAACGTGAACAGGGGACGGTCAGAAAGAGAGGGAGATACAGAGTCTGAAGCAGTCTCCAGGTTCTGAGCTAGCTGTCATTACAGAGACCGATGTGGGGCTCAAACTCACGAACCGTGAGATCATGACCTGAGCCGAAGTCAGATGCTTAACCGACTGAGCCACTCAGACGCCCCACAGTATTTGTTTTAAAGTCTGTTTTATCTGATGTAAATACTGCTACCTTAGCTTTCTTTTTATTTCATTTGCATGATAGATGTTTTTCCAGCCTTTCATTTTCAGTTTGCATGTGTCTTTAGGTCTAAAATGAATCTCTTGTAAGCAGCATATAGATAGTCTTGCTTTTTATACATTCTCTCACTCTCTATTTTTTGTTTGTTTGAGTGTAGACTATTTATATTCAAGGTAATTATTTCTAGGTATATATTTCTTACCATTTTGTTACTTATTTTATGGTTGTTTTGTATTTATTCTCTGTTTCTTTCTTCTCTTGCTCTCTTTTCATGTTTTGCTGCCTTTCTTTAGTGATATACTTGGATTCCTTTCTATTTTTGACATATTTATTACTGGTTTTTGACTTGTGGTTACCATTAGGTTTGTATATAACATCTTATGCACATAGTAGTCTATATTATGTTCATTATTGCTTAAAGTTGAACCCATTCTAAAAACACTAAAATTTTATTCCTCTCCCTCCCATGTTTTAGGTATATGGTATCATACTTTACATCCTTCTATTTTGTGAATCCTTGGCTGATTTTTATAGATACACTTAATTTTATTGGTTTTGAAGTCACTCTTAGGATGTATACAGTACAGTGGCTTTTAGTGCATTCACAAAGTTATGCAGCTGTCATCACTAATACCAAACTATTTCATCACCCCCAAAAGAAATGGATGGAATCATACAATATTTAACATTTTGTGTCTGGCTCCTTTTGCCTTGCAGGTTTTTAAAATTCATTCATATTGGGGCATATATCAGTACTTAATGCCTTTTTATGGACAAATAATATTCGATTGTGTGGATATACCACATTTGGTTTATCTGTTTAACTGTTGACAGTCATTTGGATAATTTCCAATTTCTGACTGGTATGAATAATGCTGTCAACTTTCATGTACAAGATTTTGCATGGACATATAGATTCCTTTCTTTGAGTTATATACCTAGGAATGGAATTTCTGGGTCATATGGTAACTCTGTGTACAACATTTTGAGGAATTGCAAAACTATTTTCCAAAGTAGCTATGCCATTTTATATTCCTACCAGCAGAATATGAGATTCTGATTTCTTCACATATTCTTTTCAGTTTGTGGCATAGCCATTGCAGTAGAACTCTGCACTGCAGATTTCTTCCTTTGGGGTGAGGCTGGCTCTTTATGGTGGAAACTCATATGGCAGACTCTCAAGAGCTGGAGATAGTACCTAACCCTTGCTTTTACTCAAGTATTTATATCAGGGATTTTTCCAAATAGAGACCTAGTTATGTCCTGTGTTATAGAGACCCTCTGACATCTAAACTTGGAGCACCACAGAGTCCTTCCTCCAGCTTCTCGTTATACTCTAGGTTATATCCAGCTTTATGGCTTTAAAGACTGATGGGGCACTTGGGTGGCTCAGTTGGTTAGGTGTCTAACCTCAGCTCAGGTCATGATCTCACTGTTCGTGAGTTTGAGCCCCGTGTCAGACTGTGTGCTGACAACTCAGAGCCTGGAGCCTACTTCAGATTCTGTGTCTCCCTCTATCTGCCTCTCCCCTGCATGTGCTCTCTCTCTCTTTCTCTCTCAATAATAAACATTAAAAAAATGTTTTTAAAGACTGATCTTCATACTGATGACTTACAAATTTGAACCTCTAGCCAGACATTTGTATCTCTATCCAGTACTCCAGATACAGATGTCCACTGTCTTCCTAACGTCTTCACTTGGATATCTAATAAAAATCTCAAACCAAACATGTGTGAAACAAACCTTTTACACAGCGTCCCCCCACCTTGATCTTCTTCATCTTATTAAATGGCAATTCCGTTCTGCTAGTAGCTCAGGTCAAAGCATTAAAGTCCTTTGATTTTTCCAAACTTAAAATTGTATTTTTTGTCTTGTGTGCTCACCAAAGTTGCTGTTCCTTTAATGTGGTTCACCTATGATTTTCAGAGATTTCTTTGAATGCTAGTTGCTAAAAAGACTAAAATAGCACACAAGAAAACCAAACACCTCTCCTTATCTTTGCATTTTGGTTCTGTGCTGGTTATTTCTTCAAAATATAGCTCTGCTTACACTGAGCCTAGGAATCAGTCCAAGGTGAAAGGTGAGGGTCTTCTCTGGTCTTGTCTTAGCAGGAGTACTTTTGAATGTCATAATTAAAAAAAATCCTCTCCAGATTTTTCTTCCAGACCTTAAGTTGTTATTATATGTCTTGAACCATAACCTTTGGTCCTAGGTGTCTGTAGTATGTTAGTTCATCTTATGCCATTTTCTGACAAAGCCCAGTTTTTCAAAATCCATGTCTAATCTATGTTAAAGAGAGATAAGTGCCTTCCATCAGTCCTTCAAGTATCCCCCAAACAAATTAGAACAGACACTTACAGTAATTTCTGGGTAAAGTCTGCTCTGTTTCCTTTGGAATCATGGACCAACATCCCTTAGTTGGGACACAGCCTGCTGGCACTTTGACTGCCACTGCTTTAGAACTGTGCCATGCTAGAGTCTTGGGCAAGGACAAATAAAAACATCACAAAACTTTCCTGCCATTTTTAAGTTGTGTTTTTCTTGGTTCAGGATTCACTTAGTTTCTGTAATTCTTTGACCATTTTCCAGAGTTCTGACAGTATTGGTTCTGACAGTTTTGCTTTTTTTTTTTTTTCATTATTTCTGAGGAAATAAGTGCTTGGAGCTCCCTACTATGCCATTTTCTTTTCTTTTTTTTTTTTTTCTCTTTTTTTTTTTAATAGTTTATTGTCAAATTAGTTTCCACATAACACTCAGTGCTCATCCCCACAAGTGTCCTCCTCCATGCCCATCCCCCCCTCCCCCCACATCCATCAGTCCTCAGTTTTTGTCAGCATTCAAGAGTCTCTCATGGTTTGCTTCTCTCCCTTTCCCCCACCATTTCCGCCCTTCTTCTCCCCCTTGTTCCTCCGTCAAGTTCCTCCTAATCCTCCTATACGTGCAAACATATGATGCCATTTTCTAGTGTCACATGTCACATAGTTCATTTTTTTTTATCCTGAGCAGTATTCCATTGGATGGATATACCACAAGTTGTCTTCCTGTTTGTAAACACTTGGGTTGTTTCCAACTGTGGGCTATTCTGAACAAAGTGGTTGTAATGGCTAGTTTTATGTGTCAACTTGATTGGGCCACAGGATTCCCTGGTCAATATATTGCATGTTACCCTCATGAGAAATCTGAGCCAGAATCACTCAACTAATTCATTCCTGGATTCCTATTCCATAAAAACTGTGAGGTCATGTTTTAAATTTTCAACCAAGTTGTAGGGTAATTTTTTAATGCAGCAATAGATAGGCAGCTAAAACGACTAACAGATAACAGACACTTAAGCCTTCTCTTGCCATAAGTTCACTAGAAATTGTGATTACACTCATGCTTATTAAAGCAGAATTTTGGAACCAGTAAGCTCATGAGACATGATTAATCATCTCTAAGATACTGTATATCCTGCTTACTTAGTTTATTTTCTTTCCCCTTTCTGCTCTAATGTAAGCTTCATGAGAGAAGATATTTTTAAAGGTTGTTTTGTGTATTGCTATAACCCTACTCTGTAAAATAGGTAAGTATATGCTTCCCATACCATGTCTCATTAGATGGTCAGAATTTCCATATTCTGTGGAAATGTAGAATAGTAAGGATCACAGTAACTTGCTTTAAAGATATAGCCTACCTAATTTTCCTTCCCTTCCCCTAAGTTCATCTGTTGAATTACTCAAATTTCACATATGAGTGAAATCATATCTGTCTTTCTCTGACTTCACTTATTTTGCTTAGCATAATACCCTCTAGTTCTATCTACGTTGTTGCAAATGGCAAGATTTCATTCTTTTTAATCACCAAATAGTATTCCATTATGTATATATACCACAACATCTTTACCCATTCATCTGTTGATACACATTTTGCCTCTTCCCATAATTTAGCTATTGTTGATAGTGCTGCTATACATGTTGGGGTGCATGTGCCCTTCAACATTTTTCTATCCTTTAGATGAATACCTAGAAGTGCAGTTGCTGGATTGTAGGGTACTTCTATTTTTAATTTTTTGAGGAGTCTCCATACTGTTTTCCAGATTGGCCATACCAATTTTCATTCCCACCAACAATGCAAGAGAGTTCCTCTTTCTCCATATCCTTGCCAATATCTGTTTTTTCCTGAGTTGTTTATTTTAACCATTCTGACAGGTGTAAGGTGGTATCTCTCATTGTGTTTTTGATTTGTATTTCCCTGATGATGAGTGATGTTGAACATCTTTTCATGTGTGTTAGCCATCTGGATGTCTTCTTTGGAAAAGTCTCTATTCATATCTTCCCATTTTTTCATTGCATTGTTTGGTTTTGGGTGTAGAGTTTCATAAGTTCTTTCTAGATTTTGGATACTAACCCTTATCTGATATGTCATTTGCAAGTACTTTCTCCCATTTTATCAGTTGCCTTTTAGTTTTGTTGTTTCCTTTGCTGTGCAGAACCTTTTTATCTTGATGAGGACCCAACAATTCATTTTTGCTTCTCTTTCCTTTGCCTCTGGAGTCATGTTAAGTAAGTTGCTGCGGCCTGGGTCATAGAAGTTGCTGCCTCTGTTCTCCTGTAGGATTTGGATGGTTCCTGTCTCACATTTAGGTCTTTCATCCATGTTGAATTTATTTTTGTGTATAGTATGAGAAAGTGGCCCAGTTTCATTCTTCTTAATGTCGCTGTTCTGTTCTCCCAGCACCATTTGCTAAAGAGACGTTTTTTCCATTGGGTGTTCTTTCTCGCTTTTTTGAAGATTAGTTGGCCATACATTTGTGGGTCCATTTCTGGGTTCTCTGTATTAGTCTGTTCATCTATGTGTCTGTGTTTATGCTACTACCATACTGTCTTGATGACTACAGCTTTGTAATATAGCTTAAAGTCCAGAATTATGATGCCTCCAGCTTTCCTTTTCTCTTTCAACATTCCTTTGACTATTTGGGGTCTTTTGTGGTTCCATACAGATTTTAGGATTGTTTGTTCTAGCTCTGTGAAGAATGCTGGTGTTATTTTGATAGGAATTGCATTTAATGTGTAGATGGCTTTGGGTAGTATAGATTTTTTTGGGGGGGGGTAGTATAGACTTTTTGACAATACTTATTCTTTCCTTCATGAGCATAGAAGTTTTTCCATTTCTTTGTGTCTTCAATTTCTTTCATAAGCTTTCTATTGTTTTCAGCATACAGATCTTTTACCTCTTTGGTTCAGTTTATTCCTAGTTATCTTATAGTTTTTGTTGCAATTGTGAAACCATAAGAGAGTCTTAAATACAGAGAACTAACTGAGGGTTGCTGGGTGGTGGGATGGAAGGATGCGTTAAATAGGTGATGGGCATTAAGGAGCGCCTTTTTTGGGATGAATACTACATATCATATGTTAAAGATGAATCACTGGGTTCTACTCCTGAAGCCAGGAGTATACTTGAGTATACTTAAGTGAGTATACTAACTCACTTGAATTTAAATTAAAAACTAAAATAAATATAAAGATACAGCTTACTTAAATGGAATAGATTTTCCACAGTCTTTCTGATATATATATGTATATATATTGCACTTTACAAATGTTTTGTTTTTTATTTATTTTTTATTCTCAACTTATATAACATACAGTATAGTCTTGGCTTTGGGAGTAGAATCCAGTATTCATCACTTAAATATAACGCCCAGTGCTTATCCCAGCAAGTACCCTCCTTAATGCCCATCAGCCATTTTCCCCACCCCCATCAACCTTCAGTTTGTTCTCTGTATTTAAGAGACCCTTATAGGGGCACCTGGGTGGCTCAGTCAGTTATACGTCCGACTTTGGCTCAGGGCATGATCTCATGGTTCATGGTTGGAGCCCTGCGTCGGGCTCTGTGCTGACAGGCAGCTAAGAGCCTGGAGCCTGTTTCGAATTCTGTGTCTCCCTCTCTCTGACCCTCCCCTGCTCACGCTGTCTCTCTCTCTCTCAGAAATAAATAATACATTAGACATTTTTTAAAAAGAGTCCCTTATATATTTTTAATGTTCCATATTTCATTTGAGAATAAAAGTCCTTTGTTACTTCATTTAAAAGTCCTTCATTATTTCATTTAAGAGTGATAACCTTTATAGGTCACTCTATTTCATTCTTCATGTTTCTGCTGATGTTACAGTCTCAGCCACAGGGTCCTGGTCACTATATTTAAAATTATAAATGTTTATCTCACACTCCTTATTTCTCAACCATGCTTTTTCTCTGTAGCATTTATCACCTCTAGGATAATATATATTCTACCTATGTAATGTTTTTTCTTTTCTTTTTATTATAATGGAAGCTTCATGAGAGAAGGAATTTTTTCAAAAAATTTTGTTTTGTGCATCACTATAACTCTATATCTAAAACATGGCACACTGTGGGTTCTCAGTAAATATTTTATGAACTAATGAATGCCTTTGTTGTCAGAATTTCTTTTTTTTTAATGTTTTAATGGTTACTTTTGAGAAAGAGACAGAACGTGAGTGGGGGATGGGCAGAGAAAGGGAGACACAGAATCTGAAGCAGGCTCCAGGCTCTGAGCTGTCGCACAGAACCTGATGTGGGGCTCAAACCCCACTAGGAGATCATGACCTGAGCCGAAGTCAGATGCTTAACCAACTCAGCCACCCAGGTGCCTCTATTGTCAGATTTTCTGGAGAAGCATCTATTTTGAATCTGTTATGTTAAATCATATAAAATTGCTGACACATCCATTTGGATATATTTATATGGCACTTTTATATTCAGCCTAATAGCTGATTTTGGCCGTCCACTTGAAATATCACTAAGAATTTTTTATAAGCTATTTATGCAGTTTATTTGTTGTCAGTAACAATGATGATAAGTGGATGCATTCTTTTTTTTTTTTTAATGTTTTTTATTTATTTCTGAGAGAGAGAGACAGCATGAGCAGGGGAGGGTCAGAGAGGGAGATACAGAATCTGAAACAGTCTCCAGGCTCTGAGCTAGCTGTCAGCACAGAGCCCGACTCGGGGCGTGAACCCACGAACTGTGAGATCACGACCTGAGCTGAAGTTGGACGCTTAACCAACTGAGCCACCCTGGCACCCCAGTAAATGCATTCTTGATATGATTTTGAGATTTTTAAGATCTCTATTAATAGAATTCTTCATTATTTATGCTTTTTTGTTACTTAAAACTTTGTTTTCTCATTGCTTCCACCAGTAACATAAGGAATATATTGAAATTTTAATGGATGCATTCGACCTTTTCAGCTGCCATTGCTTAGAGACACTGTTGCTAACTGAATCTCTGAGGTATTTCTGACTGATAAATAGTAGACTGGGTCATAACTGCCTTGTCAGTACCTTCTGAAGAATGGATATCCAGGAAGTACACTTGACCCTTAAACAGTGGAAAATCCATTTATATGAACTTTTGACTCTAAAAACTTTACTACTAAGAAAGTAGTATTGCTTTATTACTATTGTTGACTGGAAGCCGTACCAGTAACACAAACAGTTGATTAACCCATATTTTGTATGTTATATGTATTGTATACTGGTTTCTTACAATAAAGTAAGCCAGGGAAAATAAAAATATTATTAAGAAAATTATAAGAGAAAATACATTTACTGTACTGTATTTATTGGAGGGAAAATCCGTGTATTAGTGGACCCAGTGCAGTTCAAGACCATGTTATCCAAGGGTCAGCTACAGTTGTAGAGTACATTGAGTCTAACAGAAGGCAAAGCTGTCCTCTCCGGTCAGTATTGAGGAAGGGGGCCTGCAGGGTGCTCTTTTTGAGAGGCTTCTGTGATGACAGGCCCAGAGCACTCAAAAAGATGGCTCCTTGCACTTCCACTGCCACCATCAAAAAGACAAACCAGCTGTCTCTGTGGAACCCAGTCCAGGACGTGCAGTCTTGTTCTACATTTCAGTTTCTTACTTTCAGTATTTTCAAAAGGAAAAAAAGATGTCCATGTTCTGAGGGGACTTTCACACTGTCATTCGAAGACATTCTAGGGGAAGAAATATTGGAATTGTATGAGCATTTTGTTTTTCCCTGGCAGAAACAGTACTGATTGAGGATCCTGCATAAAATCTAGCTGATTTGATAGTCTTATCTATGTCTACATTCTTCAGTATGTCATCTACTCATTGTATGTGCATTTTGCTGACTGAAGTGTAAAAATATGAAGAATTAAGAGTACTGAATATTCTGTATCTGGATATGTAAAATATAATTATGTGAGAGTCTTACATCGAGGGTTAACTCTTTTTATGCCTCCCTCCCTTAAATGTCTTTAGCCATGTTTTCTTGTCTATCTGTGTAGATGGGTGTTCTCATACATACCCACTATTCTCACAAACTAAATTTCTATAGCTCCATTCTAGACTCTGTCATGATTTCTGACTCCTATAACCAACTATTCACTGACCTTCAATACTAAATCCCATAGGTACTTCAACTCAACATGTTTAAAAATGCTCCTCCAGCACTTCCCAGTACAGTCCCCTCAAACAACTCATGAAGAAACCTGGGAGTCATCCTAGCCTCCTCCCTTTTCTTTACCCCTTTGAATGATCAAGTTTAATCAGTTCTGTTTCTTAAGTACTTCCCAAATCTATCACTTCCACTCCAACTATACCTCCACAGACCTTCATCACTTCTTACCTGGACTTCCTACCTAGTTTCACTGTTCAGACTCATTATCTCTTGCATTCTCCACCTTCATCAGCAATGTGTCCAACATTATTCACACTACTTCCAGAGTCACTTTTTAAATTGTAACTATGACCATATTCTCCCTCCCTCCCTCCCTTCCTTCCTTCCTTCCTTTCCTTCCTTTCCTTCCTTTCCTTCCTTTCCTTCCTTCTCTCCTTCCCATCCTTCCCATCCTTCCCATCCTTCCATCCATCCATCATATTATTTCTGATTAAATGCCTCCATTGACTTACTGTCATGTACAGAATACAACCCAGGCTCTTTAACTTGGTATACAAAGCTTTTTGCGATTTAGCTGTCCTTCCCTCTCTAGCTTAATCTCTTCCTATTTTCCTACTAACGTTCCTAGAAGGTGCTAGTTCTTCCATACCTATAGTATCTTTTTCTTCATTCAGTTAATCTTTGTCCCAACATACTCACTTTTGAGAAGCTTTCCTAAGGTTCAGTGCCAGCTCCTATGGCTGCCTCTCTGTAATATCAGTTATTTGAATATATCCTAACTTCTTGTTCATTTGTCTGGCCCCTTCACCAACCCTTCTGGACTTTGAGCTTCTTAAAGTCAAGGACTGTTTTTTGTTTTTTTTTTTAAATCTCTGTCTATAGTGTTTACCATGGGGTTTGGCACACAGTAAGGGTTTGGTAAATATGTGACTTAATGGATGGGCATAATGATATCATGAAAGAACAACTGATATCACATGAGCTGTCTGCTGAACAGTTTCCTTACCACTACATGACGATGATAGTACTGCCTTACAGTGCTGCTGTAATAATTCTGTGCATTAGGGAACTCATTTGAGCTCTGGGTCTTACCCTGCTACATCTAAGCAGTGACCTTGGGTGAATCATTTAACCCTTCAGACCTCGCATTCTTCATCTGTCAAGTGGAGGAGTACAATACCTGCCTTCCACGTTTGTGGTGAAGATTTTAAGAGGTATGTTTTGCAAGAACTTAGCAATGTCTGAAATGTAATAGAAATATATGTTTTCCTTTTTTCTTTACTTCATGTTTCCTATTATTTAATTGCAGTTTCTTCCTGTATTTCAGCATTTGTTCCTGGGGATGCCAAAATCTTTGTATCATTTGCACTCCATGCAAGTACTTAAAAAGCTATAGATTTTTTTTTTAAGAAAAGGCATCTCTCCTTCATCTCCAGCTTTTATAGACCCTCTTAAAATCTCTATTTCTGCAAGGAAATATTTTACTTTCTCCCCATAAAGCTCATGATTCTTCTATACCACTTTGTACCATAGTTATTTCTCTGGGCTTACAGTGTTTGTGTGCTTTAAAGACTGGGCCCATTTCAAGACTTAAAATTTGCATTTACTCTTTTCAGTCATACATTACTTTCATATAAGCAATACAGAGATAAATTCTAGGATTAGACACACAGTAGAATTGTTAGGTTTTTTTTTTTAATGTATTTATTTAAATTCATCTTAGTTAACATACACTGTAGGATTGGTTTCGGGAGTAGAACCCAGTGATTCATTACTTACATATAAAAGCCAGTGCTCTTCCCAACAAGTGCCCTCCTTAATGTCCATCACATTGGACCCCTATTTTACACCACTCACAAAAATTAACTTGAAATGGATCAAAGATTTAACCATAAGACTTGACACCATTAAACTTCTAGAAGAAATTTTAGGGATGAAGTTCATTGACTTTGGTCTTAGCAGTAATTTTTTGGTCATGACTACAAAATCACAAATAACAAATCAGCGAATGGGACTACATCAAACTCAAAAGCTTCTTTGCAGTGGAAGAAACAATTGATAAAATGAAAAGACAACCAATAGAATGGGAGAAAATATTTACAAACCATATATCAGATAAGGAGTTACTATCCAAAATATATGAAGAACTCAGTGAACTCAATAACAATAAAACAATCTGTTTTTAAAATGGGCAGAAGAACTAAGTAGACATTTCCCCAAAGAAGATATGAAAATGGACAATGTATACATGAAAAGATGCTCGACATCACTAATCATCCGGGAAATGCAAATCAAAACCACTATGTGCTATCACCTCATAACTGTTAAAATGCCTGTTATCAGGAAGACAAAAGACAACAGGTGCTAGTGAGGATGTGGTGAAAAGGAAACCCTTACACCTTGTTGATGGGAATGTAAATTGGTCCAACCACTATGGAAGACAATATGAAGCTTCTTCAAAAAATTAAACATAGATCTGTCATACTGTCCAGCAGTTGCACTTCTAGGTATATACCCAAAGGAAATAAAAAACAGGATTTCAGTGACTTCTGTGCGCTCCCATGTTTATTGCAGCATTATTCACGAATTACCAAGATAACAGCCCCAAAGCCCATCAATAGATAAATAGATTAAAAAAATATGTGGGACATATACACAAATGGAATATTATCCAGCCATGAGAAAGGAAGATATCTTCTTATTTTTGACATCATGGATGGACTTTGAGCACAATACGCTAAGCAAGACAAGTCAGATAGAAAGACAAATACTGTACAGTATCATATATATGTGGAATCTAAGAGTTAAACCTATTAAAAAAAAAAAAAGAGTAAAATGGTGGTGACCAGGGGATGAAGGGCAGAGGTCAGATGAGATCTTGTCATTTGCAGTAATATGAATAGGCCTAGAGAGTATTATGCTATGTGAAATAAGTCAAACTGAAAAAGACAAATAGCACACAGTTTCACTCTATGTGGAATCTACAAAGCAAAACAAATGAATAAACAAACAAAAAGCAGAATCAGACATGTTACAGGGAGCAAACTGATGGCTGCCAGAGGGATAAAGGTTAGGAGGATGGGCAAAATGAGTAAAGGGAAGTGGGAGATAGATGCTTCCAGTCATAGAATGAATAAGTCATAGGAATAATAGACACAGCATAAGAAATATAACAATGATATTGCAATAGCATTGTATGGTGACAGATGGTAGCTAGTAGCTACACGTATGGTGAGCATAGCATAACATATAGAGAAGTTGAATTACTATCCTGTACACCTGAAACTAGTGTAACGTGTCAACTATACTCAACATTTTTTTCAAGTAAAATTTTTTAAATAAAAAAAATCAGGCAGCCTGTGGATTAGTTTTTTCATGGGATAAATGTTGTAGGAGAAAATTAAAAAACATCTCTAGAGTCCTAGCTTAAATAGTTAATGTATCTAAAAGGATAGAATGTTTAAACTGCACACTATATCCTATAGAACTTTGTGCCCTTAGCTCTTTTTCCTAGTATGATTTTCTCCTTTTCTCCATTAGGCTTCTCTGGAGTCAAGACTAGGTTAAAAAATTTTAGCCTACACTGTTGGTGGGAATGTAAGCTGGTTCAACCCCTCTGGAAAACAGTATGGAGGTTCCTCAAAAAATTAACAATAGCACTCCCCTATGACCCAGCAGTAGCACTGCTAGGAATTTACCCAAGGGATACAGGAGTGCTGATGCATAGGAGCACATGTACCCCTGTGTTCATAGCAGCACTCTCAACAATAGCCAAAACATGTAAAAAACCTTAGTGTCCATCAGCTGATGAATGGATCAAGAGGATGTGGTATATTTATACAATGGAATACTACATGGCAATGAGAAAGAATGAAATCTGGCCATGTGTAGCAACATGGATGGAACTAGAGGGTGTTAGGCTGAGCGAAATAAGTCAGGCAGAGAAGGACAAATACCATATGTTTGCACATATAGGTGGATTAGGAGGACAATGCGGGAGAAGAAGGGGAAAAATAGTTGGGGAGAGGGAGGGAGACAAACCATGGGAGACTCTTGAATACCGAGAACAAACTGAGGGCTGATGGGGGTGAGGGAGAGGGGAAGGGGGGTGATGAGCATGGGGGAGGGCACTTGTTGGGATGAGCACTGGGTGTTACATGTAAACCAACTTGACAATAAACTATTTAAGAAATAATTTTAGCAGAACATACATTTGTATTTTTGATGACCTTTAAAACTTAGGGTTTTTTCTTTTTTAAATTATAAAACATATATACAAAAGAGTAAATAAACCATATATGTATGCTTTACCAAAAAAGTAATATAGACAGCTGTGTAATAAATACTCAGTTAAGAATTAGAACATTGCCAGTACTGTAGAAGCCCCCGTGTTCCTCTTCCTGCTGCTGAAATCACCATTATCTTGATTTTTGTGATAATCATTTCCTTCTTTTTCTCTGTGATTTTCTGTGTGAGGATTTTGTGGGCTTTTCATTGATTACTTCATTCCAGAAATATCATTTATTACATGTCATACTTTATTTTGGTTCTTGAGATGAAACCATAAATAAAAGAGACATAATACCTCCTTCATGAACTTTACAGCCTAGTGATAGGACTTGCATTTTCTGGTTAATTTTATTAAAATACTTCTCAGAGAATCTATAAAAATATTTGTGGAGTACCATTCTACATTTGACCATTAATAAAGTGTCTTTTTCTTTTTTTGTCTCATTCTCTTAATAATTGATCAAACATTGTATACTTAAAAGAACTGTTTTTTACCTTACAAAGTAGTGGTAAGCAAAAAGTGACTACATTTCTAGCTTTTGTAAACATGTTGGTAAAGAAATCTGGTTTTCTTTCTTGAATGATTCCCTGAGTTGTTGCAGCTCATTTTAGCAGCATCAGATGAATCTGTCATACCGGGGTTAAGTTAAATCTTTATCTGCTGTGGTCTGAATGTTTATGTCCTCCCCAAATTCTCATGTTGAAAACCTAGCACTTGATGTGATGGTGTTAGAAAGTGGGACCTGTGGGGGGATGCTTGGGTAATGAGGGTGGAGCTCTATGAATGGAATTAGTGCTTTTATAAAAGAGACCCCAGTGAGGTCTCTAGACCCTTCTACCATGTGAAGACACAGTAAGAAGTCCACAGTCAGCAATTCAGAAGAGGGCCTTCACTAGAAGCTAACCAAGCTGGCACCCTGACCTTGAATTTCCAGCCTCCATACCTGTAAGAAATAGATTTCTATTGTATATAAGCGAGCCAGCCTATGGTATTTTGTTATAACAGCCCAAAAGGAGGACTAAGACGTTATCTTATCATATAAAAGAACACTGCCTTTTTATTAGTCTTCCTTCTCTTTAACCATTGATAATGTTGTTAAAAGCAATGGTATTGTACCAACTATGTTAAATCAGTCATTTCTAAGACTGAATATACAGAAAGGGAATTGGTGTAGGTAAGTGAAAAGTTAACCGTAAGAATGCTAAAGAGAAGTAGTGTTCTTTTTAACATGGGAAATAAGAGTGGCTTAGCATAGATCTCTTGAACTTTTCCTTTCTCTTAACAAATATCGGAGGGGGGCTAAGAAGAGCATATGTTGATTCATTGTTAATTATAGAGTATGGTGATAACAGGTTTGAGTATTAGTCATGTTCTCCTAGTGTTTGACAATAGCTCGTAATGCAGGAAGAAAAAGATTTTTTTTTAAAGAGAATTAGGAGCATTTCCAGTACTGTTTCTTTGCATATGCTATTGCCTTGGATTTCAGTTTTGAAATAGCTTTACCTGGCTGTTAATTCCAAAATACACTTTTGTTTATTCTTTGTATTTGAATGTGATACTGCTGATGAATAAACTTACTTTTTATGATAATCATAATATGACATGATTACTTTTTTCTAAGATGCAAGTAGATTGGTTCTGTCCTTAAAATAAGAATTAGTCCTGACAAATAATTGAAAGTTTATCATTATCTTGTTTTATTGTTTCTTACCTAATAGCAGTGTTGTTTAGATGACAACTTCATGACACTTAATATCATTTCATCTTACTGAATTCCTGGTCCTGAAGTATTTTAAGCTTTCAGCAAAAGGGGAACTCTGATTTTTTACTCATGATCCTTGAACTATGATGCAAAACTTCCATAAACTTAAATGCTTATCAGAGTCAAAGGTCCCATAAAAAATTTCCCCTAAGGATTAGGAGAAAAGGCTTGAACTGGGGAGGAATTCATTGCATCAAGCAAGTTGGTGACTCTGGGGAATGTTGGTAAGAGGCAATTTAGAGGCTTCAATGCTGAATCTGTCCTGAAAGGCAGTAAAAGAAGGATAAATGAGGTTATCATTGCCAAGAACCTTTGAAGTAAGAAAACAGGTTTTCCCTCTGAGAGTTGATGACAAAAGCAATATATAGTTCTTCATAGTGTAATTGCAATTACCTTACAAAAAGAATGCAGCCTACTACACTTTTTAGGAACTAGTATGAATTTTATCTAAAGAAAAATTGTCAGCCAGATGAGTGATTTTTAAATAATATAAACATGGGGGGGGGGGAGGAGCATCAGAGAGACAAATGTTAGT
>NW_027529995.1:33781-45545 GCF_008692635.1 Crocuta crocuta
GGGGAAGAGTATCACAGAGTCAAATGTTAGTACTACCCATCCAGATACTTTTTAGGAAAAAAGGGAGTTCCATTAGGCTGGCCCTACCTCTTCCATTCTGGGGGCACATTTTGTCTGGTAAGCTAAGGTCCATATGCAGTGGGTTGGCAAGGTTCTAGGATCCAGGCAGGAGAAAACTGATTTTTTCAGAAGTCAGCTGTAAAATAAAAAGGAATTTAAGATTTGCCAGAGAAAGGTAAAAGCCAGGCACTGCAGTAGAACTTAACTGTTCAGAATAATCAGAACCATTGAAAATTTCATGAGGCTCAGTCTACAGAAGCACAGAGGCATTTATACAGCAGAGAGATATCTGGCTTCATTCCATTGTGGAGATTAGTGCATTAGACCTTGAGACTATCCTTTGAATATCCAAGTAACACACTCATTTGTCATTGTCCATTTCAAGTATGCAACTGTCTGATGTTTTGACTGTTTACGTATGTGTTGCTAAGGCCAATGCCAACATCAGCCTCTCTTACTGTTTCTCATTGTAGAGCAATCACCTAACATATTGTTTTATTATATTTCTTTTGAACCTCAAGTGAGGATTGAGATATTCACACTTGCTGGTTTATGGCACACTACTGTCATTAGTCCACTTAGGGCTTTCCCTTGTTTGTTTGTTTATTTATTTATTTATTTTGTTTTATTTATTTCTAGGAGAGAGAGAGAGAGACAGCGTGAGCAGGGGAGGGTCAGAGAGAGAGGGAGTCACAGACTGAAACAGGCTCCAGGCTCTGAGCTGGCAGTCAGCACAGAGCCCGACGCGGGGCTCGAACCCAACGAACCGAGAGATCATGACCTAAGCGAAAGTCGGACGCTTAACCAACTAAGCCACCCAGGCGCCCCTGTTTATTTATTTTTGTTTTCCCAATATTCTCTATCTCTACTCCTATTCTTTCACCACCACTACTGTGGGTAATTATTCTAACATATTTAACATATGTTCTTAGATATGTTATTATTCTCCAAAGATTTTGTATGTGTGTTTTTAATTTTGCATAAGTTATTGAAATTTGTATTTCCCCAAACAATACAATGTTGCTATGTATACATCTAAGTTATTGTTTCCTGCTGTTGCTCCTAATTTGCCTCTCAACTTCCTGATGCTAGATAGTTCTGTGTAAACATCCCATAAGCTTTCTCAAGAACTTGTTTGAGACTTTCTTTGAGATATCACTGGGAGTAAAATTGCTGCATTATAGAATGTATGCCTATTTTTTTCCAAATTTATTGAGGTATAGTTGGCAAAAAAAATTATATATATTTCAAGATATAACACTATGATTTGATGTAGATAAATGTTGCGAAATATTTTACCACAATCAAGTTAATTAACACATCCTTTCCATCACATAGTTACTTTCTTTCCTATGTGTATGATGAGAACGCTTAAGATCTACTCTTAGCAAATTTCAAGTATATAATACACAGTATTACCAACTACAGTCATCATGCTGTGCACTATATTTCTACTTACTCATCTTATAAGTGAAAGTTTGGACCTTTTGGCCAACATCTCCCAACAATTATACTACATTTTGTTCCTGTGATTGACTTTCTAAAATCTAATATAGGGATGCCTGGGTGGCTCAGTAAGTTAAGCACCTGACTTTGACTCAGGTCATGATCTCACGGCTCATGGGTTCGAGCCTTACATCAGGCTCTGTGCTGACAGCTCAAGCCAGGAACCTGTTTCAGATTCTGTGTCTTCCTCTCTCTCTCTCTGCCCCTCCCCTGCTCACACTNATAAGAATTTTATATAAGAACCTTACACTAGAATGTACTACATACAATGTTAATACAAATTGATGTACACTAGGTAAAAACCCTAGATAGGACCCTTACACCAGAATACATTTAGTATTCCCCTTCTAATTTTTTTATTATTGTTATGCATTTTCTGTGTATGTTTATGTTCTCTTTTGTTTTACAGCTTTATTGAGGTATAATTTAGAACACAATGTTACATTAGTTTCAGGTGTATTTCAGAGTGATTCAGCTTCTCTATACATTATTGCTGTGCTCAACACAGGTGTAGCTACCATCTGTCACCCTACATGCTATTACAATATCATTGACTTTATGCCTTGTGCTTTGCTCTTTATTCCCATGATTTATTTATTCCATAACTAGAAGCCTGTATCTGTCACTTCTATTCACCCATTTTCTGCATACCTCCAGCAGCCATTAGTTTTCTGTATCTATAGGTCTGATTCTGCTTTTTGTTTGTTTGTTTATTCATTTGTTTTGCTTTGTAGATTCCACATAGAGTAAAATCATATGGTATTTGTCTTTTTCAGTTTGACTTACTTCACTTAGCATAATACTTTCTAGACCTATTCATGTTACTGCAAATGGCAAGATCTCATCTTTTATATGGCTGCATAATATTCCAGTGTGTGTGTTTGTGTGTGTGTGTGTGTGTGTGTGTGTGTGTATGTGTACATACTACATACATCTTCCTTACCCATTTTTCTATCCATGGACACTTAGGATGCTTACATATTTTGGCTACTGTAAGTAATGCTGCAATAAACACCAGCGTGTATATATCTCTTTGAATTCGTGCTTTCACATTCAACAGTCAACAGAACACAAAGACAAACAGCTGAGTTAAAGGAGATATTTGCAAATGATACCTCTGTGATAAGGGGTTAGTATCAAAATATATGAAGAACTTACACAACTCAACACCCAAAAACCAAATAATTCAATTTAAAAATGGACAGAAGATATGAACAGACATTTTTCCAAAGAAGACATACACAGATGGCCAATAGACACATGAAAAGATGCCCATTATCACAAATCAGGGAATTACAAATCAGAATCACAATGAGGTATCCCCTCACACATGTCATAGCGGCTAAAATGAAAAAGACAAGAAACAACAAATGTTGGCAATGATGTAGAGAAAGAGGAAACCTCCTACACATAGTTGATGAGAATGTAAATTGGTACAGCCACTGTGGAAAACAGTATGGAGGTTCCTCAAAAAATTAAAAATAGAAATACCATATGATCCAATAATTTCACTACTGGGTATTTACCCAAAGAATGTGAAAACACTAAGTCAAAAAGATATATAGACCCCTATGTTTATTGCAATATTATTTACAGTAGCCAAATTATAGAAGCAACCCAAGTGCTCATTGACTGAAGAATGGATAAAGAAGATACAGTATATCTTTACAATGGAATATTACTCAGCCGTAAAAAGGAATGAAATCTTGCCACTTGCAACAGCATGGATGAATCTAGGGAGTATTATGCTAAATGAAATAATTAATAACTCAGAGAAAGATACCATATGATTTCACTTATATGTGAAATTTAAGAAACAAATGAACAAAGAAAAAAGGAGACAAACAGACTCTTAAATATAGAGAACAAACTGGTGGTTACCAGAGAGGAGGTAGGTGAGAAGATGGTTGAAATACATGAAAGAGATTAAAGGTATGCTTATTGTGATGAGCACTGAGTAATACAGAGAATCGTTGAATCAAGATACTGTATACCTTATGGGGCGCCTGGGTGGCTTAGTCGGTTAAGCGTCCGACTTTCGCTTAGGTCATGATCTCGCGGTTCGTGGGTTCGAGCCCCGCGTTGGGCTCTGTGCTGACTGCCAGCTCAGAGCCTGGAGCCTATTTCAGAGTCTGTATCTCCCTCTCTCTCTGACCCTCCCCTGCTCACACTGTCTCTCTCTCTCCTAGAAATAAATAAAAATACGGGCACCCGGATGGCTTAGTCAGTTAAGCGTCCGACTTTCGCTTAGGTCATGATCTCGCGGTTCGTGGGTTCGAGCCCCGCGTTGGGCTCTGTGCTGACTGCCAGCTCAGAGCCTGGAGCCTGTTTCAGTCTGTGACTCCCTCTCTCTCTGACCCTCCTCTGCTCACGCAGTCTCTCTCTCTCCTAGAAATAAATAAAGCATTAAAAAAAAAAGAAAAATATTAAAAAAAAAAGATACTGTATACCTTAAACTAATATAACACTTAATTGTACTAGAAATTAAAAATAAGGTTTATCAGCAAGGTTTCATAGTATATTGGTTTTAGTAGTTTGCTTTGAGTTCTGCTTTTATAAGTAAATGACTAAAGAAATTTTATGAGAGTTGGTCATTATTCTGAAGCCCATTAAACTCTGGGACATGGTCAAAATCATATCAGTGCTAAGAGCCAGGCAATGGATAGTTGTAAGTTTACCACATAATTATCCTCTTGGAGGGATCTTTCTAGTGAACTGGATAGCTTTGCCCAGGCACCACACTTTTGCATTACTATATGGGAGTCTTAGTCTGTTGATCTTCATTAAAGAGATGGAGCTGTGCTGATGAAAGGAAGTGGAAGTACCTCTTCTGCTCTCTCTACCAATCTGGATGTTACAAAACATTGGGAGGTGTGCAGGGTGGCTACACTGAATAATGTAGAGGGCTGGATATACATCTTTATGTGGTCTACAGTAGTGGTTTCCAAACTTTTTATTGTGTATCATAACCATAAAATGTTTTCTTTCAACATGCATGTGCACGCACACACACATACACATACATTTGCCTATAAATCATACACATATACATGTATGGTAATGTTATTTAAAACTGACAAAAACTGAGGACTGATGGATGTGGGGGGAGGGGGGGATGGGCATGGAGGAGGACACTTGTGGGGATGAGCACTGAGTGTTATGTGGAAACTAATTTGACAATAAACTATTAAAAAAAACTTACTATAAAATATATATAACTAAATTTTAAACCTCAGAAAGATTAATAATATTAATTTTATGTGGTTTAAAACCAATATTCTGTTCACATGAAACGATGTTCAGCATCCCTCCTCATCAGGGAAATACAAATCAAAACCACACTGAGATACCACCTCACGCCAGTCAGAGTGGCTAAAATGAGCAAATCAGAGAACTCTAGATGCTGGCGAGGATGTGGAGAAACGGGCACCCTCCTACACTGTTGGTGGGAATGTAAACTGGTACAGCCCCTCTGGAAAACAGTGTGGAGGTTCCTCAGGAAACTAACAATAGAACTCCCCTATGACCCAGCAATAGCACTGCTAGGAATTTACCCAAGGGATACAGAAATGCTGATGCATAGGAGCACATGTACCCCAATGTTCATAGCAGCACTCTCCACAATAGCTAAAACATGGAAAGAGCCTAAGTGTCCATCAACAGATGAATGGATCAAGAAGATGTGGTTTATCTATACCATGGAATACTACATGGCAATGAGAAACAATGAAATCTGGCCATGTGTAGCAACATGGATGGACCTTGAGGGTGTTATGCTGAGCGAAATAAGTCAGGCAGAGAAGGACAAATATCATATGTTTGCACGTATAGGAGGATTAGGAGGAACTTGACGGAGGAACAAGGGGGAGAAGAAGGGCGGAAATGGTGGGGGAAAGGGAGAGAGGCAAACCATGAGAGACTCTTGAATGCTGACAAAAACTGAGGACTGATGGATGTGGGGGGGGGGATGGGCATGGAGGAGGACACTTGTGGGGATGAGCACTGAGTGTTATGTGGAAACTAATTTGACAATAAACTATTAAAGAAAAAAAAGAAAAAAACCCCCAATATTCTGTTCAGTAAATAACATCAATAGTATCATCATTGATATATGAGAATTAGGGAATTATGGTATTGGAAGGTTGTGTATAAACGTATATATTTAAAAAAAACTTTTTTTAATGTTTCTTCATTTTTGAGACAGGAATGTGAATAGGGGAGGGTCAGAAAGAGAAGGAGACACAGAATCCAAAGCAGGCTCCAGGCTCTAAGCTGTCAGCACAGAGCCAGATGTGGGGCTCAAACTCACAAACTCCGAGATCATGACCTGAGCTGGAGTCAGATGTTTAACCAACTGAACCACCAGGTGCCCCTAACCATATACATTTTTAATGAGAATAACTTGATTGGAAAAGTTTTATTTTTTATTAAATTTTTGGTTTTATACTTTGTGGTGCAGCAGTCTGATGGGAGCCCAATGAGGTCAAACCTAGTAGGAACTTCAAATTAGTAATGTTTAATTTGTTTCTCATATTTTTCAAGAAAAATATTATGAATCACTCCTGTCTACTTTATTCAGAGTAGTACATTCTTCAAAAGTTAAGGTTTATGTCATCAAAGATATAAAACTTCATATAAAACATTTTAAAGCAAGCAAAATTAAACAATACTTTTTGAAGGCTACATACATAAGTAACTAAAATATGAAGGAACAAAAGGATACAAACAAGACTGTAATTACCTGTAGTAAGTTGAAAAAGATTATTATTAGGGGTGGGCACATGGTAAGATTCCAGGGCAAAGGCCAGATGTGGTGTGCCCCAGCAGGGGTGCCATGGTCAGAGTTTGGAAGCACATCTATAAACCTTGTTGATATTTGGGATCCAAGCCCAGAGCAGAGTGTCTGTTAAGAGGAGGATGCAGTTATCACCTGTAATAACCCTAGAGAGATGTTCTCTTTTTGTTGTTGTTTTTGTTAAAAGGATGAAGCACTCAAAGTCCCAGGGTTTAGTAAATTTGCCCAAGGCACCACAGTTGTCAAGGTTGAAAAGAAGACCAAGCATTCTTACTCCAGAGCTAGTACTCTTACTCACTATGGTATATTGTCTCTCTATATTTTTAAAATGTTGATTTACTTTTGAGAGAGAGGGAGGCAGAGTATGAGCAGGGTAGGGTCAGAGAGAGGGAAACACAGAATCCAAAACAGGCTCCAGGCTCTGAGCTGTCAGCACAGAGCCTAATGCAGGGCTTGAACTCACAAATTGTGAGATCACAACCTGAGCCGAAGTTAGATGTTTAACCACCTGAACCACCCAGGCACCCCGTAATGTCTCTATTTTAAAGAATCCTGAAACTCAAGAGCCAAGGGTCAGTAGTAGGAAGACAGGAGATTGGATAAATTTCACAGATTGTTTTTAATGGTGATAAACTTGAGGGGTAAATGGTAAAAGGTGGGATGGGTGCAGGGGTGAACTAAGTTTGTGTTTTTGTTTAAAGTTTCCAGCTGTTTTGTTTCTTTCAGTAGGGAAGACAAAGTCATTTAAAAGGGCTAGAGCAGATAGGGGTAGGATTTAACAGAATACAGTCCCTTTATGCCCTTGAGATTATGGCTTAGTGTGAAAATACTGTTTGAGATGCATCTCTAGATAACTTAAATGCCAATGTACACTTTCTGCCTTTTCCCTTTCTTTGCTGCAGCAGGGTGATTCATATCCTGAAGGGACTTGGATGGCAGGGTAGCTGCTATCATTCTTGTGCTGTATATACATACTGTCATTGGAGTGTGAAAGCTGTGAATGAACAGATACTATTTTCTAGGGCAGTCTACTGTGGAATGTGTTTCCTTTCTCATCCACTCTGGGAATGAGATTTATAAAAGTTCTAGCTTTTCTGTTGACTGTGGCAGGGGATCATTGCAGGTTTGGCTAGTTTTATTTGTGAATATGTAAAGTAATAAACATCGGAGAAGGCTGGATTGAGACTCAGCTTAGCTTTGTGACCCAGAGTAATCCACTTGGGGTAGAGGGTGGAGGAGAGCCTTTTATGGTAGGGGTTATTTAATATCATCTTTTAAAAAAATCAAAGATATGTGTATATATGAGTTTTTAAATCATATGAAAGACAACTAGACTTTAAATGGAAAATAGTTTTGGGCCCTTTCCTCACTTCTGAATCACACTACACACACATTTTATTCAGAACTTTTAGCTATTTCTTCTGATATTTCATATATCTAAATAATGTTCTTCTAATGTGTATCTTGATTTTTTTTATTTTAGATATCATTTCATGATCTTCTAGTATAGAAGATGAGAATTAAGTTCTGAATGTTCTTCTATATGCATATATACCCTTCCCTCCTCCAGTACTTCCAAAGTAGTTCTATCACCATTTTGTTGTTGTTGTTGAATCAATATGCAATTGTTATTATACCCATATAACTACTTTCACATCTGAGCCACATAGTGAATTAAGGTTAAATTTCCTTTCTTGCGTAACTTTATTTTTTTATACAATTGTTTCTCTTTTCATTTGTTTTGTTTCCTCTACTTTCTAAGTTATAACCTTCTAGCAGAATCTAGAATCTATCTAACCTTCTAGCAAAATCTCCTCTGAGTATGCTCAAACACTTTAGGTATTTAACCAGGTTTTTTTTTTTCTCAGTGGTATCTTGTATGGAACACTCCAACCTCCTATTTTAATCTGCTCTTAGAATTTTCTTTGCCCCTCTCTTACTAAGGTTCCTCTGTCTTCTGGGTTAAATCGGTGTCACTTTAATTCTTGGTTTACTCTCTAATTTGATAAATCTATGTCTACATAGCTTCCTGATAAATGTTTGTGGGAGAATTTTTTTGAAAGTTTGCGTATTTGACATGCCTCTACTTAGCTTGTTTCATAGTTTGGCTTGAAACAAAATTCTTCGTTACAAGTAAACTACAGAAGTTTTAAAGCATTCCTTCATTATTTTCTAGTTTCCAGTGTTGTTGACAAATCCAGTGTCATTCTAGTTCCTGACTCTCTTGTTGAGAAGTTTTCTTTCTTTCTTTTTTTTTTTTTTGACAAAGAGTTTATTGTCAAGTTGATTTCCATAAAACACCCAGTGCTCATCTCCACAAGTGCCCTCCTCCATGCCCATCTCCCCCCTCCCCCCACACACCCATCAGTCCTCAGTTTGTTCTCATCATTCAAGAGTCTCTCATGGTTTGCCTCTCTCCCTCTCCCCCACCATTTCCTCCCTTCTTCTCCCCCATGGTCCTCTGTTAAGTTCCTTCTAATCCTCCTGTGCGTGCAGACATATGATATTTGTCCTTCTCTGCCTGACTTATGTCGCTCAGCATGACACCCTCAAGGTCCATCCACGTTGCTACACATGGCCAGATTTCTTTTTTTCTTTTTTTTAATTACGATTGTTGCCATTTATTTTTATTTTTTTATATATATTTTTTTACAAATAGTTTATTGTTCAAATTAGTTTCCACATAACACTCAGTGCTCATCCCCACAAGGGTCCTCCTCCATGCCCATCCCCCCTCCCCCCCACATCCATCAGTCCTCAGTTTTTGTCAGCATTCAAGAGACTCTCATGGTTTGCCTCTCTCCCTTTCCCCCACCATTTCCGCCCTTCTTCTCCCCCTTGTTCCTCCGTCAAGTTCCTCCTAATCCTCCTATACGTGCAAACATATGATATTTGTCCTTCTCTGCCTGACTTATTTCGCTCAGCATAACACCCTCAAGGTCCATCCATGTTGCTACACATGGCCAGATTTCATTGTTTCTCATTGCCATGTAGTATTCCATGGTATAGATAAACCACATCTTCTTGATCCATTCGTCTGTTGATGGACACTTAGGCTCTTTCCATGTTTTGGCTATTGTGGAGAGTGCTGCTATGAACATTGGGGTACATGTGCTCCTATGCATCAGCATTTCTGTATCCCTTGGGTAAATTCCTAGCAGTGCTATTGCTGGGTCATAGGGGAGTTCTATTGTTAGTTTCCTGAGGAACCTCCACACTGTTTTCCAGAGGGGCTGTACCAGTTTACATTCCCACCAACAGTGTAGGAGGGTACACATGGCCAGATTTCATTCTTTCTTATTGCCATGTGGTATTCCATTGTATATATAAACTACATCTTCTTGATCCCTTCGTCAGTTGATGGACATTTAGGCTCTTTCCATGATTCGGCTATTATTGAAAGTGCTGCTGGGAACATTGGGGTACATGTGACCCTATGCATCAGCATCCTTGTCTCCCTTGGGTAAATTCCTGGCAGTGCTATTGCTGGGTCATAGGGGAGTTCTACTGTTAATTTTTTGAGGTACCTCCACACTGTTTTCCAGAGGGGCTGCACCAGTTTACATTCCCACCAACAGTGTAGGAGGGTACCCGTTTCTCCATATCCTCGCCAGCATCTAGAGTCTCCTGATTTGTTCATTTTAGCGACTCTGACCAGCAAGAGGGGTATCTCAGTGTGGTTTTGGTTTGTATATCACTGATGAGGAGGGATGCTGAGCGTCGTTTCATGTGTCTGTTGGCCATCTGGATGTCCTCTTTGGAGAAGTGTCTGTTCATGTATTTCACCCATTTCTTCACTGGGTTGTTTGTTTTTCGGGTGTGGAGTTTGGTGAGTTCCTTATATATTCTGGATATTAACCCTTTATCTGATATGTCATTTGCAACTATCTTTTCCCATTCCGTCTATTGCCTATTCGTTTTACAGATCATTTCCTTTGCCGTACAGAAACTTTTAATCTTGATGAGGTCCCAATAGTTCATTTTTGCTCTTGATTCCCTTGCCTTTGGGGATGTGTCAAGTAGAAATTGCTGTGGTGGAGGTCAAGGAGTTTGTGCTTCCTGCTTTCTCCTCTAGGGTTTTGATGGTTTCCTGTCTCATGTTCAGGTCCTTTATCCATTTTGAGTTTATTTTTGTGTATGGTGTGAGAAAATGATCTAGTTTCATTCTTCTGCATGTTGCTGTCCAGTTCTCCCAACACCATCTGTTAAAGAGGCTNTAGATTGTTTTGGGTAGTAATGACATTTTAACAGTATTTATTCTTCATATGGAAACAAATGAAAATGAGAATACAACAATCCAAACCCTATGGGATGCGGTGAAAGCAGTCCTAAGAGGAAAGTACATTGCACTCCAGGCATATTTCAAGAAATTAGAAAAACCACAAGGGCAAACTCTAACAGCACACCTAAAGCAACTAGAGGGAGAGCAACAAGAGCACCTCAAACCCAGTAGAAGAAGAGAAATAATAAAAATTAGGGTAGAAATAAACAGTATAAAAACCAAAGAAACAGTTGAACAGATCAATGAAACCAAGAGTTGGTTTTTTGAAAAAATAAACAAAATTGACAAACCTCTAGCCAGGCTTCTCAAAAAGAAAAGAGAGAGCACTCAAATAGACAAAATCATGAATGAAAACGGACTGATTACATTAAAACCCCTCAGAAATACGAGCAATTATTAGGGAATACTATGAAAAACTATATACCAACAAACTGGACAGCTTCGAAGAAATCGACAAATTCCTACACACACTCACTACTAAAATTCACATGGGAAGAGATAGACAACCTGAACAGACACATAACAAGTGAGGAAATTGAATTAGTTATCAAAAATCTCCCAACAGATAAGAGCCCTGGGCTTCCCTGGGGAATTCTACCAGATGTTTAAAACAGAATTAATACCCATTCTTCTCAAACTATTCCAAAAAATAGAAATCGAAGGAAAACTTCCAGACTCATTTTATGAAGCCAGCATCACTTTGATTCCCAAGCCTGACAGAGACCCAGCAGAAAAGGAGAACTATAGGCCAATATCCTTGATGAATAGAGATGCACAAATCCTCAACAAGATACTTGCAAATCGAATCCAGCAGCACATAAAAAGAATTATCCACCAAGATCAAGTGGGATTCATTCCTGGGTTACAGGGCTGGTTCAATATTGCAAATCAATCAATGTGATACATCACATCAACAAAACAAAAAATAAAATCATATGGTCCCATCAGTAAATGCAGAAAAAGCATTTGACAAAATACAGCATCCCTTTTTTTTTTTTTAATGTTTTTATTTATTTCTAGGAGAGAGAGAGAGACAGCGTGAGCAGGGGAGGGTCAGAGAGAGAGGGAGTCACAGACTGAAATAGGCTCCAGGCTCTGAGCTGGCAGTCAGCACAGAGCCC
>NW_027529995.1:45721-46535 GCF_008692635.1 Crocuta crocuta
AGAAGCCTTCAGCTAACAATATCCTCAACAGGGAAAAACTGAGAGCTTTCCCCCTGAGATCAGGAACAAGACAGGAATGTCCACTCTCACCACTGTTGTTTAACATAGTTCTGGCATCCTAGCATCGCCATTCAGACAACAAAACGAAATAAAAAGCATCAGATTAGCAAAGAAGATATCAAACTCTCACTTTTTGCAGATGACATGATACTCTACTTAGAAAACCCGACAGACTCCACCAGAAGCTTACTAGAGATGATCCAAGAATTCAGCAAAGTTGCAGGGTACAAAATCAACGTACGGAAATCGGTTGCATTTTTATACACCAACAATGAAGCAACAGAAAGAGAAATCAAGAAATTGATCCCATATACAATTGCACAAAAAACCATAAAATACCTAGGAATAAACCTAACCACAGATATAAGAGATCTCTATGATGAAAACTATAGAAAACTTATGAAGGAAATTGATAAAGACACAAAGAAATGGAAAAACATTCCATGCACATGGATCAGAAGAATAAATAGAGTTAAAATGTCATTACTACCCAAAGCAGTCTACACATTGAATACAATCCCAATCAAAATTGCACCAGCATACTTCTCAAAACTAGAACAAACTATCCTAAAATTTGTATGGAACCACAAAAGACACCAGATAGCCAAAGCCATATTGAAGAAGAAAACCAAAATGGGAGGCATCACCATCCCAGACGTTAGCCTCTACGACAAAGCTGTCATCATCAAGACAGTATGGTATTGGCACAAAAACAGACACATAGACCAATGGAACAGAATTGAGAACTCAGAAT
>NW_027529995.1:50021-114914 GCF_008692635.1 Crocuta crocuta
TTTTTTTTTAATGTTTTATTTATTTCTAGGAGAGAGAGAGACAGCGTGAGCAGGGGAGGGTCAGAGAGAGAGGGAGTCACAGACTGAAACAGGCTCCAGGCTCTGAGCTGGCAGTCAGCACAGAGCCCAACGCGGGGCTCGAACCCACGAACCGCGAGATCATGACCTAAGCGAAAGTCGGACGCTTAACCGACTAAGCCACCCAGGTGCCCCAGCATCCCTTCTTACTAAAGACCCTGGAGAAAGTCGGGATAGAAGGGACTTATTTAAACATCATAAAAGCCATCTATAAGAAGCCCTCAGCTAACAATATCCTCAACAGGGAAAAACTGAGAGCTTTCCCCCTGAGATCAGGAACAAGACAGGAATGTCCACTCTCACCACTGTTGTTTAACATAGTTCTGGCATCCTAGCATCGCCATTCAGACAACAAAACGAAATAAAAAGCATCAGATTAGCAAAGAAGATATCAAACTCTCACTTTTTGCAGATGACATGATACTCTACTTAGAAAACCCGACAGACTCCACCAGAAGCTTACTAGAGATGATCCAAGAATTCAGCAAAGTTGCAGGGTACAAAATCAACGTACGGAAATCGGTTGCATTTTTATACACCAACAATGAAGCAACAGAAAGAGAAATCAAGAAATTGATCCCATATACAATTGCACAAAAAACCATAAAATACCTAGGAATAAACCTAACCACAGATATAAGAGATCTCTATGATGAAAACTATAGAAAACTTATGAAGGAAATTGATAAAGACACAAAGAAATGGAAAAACATTCCATGCACATGGATCAGAAGAATAAATAGAGTTAAAATGTCATTACTACCCAAAGCAGTCTACACATTGAATACAATCCCAATCAAAATTGCACCAGCATACTTCTCAAAACTAGAACAAACTATCCTAAAATTTGTATGGAACCACAAAAGACACCAGATAGCCAAAGCCATATTGAAGAAGAAAACCAAAATGGGAGGCATCACCATCCCAGACGTTAGCCTCTACGACAAAGCTGTCATCATCAAGACAGTATGGTATTGGCACAAAAACAGACACATAGACCAATGGAATAGAATAGAGAACTCAGAATTGGACCCAAAAGTGTACAGCCAACTAATCTTTGACAAAGTGTGAAAGAGTATCCAATGGAAAAAAGACAGCCTCTTTATCAGATGGTGCTGGGAGAACTGGACAGCAACATGCAGAAGAATGAAACTAGATCATTTTCTCACAGCATATACAAAAATAAACTCAAAATGGATGAAGGGCTTAAAGATATTTTTGGCAGAAAAGTCGTTAGGGTGGCAAGTACTGCAGTTTAGATATTTTTATATTATGCTGGGATGAGTTGGGGTGCCTAGTGGCTCAGTCAGTTAAGCATCGACTTTGGTTCAGGTTATGATCTTGTAGTCTGTGGGTTTGATCCCTACATCAGGCTCTGTGCTGACAGTTAAGAGCCTGTAGACTGCTTTGGATTCTGTGTCTACCTCTCTCTGACTTTCCCCTGCTCATGCTCTGTCTCTCGCTGTCTCTCTCAAAAATGAGTAAACATTGAAAAAAAAGAAACCGAAAAAATAAGTCACCTACCTATATATAAATAAAAAATGTTTTAAAAAAAAAAAAAGAAGTATAGGGGCACCTGGTGGCCTAGTCGGTTAAGTATCTAACTCTTGATTTCAGCTCAGATTATGATCTCACGGTTCGTGAGATAGAGCCCTGCCTGAGGCTCCATTCAGACAGCTCAGAGCCTGCTTTGGATACTCTCTCTCCCTCTTTCTCTCCCCCTTTCCTGCTTATTCACTCTTTGTCTATCTCAAAAAAAAATTAAGTAAGAAAAAAAAGTCATAGGGTAGTTCTATTTTTAATTTTTTGAGGAACTTCATACTGTTTTCCAGAGTGGCCACACCAGTTTGCATTTCTGCCAGCAGTGCAAGAGGGTTCCCCTCCATATCCTTGTCAACATTTGTTGTTTCCTGAGTTGTTAATTTTAGCCATTCCGACAGGTGTGAAGTGGTACCTCATTGTGGTTTTGATTTGTATTTCCCTGATGAGTGATGTTGAGTATCATTTAATGTGTCTGTTAGCCATCCGGATATCTTCTTTGGAAAAGTATCTGTTCATGTCCTCTGCTCATTTCTTCACTGGATTGTTTGGTTTTTGGGTGTTGAGTTTGCTAAGTTCTTTATAGATTTTGGATACTTAACCCTTTATCCTATATGTCATTTTATCTTGATGAGGTCCCAATAGTTCATTTTTGCTTTTATTTCCCTTGCCTCTGGAGACATGTCTAGTAGGAAGGTGCTGTGGCCAAGATCAAAGAGGTTGTTGCCTGTTTTCTCCTTAAGGATTTTGATGGTTTCCTTTCTTCCATTTGGGTCTTTCATCTTTTTTGAATTCATTTTTGTGTAAGGTGTAAGAAAGTGGTCCAGTTTCATTCTTCATGTCACTATGCAGTTTTCCCAACATCATTTGCTGAAGAGAATTTTTTCCATTTGATGTTCAGTCCTACTTTGTCGAAGATTAGTTGAACATACATTTGTGGTTACATTTGTGGGTTTTCTATTTTGTTCCATTGATTTATGTGTTGATGTTTTTGTTTCGTTGATTTATGAATTTATATTTTTGTGCCAGTACCATACTGTCTTGATAATTACAGCTTGAAGTCTAGAATTGTGATGCAACATTTCTTTGGCTATTCAGGATCTTTTGTGGTTCCGTACAAATTTTAGGATTGTTTGTTCTAGCTCTGTGAGGAATGCTAGTGTTATTTTGATAGGGATTGCATTGAATGTGTAGATTGCTTTGGGTAGTATCAACATTTTAACAATATGTGTTCTTCCAGTCCATGAGCATGGAATGTTTTTCTATTTCTTTGTGTCATCTTCAGTTTCTTTCATAAGTTTTCTAAGTTTTCAGCATGCAAATCTTTTACCTCTTTGGTTAGGTTTATTCCTAGGTATCTTATGATTTTTGGTGCAATTGTAAATGGAATTGATTCCTTGATTTCTCTTTCTGCTGCTTCATTATTGGTGTATAGAAATGCAACCAATTTGATTGTTGATTTTATATGCTGTGACTTTGCTGAATTCATGCATTAGTTCTAGCAGCTTTTGGTGGAGTCTTTTGGATTTTCTACGTAGTGTCATTTGTGGAGAGTAAAGTTTGACTTCTTCTTTGCCAATTTGTATGGTCTTTTCTTTTTGTTGTCTGATTGCTGAGGCTAGGACTTCCAGTAGTATGTTGAACAATAGTGGTGAGAATGGACATTCATGTTATGTTCTTGACCTTAGGAGGGAAGCTCTCAGTTTTTCCCCATTGAGGAGGATACTAGCTGTGGGCCTTTCATATATGGCTTTTATGAAGTTGAGAAATGTTCCTCCTATCCCTGTTTTCTTGAGAGTTTTTATCAAGAAAGATTGCTGTATTTTGTCAAATGCTTTTTCTGCATCCATTGACAGGATTATACAGTTCTTTTTTCTTTTTTATCTTACAATTTTATTTCTCAGTGATACATCAGTAAAGCTGAAAAATACATTCTCAGAGCATGGAATTGACTTTATTTAATATATTCAATAATCAATGATTTTGAAGGGTGCTAGTTTTGTTTGTATTAGCCTGCAACCTTTTAAACAAACTAGTTATCTTACTAATATTTCTTATTTATTTGTTTATTATTTTAAATAGTTTATTGTCAAGTTGGTTTCCATATAACACCCAGTGCTCATCCCCACAAGTGCCCTCCTCCTTGCCCATCACCTCCCTCCCCCTCCCCCCACCCCAACTGCCTTTAGTTTGTTCTCGGCATTCAAGAGTCTCTCATGGTTTGCCTCCCTCCCTCTCCCCCACTATTTTTTCCCTTCTTCTCCCCCATGGTCCTACGTTAAGTTCCTCCTAATCCTCCTATACGTGCAAACGTATGGTATCTGTCCTTCTCTGCCTGACTTATTTCACTTAACATAATGAGAAAGAATGAAATCTGGCCATGTGTAGCAACATGGATGGAACTTGAGGGTGTTATGCTGAGGATTATACAGTTCTTAATCCTTTCTTTTATTAATGTGATGTATCATGTTGATTGATTTGCAGATACCAAACCAGCCCAGCAGCCCAGGAGGAAATCCCACTTGAACGTGGGGAATACTTCTTTTATTGTATTGTTGAATTTGCTTTGGTAGTGTCTTGTTGATAATTTTGGTATCCATGTTCACCAGGGAAATTGGTCTGTAATTCTCCTTTTTAGTGAGGTCTTTTGTCTGGTTTTTGAATCAAGGTAGTACTGGCTCCATAGAATGAGTTTGGAAATTTTCCTTCTGTTTCTATTTTTGGAAATAGCTTCAAAAGAATAGGTATTAACTCCCCTTTAAATGTCTGATAAAATTCCCTTGGGAAGCCATCCAGCTCTGGAACTCTTGGTTTTTAGGAGATTTTTGATTACTGATTCAATATCTTTACTGGTTATGGGTCTGTTCAAATTTTCTATTTCTTCCTCTTTCAGTTTAATAGGTTATATGTTTCTAGGGATTTATCACTTTCTTCCATATTGCCCTATTTGGTGGCATATAAATGCTCATAATATTCTCTTATTGTTTATATTTCTATGGTGTTGGTTGTGATCTCTCCTCTTTCATTCATTATTTTATTTATTTCAGTACTTTCCTTTTTCTTTTTTATAAATCTGGCTGGGTTCATCCATTTTGTTAATTATTTGAAAGAACCAGCTCCTGGGGCACCTGGGTGCCTCAGTTGGTTAATTGTCTGACTTTGGCTCAAGTTATGACCTCACAGTTTGTGAGTTCGAGCCCCATGTCGGGCTCTGTGCTGACAGTTCAGAACCTGGAGCCTGTTTCAGATTCTGTGTCTCCCTCTCTCTCTGCCCCTCCCCTGCTCACACTTTATCTCTCAAAACTAAATAAAAATTTAAAAATTAAAAAAAAAACCCAAAAATCCCCACAAAGAAACTGCTCCTAGTTTTGCTGATCTGTTCCACTGATACTTTTATATCATTGATTTCTGTTCTAATCTTTATTATTTCCCTTCTTCTGCTGTTTTGGAGCTTTATTTGCTGTTCTTTTTTTCCACCTCCTTTAGTTGTAAAGTTAGGAAGTGTATTTGAGACCTTTCTTCCTTCTTTAGGAAGGCCTGGATTGCTAAATACTTCCCTCTTTGCTGCATCCCAAAGATTTTGGACTGTCATCTTTTCATTAATCAGTGGCTTACATGTATGTTTTAATTTCCTCTTTAATATCTGGGTTAACTCATCCATTCTTTAGTAGGATACTTTGTGATCTCCTAGTATTTATGATCTTTCCAGATTTTTTCTTGTGGTTGATTTCAAGTTTCATAAACTTGTGGTCTGAAAATACGCATTGAATGATATTGATCTTTTCGTACTTGTTGAGGGATGATTTGTGAGCCAATGTGTGATCTATTCTGTAGAACGTTCCATGTGCACTCAAGAAGAATGTGTATTCCACTGCTTTAGGATGAAATGTTCTGAATGTATCTTTTAGGTCCATCCAGTCCAGTGTGTCACTTAAAACCATTGTTTCCTTGTTGATTTTCTGCTTAGGCTATCTGTCCATTGCTGTAAGTGGGGTAGTAAAGTCCCCTACTATTATTATGATATTATTATCAATGAGTTTCTTTATGTTTGTGATTAATTGATTTATATATCTGGTTCTTCCAAGTTGGGAGCATGAATATTTACAATTGTTAGAACTTCTTGATGAATAGACCCCTTAATTTTGATATAATGCCTTTCTTCATCTCTTGTTACAATTTTTGTTTTAAAATCTAGTTTGTCTGATATAAGTATGGCTATTCTGGCTTTCTTTTGACGTCCATTAGCATGACAGATGGTTCTCCATCACCTTACTTCAATCTGCAGGTGTTTTAGGTCTAAAATGAATCTCTTATAAGCATCATATAGATAGATTTTGTTTTTTTAATCCATTCTAATACCCTTTGTCTTTTGATTGGAGAATTTACTCCATTTACATTTAGAGTGATTATTGAAAGATATGAGTTGAGTGCCATTGTGTTGCCTGTAGAGTTGGTGTTTCTGGTGATGTTCTTGTGTCTTTTCATCTATTGCTTTTGGTCTGTTTTCTTTGTTCTCCACTCAGAGTTCCTCTTAAAATTTCTTGCAGGGATGGTTTGGTGGTCATGAGCTCCTTTAGTTTTTGTTTGTCAGGGAAACTATTTATCTCTCCTTCTATTCTGAATGACAGCCTTGCTGGATAAAGAATTCTTGGCTGCATATTTTTCCCATTCAGCACATTGAATATACCCTGCCAAGTTTCTGAGAACGATCTACTGCGAATCTTACCTGTCTTCCCTTGTAGGTTAAGTACTTTTTTCCCCTCACTGCTTTCGTGATTCTTTGTCTGGGTATTTTGTGAATTTGACTATGATATGCCTTGGTGATGGTTGGTTTTTTGTTGAATCTAATGAGAGCTCTCTGTGCTTCTTTGATTTTGATGTCCGTGTTTTCCCCAGATATGGAAAGTTTTCAGCTATAATTTGCTCACATAAACCTTTTCCCCTTTTTCTCTCTCTTCATCTTCTGGGACTCCTATGAAACAACTGTCGTCACAGAGTTCTCTAAGTCTTGTATGTATCATGATCTTTTGCCTTCGCTTCCTTCTTTTTTCTGCTTCATTATTTTCCATAATTTTATCTTCTGTATCACTAATTCACTGCTCTGCCTTGCCCACCCTTGCCATCATGACAGCCATTTCAGATTGCATCTTGGTTATAGCACTTTTAATTTTGGCCTGACTAAATTTTTATTCTTTTATCAGGAATTCTCTGGTGTCTTCTGTGCTTTTTTCAACCCCAGCTAGTATTCTTAAAATTGTGTTTTTAAATTCTAGTTTAGACATCTTCCTTATACCTGTATAGATTAAATCCCTGGCCGTCGTTTCTTCCTGTTCTTTTTTTAAGGGTGAATTCCTCCAAATTTGTCATTTTGCAGGAAGAAAAAGAATTAAATTAAAATTAAAGTTAAAAAAATTTTTTTAAACCCCATAAAAACAATAAAATAAAGGAAGCTAGAGCCTATCTGTTTTTATTTGTTTGGCTTGTTAAGAGAAGCTTGATAGAAAAGAGAAAAAGGAAAAAAATGTTTAAAATTTTTTAATTGAAAAAAGGTTTTAATAATAAAATAGAATAAAATAAAATAGAATTTAAAAATAACAAATTTAAAAACATTTACTCTTTGTGTACCCAAGAAAGAGAAAGAAAAGGAAGAAATATAAAACAATATAAGTAAAAACAGAAGCAAAGAAAACAAACAAGCAAACAGAATGAAATCCAAATGATGTTACATCCAGTTTCCCCTAGAACTGAAACTTAGGAGCACACTTTAGTCCATAGACAAAGCAGGTGGAAGGGATTTGTGCTGGTCTTCTGGGGGATGTGCGTGGAGGGCACAGGTATGTGGAACTTGGTGTAATGGCTCTGTTCTTCACTTGGTGGTGCTGCTTAGCTCACTGAGGTCCACCCATGAGATGAAAATGGATTCACCCAGCTCTCTAGTCCCTGGCTTGGGAGTTTTGTACCCTCACAGACACACTATCAAGCACCCCTTCTTTTTCTCAGGCTTCTGCCCTCTTCCCACTTTTACCCTGTCTGTGTCCAAGCTGTCTGCCTGCCAGGTGTTATTTCCCTCTAGAATTTTATCTCAGATGGGGCTGAGTTAATGGGTTTCAAATGATGGGTTTCAAAACCTCACACTTCACAGACCTCCATGGCTTTGAACCCACACTAATTCTCTGGAGGAGGGTCTTGCTGGCAATGGCCAGTCCTGGCTTGTCTCTGGAAATGTTGTGCAGCAGCAGAGGCGCAGAGTTTATGGCAAATCAGAACACAGCTGGCGCCAAGGTTTGCTGCACTCTGGAGTCTTTGTTCCAATATCAGGAAATGTGGCAGCTCTCCATGGTCTGCTAGGACTTTTGCCTGTGGAGTGGCAATATGGCCTTGACCAAATGCACTCCACGCTGGGGAACTGCTTCTCCCTGTATGGCACACGGACCCCTCAGACCACCCTGGCTGCTCCTCAGTATTTGCTCTACTTCTTCACCAGAGTACCATGAGGCACTGAACTGTGCACCTTTATATTCTTTGCTCCACCGTTTATAGAATTCTGGCAGTATTAAAACCCTCGCCTTTCTTAATGTCAATGGTTTTGGGGAACAGATTTCTTGTCCAGTCCCTTGTGAGTGTTTTCACTCTTTATCTTTCTCTCCAGCTTCTTTGGGGGTAGTACTTTTCTTGGGTGATCCAATGTGTTGCACTCTCTCCCTTTCTCTTTCTCTCTCTGTCCTCTCCACAAAAAAAAAAAAAAAAAAAAAAAAAAAANAAAAAAAAAAAGCCTCCCTACCATCCATGGCTCCATGGCTTTTCTCTCCCTCAATTCACTTCTTTATATCATATATCTGTCAAGTTCTCTAGCTCATATTATGCAGATTGTTGCGTTAATCCTCTGATCGATTTCCTAGGTGTTCAAAATGGTTTGTTGCTGATCTGGCTGTGTTTCAGGGGTGAGATAAGCTCAGGGTCCCCATACTACTCTGCCATCTTAACCCTCCTTGCCCTTCTTAAACATTTTCATGCATTTATATTAGCCTTGACAGAAACTAAGGATGATTATGCAGGAAAGCTAAACCTTACACCAACCTAATTGTACTGTTATTTTAATCTACTGAGGAGTAGGAGTCTCAGTAGGAAAGCATCGTTCAGCCAAAGTGGGACATTCAGCTATTCCATGGTGTCAAGTGATCCTAGGTAAATATTGTACTCTGGCCAGTCACTCAAGATTGCTCACCTTGAATGGTGTATGTTTTCTGCCAGCAAACCAAAGAGTCAGAGCACTCTGGTGGAGCAGTCTCTAGCGCTAGGAGCTCTAGTCAGTAGAGTTCATTAGGTTGGCCTGGAAAAAGAGATTAGCATCACATTGATTGTACTAATAGCTTTATTTTCTGATTATGTGACCCATTTCATTCTCCGGGCAGAGTTAGCATTCCTGGCTTCATATAATTAGAAACAACTGATTTTGTAGTTGAAGAAAATATTGTACAGTTTTTCCAATTATCTGCATAACAAACTACCCCAAGTCTTAGTGGCTTAAAACAACTATTTATTATATTTCATTCTTCTCTGGGTAGAGTGATCTCAGTTGGATAGTTTTCAAATAGGGTTTCTCAGGTTGCAGTCAGATTTTGGTAGGAGCTGTAGTCCCCTGAAGGTTCTCCTGGGCTAGGCATAGCAGTTAAGTTGGCTTGCTCACACAGCTGGGACTGCTAACTGGAGTGTTTCCTTGTGGCATCTCCATGCAGCTTGGGCTTTTCACAGCATGACAGCTGGATTGTAAAAGGGAACCTTCCAGAAGGAGCGTATATTTCAAGAGGCAGAAAGCTGAAGGTGCCAGACAAGTTAAGGGTCACTTCTAGAACTAGCTGTAGCTCCCTGCTATTGTGTTCAATTTGTCAGAGTAGTCTCAGGGCCTTCCTAGATTCAAAGTGTGAAGAAACAGACTACATCTCATACTGGAGGAGTGTGAAGGTCACATTTTTGCAGAATCGTATTTGGGATGGGAGGTATTATAGTCATCTTTGGACAGTACGTCTGTTAGAAACTCTTAAGAAAATAAATGACTGTTTAATGCCTTAAAAGGAGTGTATTAGTATATTTTTACATTGATATTGTATGTATATGTATGCATGTATGTATTATATAAACACTGTGTGTATATGTGTGTGCATAAATATACATGCATATACATACATATACTCATACATACATGATATTTCAGTATCAGTATGCATTATTACCCTTGGCTTAAAGCACATACACAACCACACTTTTAATTAGTGTTCACAAATCCCAAAATCATCTGACATTTGAATTACCTGTCTCCTGTGGAAATTGTGTTACCACTGTCTGTGAAACTGTTTTACAACTTCTTCTCTATTGTCAAATCTCTAACTCCCTCCCACCCTACTCACTCTCAGCTGATGACCGTATTTCTTATTTCCTTGAGAATAAAGCACCTGGAGGAAAAATATGGTTTTCCTGTCACCAAATCCCCCAGATGCCTGTGTCATTATCCGTCTTCTATGCTTTTCCTCTGTGACAATATATGGAATATCTAGCCTAAGCAGAGCTTCCGTTTTTGACCTGGGATCCATCTCTTCTTGGCTGCTTAAAGACTTAACACCTGCATCATCAAATTTTTTCTCTTTACTAGATCACTCCCTTCAGCATACAAATAGCCTTAACTTTTGTCTCATTTAAAAAAAAAACCCTCCCAATTGCACAGCACTATTATATTACTTTATTTCTCTGCTTCCAGTTACTGAAAATTCTACAAGAATTGTCTGTGCTCTGTTCCCATTTTCTTCTCTCCCATTACTCTTGAATTTACTCTAACCATTTCATCAAAATTGCCCTTATACGAATCGTTGATGTTCACCACAAATCTAAATGCAGTGGCTAACTCTTAGTCTATATTTTATTTAACCTCTCCATGCATTTGAGAAAGTCTTCATTAAAACCCTGTATTCACTCCTGCTTTTCCTCTCATCTCACTTCTTTCTCCTTCTTAGTTTCCTGTGCTAGATACTCCTCAATTTCCTGACTTCTGAATACTGGAATTCAGTGTCAAACCTAGCATGTCAAAGTTGAACATTGTTTCCCTCTTCCAGACATGCTCCCTAGGCCAGGAAAAAGAGTTATCCTTGATTCTCTGGATAGACTGGAACTAGACTGGAACCCCTGCCTTCCTTTTTGCCTTCTCATGGTTTATTCTCAGAGTGCTGCTTTCAGCCTTAATCCTATCACATCACTCTTCTCCATATATTCAGTGCTTTCCATATTGCTTGGAATAAAAGCCAAACCCTTTAACATGGCTTAATCTGGTCCCTGTTACCTCTCTGACTGCATCATCACCACTCTCCCCCTTGTTCACTTTGCTGCAGGTGCACAGACCTCTCTGTTCTCCATGAACAAACCAAGGCCACTTCCACATCAAGTCATTTGTTCTTGCTGTTTTTTGTGCCTCTAAAACTTCCCCAGTTTTTTTTTCCAAATTTTTATTTAAATTTGAACTTCCCTAGTTTTCCCAAATGTTGTTACCTTATTTCATTCAGGTTTCTACTTAAAGTTCAGTTCCCAAAGAAGCCTTTCCTTGCCCATCATCAATACCTGATGCATTGCATTCTCCCCCTCCCTAGCCAACCCACCCTTGGCCACATACTATTCCTACTCTGCTTTAATTTTATTTTTAGAACTTATCACCACCATTATTTATTTGTCTCTGGTCTATCTCTGCTCTCTAGAATGAAACCATGAGAGTAGGGACTTTTGATCACAACATAGTGATAGCATTCATCAGATGCTCCATAAGCATTTGTAATCAAGTAATTGAATACATGCTTGTGTATGCATGCAATGGATTATTGGGTATGGTTTTGGGTAAATAATCTAATTTTATATTTTAAACTTAGGTGGCCCTATTTTATCCAAAAGAAATGAGTATGCTGGAAGCAAACAGCACATGGCCTTTATTGCTTACTTTAAGATACCAATTTTCTAAATGATAATTTTCTTAGGCCTTGTTATATGAGCTGACAAAGATTTTTGAGTTCATTCTGTCAGCATTGTGTACCATCAGGGTGCTTAACGTTTCTTCATATAAACATTGAGTGAAAACGGATCTCATGCTATTTGCAGTGATGTAGTTAGAGTACATGATTCCTAAGTCTTCTACTTAAAAATACTTTCTCTCTGAGGAGCGCCTGGGTGGCTCAGTTGGTTAACCGTCTGACTTCAGCTCAGGTCATGATCTTGTGGATCGTGAGTTTGAGCCCCACATTGGGCTCTGTGCTGACAGCTCAGAGCCTGGAGCCTGCTTCAGATGCTGGGCCTCCCTCTCTCTCTGCCCCTCCCCTGCTCACACTCTGTCTCTCTCTCTCAAAAATAAATAAACATAAAATAAATACTTTCTCTATGAGATGGGCCTTTAAAAGTCTAATGCTCCATTAGATGATTTTTAAGTAGCATGGGATCTTGAACATTTTAATCATAAGATCACTGCCATGAATATCAGCTGATTCTGCTGGTTTGCCATTTGCTTTATTAGTAATTTTATTTATAGTTAACTTTAAGCTTATTTTGGCAAGTATCTTTTTAGGAGAAATTCCAGATAGAGGCTTTACTAACCCTATAGTATGGGTTGATCTGACTTTTAAAAGTGCTTTTTGTTTTTTAACTTTTTAAAAAATCTTTATGTATTTTTGAGAGAGAGAGAGAGAGACAGAGTGCGAGCAGGGGAGAGACAGAGAGCGAGGGAGACACAGAATATGAAGCAAGCTCCAGGCTCCAAGCTGTCAGCACAGAGCCCAATATGGAAATCATGAAATGCAAGTTCATGACCTGGGTCGAAGTTGGACGCTTAACCAACTGAGCCACCCAGGTGCCCCTAAAAAGCATTCTTTATAGATACTTTCCAAGAGTTTTAATGATCATATAGAATCATGCTTCTCGATAACTGAAAGAGAAACCTAAAAATTTCCAAACGAAGATTGCATATGTGAGCAAATTAAGACTTTAGTTTTTAAATCTGTATTCTTAAGTAAATCTTTTTCTTCAAGCATCTACTGTCATGGCATTTACATTTTTTACCTGTAAGGTTAAAACCCCTATGATGTCCATAATTAAATTCATTAAGATGTTTCCATTTAACTCTTATAAAGCTGATACTTTTTATTAAACTGAAGAGTAGAAATCTTTAACACTAGGGATGCATATTGTTTACAAAAGCTAATTAAAACTAAATGAGGCCCAGAAACCTGGAGTGAATATTACTCCAGAGACTGTGGCTTTTTATTGGAACCTTAGTTCCTTCAAAGTAGGGCAAGTGATTCTCTCTTCTCCTCCCCAACTTGAGTATCCCTCCTAGAGAAACCAGAGATGTTACATACATAGTAACTACTGACAGGGAAATCAGCTGTAGACTCCTATGTAACTTTCTGTTATGATTAATTTTAGTAACTGATTTACTGGAAAATGAATTGTCCAGAATTGAGTAGAGATAAACAGTACTTTGCATGACCCAGATGAGTTATATTACTTGTTAGATGTCACTATATAGAGATTTTTAGACAGTAGGAACTAAGGACTTCATTTTAAGATTCTTAAATATGCTCCTCTTTACATTGCCTTTTTTAGAGATTCAGAGAAATGAACACTTTTCATAGTTTAACTATTTATCTTTCTTTTTTCATTGTCTTTCCCTATCCCTTTTTCATTTCACCCAACACCAAAAATGCCCTTTCAGAAACACAAAGTAGATCTTTTCTACAAGCTACGCCATGTGATGAATGAACTTATTGACCTCCGGAGGCAGCTACTGTCTGGTCACCTTACTCAGGATCAGGTGCGGGAGGTTAAGCGGCATATCACCGTGCGCCTGGACTGGGGTAATGAGTAAGTATGAATATCATTTGGGTATTTCAGTTACTTTATGTTAACTCAGTTCTTACAGAGTTTGAAGCTGATCAAAACTTCTCTTTAGTGATGAAAAGACATTATTATATTCGCCACTAAGGTTTGATCATTTTTAATATGAGTAGTTGTATCTTTTAGTTTAGCAAAGGATACTTACTGACTCTACACGCTGAAACTCTCTCAGTCTTTATTTTCACTTAGGGGAAATTAAATAATTGGACTACATTATCCTGTGAGGTCTCTTCTAGCTCAAATTCCTTGATTCCAGATCTCAGTAATCAAAGTATACTTTTGTGTCATTTTTAGTATCTTTGTTTATTCATGTGATTTCTGTGTCTTTTACATTTTATAGCCATGCAATTTATCTGAGTAAGCATATACTACAAATGGGAACTGTTTACATTTGTGCTTCAGATATTCTTAACTGTCATTCAAAAATAGTCCTGCATTTATGCAGTAGGTATGGTTATTTGTCATATGTAGCATTCTAAGACTTTGGCATGGGAAGCTAGAGTAGATAGTATTCAAATTTAATTTCTTCCTAGATGTAATTATTAATACAACTCCCAAGTGCTTTTGTTTCATTATCTTAAAATCAAGTCTATTGAACTTTAAAGTGACCAGGTGGTTTCCTGTTTTAGTACAAGTCTTTAGCTCCTCACCCTCTCAAGACATCATTGAAATGAAAGAAGATAAAAAGAATAGGAGGGGGCCTAGCAATAAATGGGATATATGAACTCATTTCTAGAAGGTGGAATGTAGATAAGAGTATTAGTGATGGAGGAAGCCCAGTATATGTGGAAGAAACTTTAGCTAATGAAAGAGCTGTTCTGTCCAGCAGTTTGCAGAATCATGGAGAAGTGTGCCCTGGTGCTTAATTAAAAAGGCTAGGAGGATTGCTTAAAAGTATATAAAAGGAATAACCCAGTGCCGTGAGTAGAAAGACTGGCAGCCAGGCATTTCCCCTTCAGATAAACAAATTCAAAGACAGATTGCCTGGGGGGAATTGGGCAGTAAGAGTGTGTTCTGGGACCTTATTGCAAAGCCCTCTATGTTATGTTATGTTATGTAAGGGTTTCAAACTGTAATGACCATTTCCTTCCACTTACCAGAAAGAAACCTTGTTAATCACCCACCATGTGCAAAGACTCCCCTGCACTTCTAGTGCTTTTTAAATTGGAATGGACAATTGAGCATCACCAGGCATTTAAAAAAAAAATCCTTCCATAGAGAAGAGAGAAAGACCAGGATAAACAAAATACTTTGCCCCATTAGAAGGAAATATCCTGGCCCCTGAGACAACTAGAGATTAGTAAAGAATTTTTTTAAAAAATCAGCATCCTCAGAGAGAGTCAAGATCAATTATGTAAAATAAAATACTCTGAAAAAGTAATAGAGGATCTGATTTCCCAAATAAAACATTCAAGAAGAGGACAGTAAGATAATTTTATGTTATTTCTGGGAAAATAAAACAAAAAAGATGGGAAATGGTTGAAGAAAGAAGAGCAGAGAAGGTTCAATCCAGGGCACCTAACATCAGATATTATAATTTCCAGAAAAAGAACACAGGCAATAAAATGGAAACCCTAAAGAAATGATAGAAGAGAATTTCCCAGAGCCAAAGAGCCAGGAATCTTAGATTGAAAGATCCCATAATATAATGAATGGGGGAAAACCCCAAAGCCCACAGCAAGGCACTGTAAGGTATTTCAATATTCCAGGAATGAAGAGAAGATCCTAAAAGGTTTTCAGGCAGGAAAATAAGTCTTCTTACAAAAGAATAAGAATCACACCAACCTCAAAAGTTTTTTTTTTTAGAGGTTAATTATTTTTTATTATTGAATTATATTGTAAAGTCTACATCTACAATTTAATCAGGAAGAAATGCTTTGCATTTACATCAAGGACACATTTATTCTAGTGGAATAAAACAGACACAGACAAAAGGCCAAGTACACATTAAAAAAAAACAAACTACATATTTTACCTGGTCCTACTTTTTACTATTTTGGACCATACTTTTCCTATTAAAAAATTGATATTACATACATATAAGTTTGATTATCTTCTGATATTTTTAATCGTTAAATGTAGTTTCTCACAATTTCTAATAATAAAGAAAAGATTGAAAACTACATGGGAAGCGAAGTTTAGAAACAATGAAAAAGTAGACTGCTATTACTCTACTGTAGAAAAGATGAGTAAAATGTGCCCCCTCTGTGGCTCATCTCCAAGAAACACTTACTCAAAGAGGCAAGCATTTCTGACCTATGAGTAAGTTTTACACTCCCCTGTGGGACCAGACCTACCAAATGTTTCTGACAATTATAAAGTAAGTGAAAAATGTCTACAAAATATTTAAAAGCTAAATATCAGAATACAGCTAATCAAATCAAAATTGTGTGGTGGTCTAAATATACATATTAAGCTTTCTGCTTTTTTAAAAGGATCTTTTTATCCCAGATGATATTTAAAATAACTTACATCTTTAGTGTGCTTTATGGTCAATGACTGTAAAGTTGAAATTCAAATGAATAAATTTCAATTTTTGTTTTACTTGATTCTACTAAAATTTCAATTACCTAGTACTTTACTTAACCAAGTTTTATATGAGGTAAGTTTTAGCTAAAAAGTAAATCAACCACAAAGATAAGTTAACCATTTCAAGAGTATACAAAAATCATAATGCCCACTTCGTATTCAGAATTTACGAATTTATGTCTTAACTACTTTGTATCTAAGAAAACTTTACTATGTAATTTAAAACTAAGTACTTTTCCCAGCTAAATCAAATTCTGTAGGAAAATATTGGGCAAAAAAAATCTGGCAAGTTTTGTTTTTGGTTAACAGAAGACAATGCAGTAATGAACCCAAATGGAACCTAAGAACAGTGTTTAAAGTTTCTAACTTCTAAACAGACACACGCTTATTTATCTAAAAAATATTTGGACAACCTCAAAAGTTTTATCAGTAATACTGGATTCTAGAATATAAGGAAAGTAGTATCTTCAAAATTCTGTTAGGAAATGGTTTGCCCACTGGAATTGTATTAACATCAAAACTATCTAATCAAGTGTAAGGGCCAGATAAGCCATTTTAAAGTATTCGTGGAAGTGGAAGTTACCTTTGATGGTCCCTTACTTAAGAAGGTACTTGACAAGTGAATGTGTTCTTGTAAAAGTGGAAGAGCAAATCATGAAAGAGGAAACACAAAATATAATAAAGTTGATCCAATCCAGAGTGGTGCTGTTCTTCCTTAGAAAAGAAAAAAAGTTCAACCCTAAATTGGCCATTTGTGACTTTTTTAAGTAACAGCATTCTATCCTGTTTGTTTCATTAAATTATACCCTCTATTGACTGTCAGTAGGGTTGCCTGGCACACACCACAGACTCCTTGTATGATATAATGTGGATTCAGGTGTATCATAGATGAGACAATATTCTCTAAGTCTAACTTTAGCAATAAAAATCTTAGCAAAATACTATATGTTACCTTACAGCATAGCTACTGATCCTATTTCCTCAGCCCCAAATAGTACTGTGTTATAAAATGGCATTATTATATTTATTTAATAAATCAATGATAGTAATAATTTCAAAAATAATATTACTATGTGCCAAGCAAATTGTAAACTGGAACCAGTGACACTAAGTTGTATATAAATCATTATGTTGCAGTTTAGCTCCGGTTATACATACCAGTAAACAAGGAAGAGAAATACTCAAGAAATATCAATGTCTCTTTGTAATAAACCATGGAGAACAGACCAATCAGATTTGGCAATCAAATCTGAAAACTTAAAGATGATAGCTTGGAAATGAGTTCAAATCATATTTGAAAAAGGCAAAGATGATTACAAATGCCTGTCAGTAAATTGCAGAGCTGTTCCACCTTCAGTAATAACTTTTACTCAGCAAAGTGTGTACGTGTATTGGGGTGTGTTTATATGTCTGTTTTAATAAACATGCAAATCAGCAACATAGTTCCATCCTCCTCCTTACTTCTTTCCTTACACGGCCCTCCTCGCCTATTCCTCCTCTCCCAGCTTTTCTGTATCTTCTTCCCTCTTTTCTCTACCCTGCTCTACTTCTTTCCTTTTCCTTTTCCTCTTCTTTCCACTTATCCCTTTACCCCCAGTAAAGAATATGAAAACTTGAATGAGACCTTTTACATTTATCATTATTAAAGAAAAAAGATACATTGCCCCAAATCAATAGGACTATTCTCACTGGTTCTCACTTGAACTAACCCTTTAAAATTTTTTCCTTCTTAATTTGAAAAAAAGTAATATAAGTAAGTGTAATATAAGTAATCTTAAACTTTTATGGCTTTTCCATAAGTCTTTACACAGACATCATAGCTCTGCCTTTTCAAAATCTTTCAGAATCTATTAGGAACAGCTATTGGGGTGCCTGGGTGGATCAATTGATTTGGCATCTCTTACTCTCAGCCTAGGTTATGATATCAAATGTTGTGTGTTCAAGCCCCATGTTGGGCTCTTCTCTGACAGAGCAGAGCCTGCTTGAAATTCTCTGTCTCCCTCTCTCTTTGTCCCTCTCCTATGCATGCTTTCTCCTTCTCAAAAATATAAATAAACATTAAGAAAAGAATATTAATTATTGAGTACATCTGCTTATATCAGATGGCAAGTACATCATTTAACTTATGCATTTTTAAAGTTTATTTCTATTTTGAGAGAGAGAGAGTGTGAGCAGCGGAGAGGCAGAGAGGGAGGGAGAGGGAGAATCCCAAGGAGGCTCTGGGCGATCAGCACACAGCCCGTTGAGGGACTCAATCTCACAAACCATGAGATCGTGACCTGAGCTGATATCAAGAGTTAGATGCTTAACATCTAAGGTGCCCCTTATATCTGCGTTGTTATAATGAAATGCTACTATGCTTTTCCAAGACAAGAGCTCTGTTTTGCCTGATGAGGGAACCGAGGCTCTAAAGTAGTTTTTCCAGTGTTGCATAGTGAGTGGTAGAGCTGGGTTGTGTACCCAGAACTGATCCCAAAACTCATATACTGTGGGCAGGACCTTACTATCTCTCCAGTTTTTTAAGAGATTGTTTTGCTTTTATTTTATTTTAAATGTTTATGTTTAGTTTTGAGAGAGAGCACGTGCACACGCTTGTGCGTACAAGGGGAGGGGCAGAAAGTGAGAGGGACAAAGGATCCAAAGCAGGCTCCATGCTGACAGCAGAGAGCTTCATGCGGGGCTCAAACCCATAAACCATGAGACCATGACCTGAGCTGAAGTTGGACACTCAACTGACTGAGCCACCCAAGCAAACCGCCCTCCCCATCTTTCTGATTTTTAAGTGTGAGTCTTAAAATCAGGCAAATTATTGCCAATATTACTAGTTTTTGGGTTATTTGATCTTTGTCCTTCTTCTTGATTTTGTCCTACTGTCATATTATGTCCCATAATATGTATCTGATTTAACACTGAATAGGAACTTCCAAGGATAGAAACAAAACTGGTGATATATACCCTTTTATTTAAAGTTTAAATTACATGCAGAGCTCTCTGCATCTACATAACCAATTTTTATTTTGTTTCCTGAGATTAAGAATATTATTTAGCACTAAAAATTATTATATTAAAATTCAGCATCCTTTCTTGATGAAACCCCTCAAGAAAGCAGGGATAGAAGGAACATACCTCAACATCATAAAAGCCATATATGAAAGGCCCACAGCTAATATCATCCTCAGTGGGGAAAAACTGAGAGCTTTCCCCCTAAGGTCAGGAACACAACAGGGATGTCCACTCTCACCACTGTTGTTCAATATACTACTGGAAGTCCTAGCCTCAGCAATCATCAAAAAGATAGAAAAAGAAAAAAGAAGATAGAAAAAGAGTACAGATTTACAAAGAAGTCAAACTTTCACTCTTTGCAGATGACATAATACTCTACATGGAAAACCCAAAAGATTCCATTGAAAAACTGCTAGAACTTATGTGTGTAGTCAGCAAAGTCACAGCATATAAAATCAACAATCAAATTGGTTGCATTTCTGTACACCAATAATGAAGCAGCAGAAAGAAATCAAGGAATCAATCCCATTTACAATTGCACCAAAACCCATGAAATATCTAGGAATAAACCCAACCAAAGAGGTAAAACATCTGTACTCTGAAAACTGTAGAAAGCTTATAAAAGGAATTGAAGAAGACACAAAGAAATAGAAAAACATTCCATGCTCATGGATTGGAAGAACTTAGACTTTAATGTTGATACTACCCAAAGGAATCTACAGATTCAGTGCAATCCCTATCAAAATAACACCAACATTCTTCACAGAGCTAGAACAAATAGTCCTAAAATTTGTATGGAGCCACAAAAGACCCCAAATATCCAAAGGAATGTTGAAAGTTAAAAGGAAAGCTGGAGGCATCATAATTCTGGACTTTAAGCTATATTACAAAGCTGTAGTCATCAAGATAGTATGGTAGTAGCATAAACACAGACACACAGATCAACAGACTAGAATAGAGAACCCAGAAATGGGCCTACAAATATCTGGTCAAGTAATCTTCAACAAAGCAGGAAAGAACATCCAATGGAAAAAAGTATCTTTAGCAAGTGGTGCTGGGAGAACTGGACAGCCACATGAAGAAAAAATGAAACTGGACCACTTTCTTATACCATACACAAAAATAAAGTCAAAATGGATGAAAGACCTAAATATGAGACAGGAACCATCCAAATCCTACAGGAGAACACAGGCAACTTCTTTGAACTAGGCTGCAGCAACTTCTTTACTTAACATGTCTCCAGAGGCTAGGGAAAGAGAAGCAAAAATGAATTATTGGGACCTCATCAAGATAAAAAGCTTCTGCACAGCAAAGGAAACAATCAACAAAACTAAAAGGCAGCCGAAAGAATGGGAGACATTATTTGCAAATCACATATTGGAAAAGGGTTAGTATCTAAATTCTATAAATAACTTCTCAAACCGGATGCCCAAAACCAAACAATCCAGTGAAAAAATGGGCAGAAGACATGAATAAACACTTTTCCAAAGAAGACATGCAGATGACTAACAGAAACATGAAAAGATGCTCTACATCACTCATCATCAGGGAATACAAATCAAAACCACAATGAGTTACCACCTCACACCTATCAGAATAGCTAAAATTAACAACTCGGGAAACAGATGTTGGCAAGGATGTGGGGAAAGGGCAACCCTTTTGCATTGTTGGTGGGAATGCAAATTGGTGTGGTCACTCTGAGAAACAGTATGGAGGTTCCTCAAAAAAATTAAAAATAGAGAGTAAGGGGGCAAGAAGGCAGAGAAGTGAGGAGCTCCGTACTTGCACTCGTGCTCATACATCACACAGAAGAGATCTGAAGCCATTGGAAACCTTACAAAACCTGAGAGATTTGGAGAAAAAGGACGCAGAATCCACTGAGAGAGCCTTCTAACGTGAGTGCGAACTGGGGAAGATAAAATCGGGCCGGGATCCGAGACTCCAGGGTGGGAGGCGATCCCCCTCTACCCTCTACGGGGAGTGAGAGCGGAAAATGAGAGAGTCCAAAACAGAAAAACCTCCGCTTGGGGGGGAAAAACCTCCGCTCGGGGCATAGAAAGACCGTACTTGCCAAATACCTGCACACCAGGTCCCCTCGCACCAACTGGTCNAAGGTAGAACCCCCCGCCTGAGGCATTAGATCACGCCACGCCCATCCCTGCCTAAGAGCTGACCTCCTCCCCCTTTTTTTTATTCCTTTTTTTCCCTTTCTTTTCTTTCTTTTTTTCTTCTTCTTTCTCTTTTCTCTCTTTTTTCCCCAGAACACTGACCTGATTAACTCTGGCCGCCAGCTTGCTNCATTTCCAATTTTGCCTCTTCCCGCCCTGCCTTCTCTCTCTTTCTCGATGCTCTTCAATCAGCGCTGCATACACACGGCTATTTAACTGTAGCTGGGAAATCCAGGTATATGCTTTAAACCGNTTTAAGATGTCGTTACCACCTAAAGCACTCTACACATTCAATGCAATTCCCATCAAAATTGCACCAGCATACTTCTCAAAACTAGAACAACCTATCCTAAAATTCGTATGGAACCACAAAGACCTCGAATAGCCAAAGTAATACCGAAAAATAAAACCAAAACGGGAGGTATCACCATCCCAGACTTTAGCCTCTACTACAAAGCTGTCGTCATCAAGACAGTATGGTATTGGCACAAAAACAGACACGTAGACCAATGGAACAGAATTGAGAACTCAGAAGTGGACCCAAAAGTATACAGCCAACTGATCTTTGACAAAGCAGGAAAGAATATCCAATGGAAAAAAGACAGCCTTTTTAACAGNCATAGAACTACTCTATGATCCAGCAATTGCACTACTATGTATTTATCTAAAGGATGCAGAAATGCTGATTCAGTGAGGTTCATGCACCCCTGTATTATAGCAGCACTGTCAACAATAGTCAAATTATGGAAAGAGCCCAAATGTCCTTCAGCTGATGATTGGATAAGAAAGATGAGGTGCGTGTGTGTGTATGTGTGTGTATGTTTGAGAAAGAGGGAGGGAGAGGGAGAGAGAGAGATGGAGTATGTACATAGCAATCAATAAGAATAAAATCTTGCCATTTGTAACAACATGGATGGAACTAGAGTGTATTATGCCGAGTGAAATAAGACAGGCAGAGAAAGACAAATACCATATGATTTCACTTCCATGTGGAATTTAAGGAACACAACACATGCACCTAGGGGAAGTGAAGGAAAAACAAGAGAGACTCTTAAAGACAGAGAACAAACTGAGGGTTGCTGGAGAGGAGGTGAATCTGGGGATGGACTAAATGGGTGATATGCATTAAGGATGGCATTTGTTGGGATGAGCACTGGGTGTTCTATATATCAGTGATGAATCATTGGGTTCCACTTCTGAAACCAATACTACACTGTATGATAACTAACTTGAATTTAAATAAATAAATTAAAAAAAAAGAATTATTTATTTGGCAAAAAAAGGAAGATCCCAGTGTTAAATTTATATACCTTATATTTGGCCTATTTACATATGTATATACTCATTCTATAAATAAAAATTACTCAAATTGTATCAGGTAACAATCAGCACTTATAATGTTGTGTTTTTATATTTTTAGAAACTGAAATATAGGAAGGGCATAAAACAAAGTTGTACTCAGATGAGCTAGCCATTGTCTCTGCATAAGCCTGTTCAAAGAATAAGTCAATTATATCCTCTCCAGTGGAATTTTAAAATTATTTGTATTATTAGGAGGAAGCTAATGGAGGAACATGAGGGAGAAGAAGGGGAAAAATAGTTTGGGAGAGGGAGGGAGGCAAGCCATGAGAGACTCTTAAATGCTGAGAACAAACTGAGGACTGATGGGGGTGAGGGAGAGGGGAAGGGGGGTAATGGCCATGGAGGAGGGCACTTGTTCAGATGAGCACTGGGTGTTATGTGTAAACCAACTTGACAATAAACTATTAAAAAAAAGAAAACAAAAATAAAACATAAAAAATAAACTTAGATAAAAATTAAAAATAAAATAAAATCTAGTAATGTAATTTTAATGTGTTCATATTTTCAGCACCTTCCATAAAGATGTTACTAAAAGTTTCTTCTCACTCTTTAATCTATCATTATATAGCATAGCTAGATTAAACTTGTGTTAATCCAGGATTGACACAGCTTAACTGATCTTTACCTTAGAAAAATATCTAAGGAATGCCTTATTCATAGAATAATTTATGAGATTTTTGTATTTCTTCTTCAGGTAGAAAGTACAGATTTGAATATAGTGTAAACACTTTATAAGCTGTTGAATTAGAATGATGTTTCTGTCAATCATAAGTGTCAAATGAAATAGTCAGTATCTTTTTATTCCAAAGTCTCAAGTTTTAAGACAAATCACCAATAAATATAGAATTTCTAGTTCTTCTATTGTCTTTATCTTCCTCTGTCATATCCTTTCTCCTCCCCCACTCTTTTGTACCTCCTCTCTCAGAGTTTTCATATATCCTAACCCACCCATATCCCGTACTTCCCACTTAGATCTTCCCTCACTAACGGAATTCCTTTTAGAGGAAGCAGCACAAGCAGAAGTTTGGGTTGTAGTATGCAGAAAATCGTGCCACCCCATCCCCCACTGCACCAAGTTTCCTCTGAGTAGATTTTTAGCTGGACTCAGAAGGTCTTATGTTTCAGTACTTTCCCTTTAAGGACATGGTGATATTTTCCAGCTTTAGGACATCTGGAATTATCAGAAGTTTCCAGTGAGTTCTCAGAGTTACTCTGATACATGGTGTTGTGCCCATCAATTAGTACCTTGCCATATCCAAGAAATCTGAGATAACAATGTTTAAAGTATGCATGTGTCAAAATCCTTTGGTGAAGTTATGTTCAAATGGCTAAATTTCTCTCTCTCTCTCTCTCTCTCTCTCTCTCTCTTTCTTTTTCTCTCTCTGCCTCTGTTTTGCTCATCATCATCCCCTGAACTTAGCACAAATACCTGTACTTGGCAGGCACTGTGTGAATGTATCTAAATAATACAATAGGTTTTTATGCCTGGTGGCCACTTATTCACCCATATGTATTTGTTTCCTTCTGGATTGATACACTGACACAAAATCATCCCTCAAATTATTATTACTGTATTGATTACACTTATTAGTACTTAATTATCATGGTTATAAGTAGAAAGATAACAGGTAGAAGTGGAAATACCATAGGCTCAGGTTAAGACAGACATAGGGTTTTTTTTGTTTTTTGTTTTTTGTTTTGTTTTTTTACAAGTAGTTTATTGTCAAGTTGGTTTCCATATAACACCCAGTGCTCATCCCCAAAGACCTAGGTTGAGACAGGCCTAACTCTGTTGCCTTAATAGTCCACCAAGTTAACCTCTCTGTACTTCACTTTCCTTAATTTTAAAATGGATCTAATACTATCTACTTCCCATAGTGCTTAAAGATGATATATATAAAATGTCTATCCCAAGTAAATGCAGTAAAGGGTAGTTATTATTAGTTATGTCTTATTATATTATTGTATAAATATAATTATGCTAGGCTTCCATTAGTGTAGTTATTATCTGTATGCTTTCTTTACTATAAGTATCAGAAAAAGCCAGTACATACAGGAAATTTTAATATCGCTAGTCTTTCTCAATCAGTTTTGGGAGAGAACTAAGTTCTGACACCTTAAAATATCCATTTTATATAATTAACTTAAAATTATTTTCTATGTTCTGTGATTTAGATGAGGAACCCCAGAAGAAAAAAGATAGAATACAAAATAGAATATAGAACATTCCAGGGGCACCTGGGTGGCTCAATCGGTTGAGCGTCCGACTTCGGCTCAGGTCATGATCTCACAGTTCGTGGGTTTGAGCCCACGCTGTGCTGTGTGCTGACGGCTAGTTCAGAGCCTGGAGCTATTTCAGATTCTGTGTTTCCCTCTCTCACTGACACCCCCCACCCCCACCCCTGCTCACGCTGCCTCTCTGTCTCAGAAATAAATAAAACATTTTTAAAAAAAAAGAACATTCCAACACACACACGTAATTCAGAGAATTTGATATAGAGATTCAAGGCCTTTAAAGAGGTACGCCTGAAAGAATGTAGGACCAGGAATATGTCTTATTCACTGCTCTGTCCCTAAGTTCAGCATGAGCCTAGCACAGAATAGGTGGTAATAAGTATTGAATTATTGGAATAAATGAGTGGTCAATGCCAGGTGGCAAGACAAGACTAAATTTTTTTGTGAAGACTGTGCCCCTAAAGACTTAGTAAGACCATTTTTGAAAACTCAGCTCTATACTGCATCTGTATATAGATATACATAGATGTATGCCTCCTGCTTATGTCCATCTGTTCAAGAGTCTCTTTTTCAGACATTGTATCTCTTTGATCACAATCCTTGTACTTTAAGCCATATTTTTGTTAATGATGTCACACATAATTACAATAATTATAACAGCAGTAGCAGTTTACAGTGCCAGACAGTGTGCTAAATGCTTCCATGGATTGACCTTTACAACATCCTGTGATAATAGGTAAGACAGTGTGGCTTGGTGGAGGAGCCAAAATGCAAACCAGGCAATCTGACACCAGAGCCAGCCCTCCTCAGTACTCTGTTGCACTGCCTCCCCACGCTGCAAAGACATGGAAGAGACTAAATTGACCGCTCCCTGCATTTACTGTTCACTATTCTTAGAGTAAACCACTGGGAGAAATAGTCAAAAACCTTTATTCCAGAACAAAATTTGTAGTGAACGTGTGTGGCTTCTAACGATGCAGCATCTCCACCTTTTATCAGTGAGGTCAGTCCTCCAATTTAGCTTTTGAAAACTACTATTTCTCCTTTGAAGACTATCTCAGTAGAAGGAACTCAGTCTTTTTATCAGATCACCCATTAATAATTCTTCTATTTCCTGTAATAATGAAATCAAGAAACTAAAAGGTACTGTGCTCTGGTGACTTCTAGGAAATAGAAAACATTATTTTCAGGGGAGAATCAATGTGATGAATGTGAACATTTGCTTGACTCAGAACTGCTGTATTCCCCATACCCAGCACCATTGGGGGGAAATGATAGGTCCTCAGAGAGTACCTGTGGGGTGAGTTGGATGGGTATATGCATGGATAGTTGAATGGACCAGCAAGCTAAGGGTGTCATAGTGCTAAGACAGAGTACATAAATGCCAGTCTCCAGAAATGCCTATCACTGTGTGTGCTATACAATGCAGAGTATGTACACTCAGTCCTAGCCCTATTGATTTAGGTCCATTGGAATTTTTTCTTATTCTGTTGTTTAGAAAACATCTGTTTTGAGTGTAATATTTGCATGGTCCTTTTTGTTATTTAATTGTAATATTTATCATATTTTATGAGCACTAATGGTTAAAGAATATGCATGGAATTTTGATTCTTCATTTTTGTACTTAAAATATGTTTCAAAATAGGACTACAGAAATTTGGAAAATGTTTTTAATGATCAGTTGGATGATTCCACTTCCTAATGCAAATACTAATGCCATTTTTAAATTTTCCTCTGTTTTCTAAATGTATATAAAAGTATTTTAAATACTTGGAGATCATATCTGCAAAATTATCTTTATGATGTAAATGTTTTTATGATAAGAGAGGTAGAAAGGATGTACTACAGCTTTCTCTTACTTTCCATTACACTGCTGCTTTTACATGCCTTAAAGTGTTAGAAGCCAGAGACCTGAAATTATATCAGAGAAATTAAGAATAGCTAATATGAGGTGACTGGATAGAATATTTCCTTGATATAAGAACACAGGATCCCAGTGGTAGAAAAATTAAATCTCTTACCAACTTAAGTATATTCTATAATCAGATTCAATGGCATGGTTTTGCCATTAAACTGTAAACTATCATAGTTATGACCAACAGTGTATTACTCATCTCAACATGCAAAACTTAGGATTTTGTTTTTTGCACTCAGTACCAGAAATTATTTCTTCTTTAAAAATTCATGTTTTTCTGCGGCACTTGGATGGCTCAGTCGGTTGAGCGCCCGACTTCAGCTCAGGTCATGATCTCACAGTTGTCGGTTCGAGCCCCATGTCGGGCTCTGTGCTGACAACTCAGAGCCTGGAGCCTGTCTTTGGATTCTGTGTCTCCCTCTCTCTCTGACACTCCCCTGCTCATGCTGTCTCTCTCTCTCAAAAATAAATAAAAAACATTAAAATAAAAAACTTAAAAATAAAAATTCATGTTTTCTATTAAGTATAATTTAAGTTGTACTATGTAATAGAAAAACTTGAGTTTTTATCTTTTACTAGAAAAACAGATTTCTTCTTTATTCTTGCCTACTGAAAAGTACCAATCTAAATTTTGATTCTTAATTATGGTAATCATTTTAGCCTATGCAATTAGTATATTTGCTTCCACCTTTTTCATATAGGTTCTTATTTTTATTTTAGCAATCTTATTGCTACTTCTTTAACCTCTTCATATCTTTTCTTNCCTGACTGAGCCACCCAAGTGACCCTGTTTTACTAGCATCTTCTAAAAGTAGTTCATAGTCTAGTTGAAGAGAAAAAAATATACTTCTCCTTTCATTGTCTATGGAATACTTTTACAAGATGCAGTAATTCATAACCCTTGTGCTGGAGGATAGGGTGGTCACAGAGCAGCTCTGAAACCCTGATGAGAATTATAGACTGTCTCCTCAGAAAAAATTCATACACGAGCACACACATACTCTTGTAAGCAGTTTTGGAGTTCACAATCCCCTAGCTCCTTTTGACTCCAGGTTTAGAAAGTAAGAAAAAGGCTAATAACATTTACTGAATATAAATTATTTTGAACCCAAGAGTTCTGGCTCTCTGAAATTATTTTCATGGCTTTATACTACCTTCCAGTCAATTGCCAATCACTGTCTATTATTCTTTCCTCCCCAAGTTATACCAGATCTTTTAAATATGGGGGTATTTTTTAGGAGTAGTACTCCTTGGTTAAACTTTCATCTAAAGTTTCTTAAGATATTGACTACTGTGTGGCGGCCTTTACTGTAACCAATGTCAGTATTAATTAAGTTGAAAATGAGATAAAAACTCAACTAGGGGTACCTGGGTGGCTCAATTGGTTAAGCGTCAACTTTGGCTCAAGTCATGATCTCACGGTTCATGGGTTCAAGCCCCACATCAGGCTCTGTGCTGACTGCCTCCTTTGGATTTGATTTCCCTGTCTTTCTGCCCCTCCCCCGCTCGTGCTCTATCTTCCTCTGTCTCTCAAAAATGAATAAGAGTTTTAAAAAATTTTTAAAAATTCAATTAAAATGTACATTCTTTGAGTTCAATATCTTTCAGAGGTGATTTTTATGTGTTTGAATTATAAATTTACTTGGACCCGGAATAATTCTTTCATGCTAATGAATGTAATGCATGCCCGAGCCTTGAGCATACTTGTAGGATTGGTAGGATGAAAAAAATAAAACATGACTTATCAATGATCTATAGAAAATACATTCTTAACTCAAGCAATCCGTTATAGACATGATACTGAATGAATTCATTTTCCATCAGAAGGGGGAACTGCTCAGGGATTAAAACTAATCACAGTCTTAAAATTCCCAGCCTCGGGGCGCCTGGGTGGCTTAGTCGGTTAAGCGTCCGACTTTCGCTTAGGTCATGATCTCGCGGTTCGTGGGTTCGAGCCCCGCGTCAGGCTCTGTGCTGACTGCCAGCTCAGAGCCTGGAGCCTGTTTCGGAGTCTGTGACTCCCTCTCTCTCTGACCCTCCCCTGCTCACGCTGTCTCTCTCTCTCTCTCTCCTAGAAATAAATAAAATATTAAAAAAAAAAAATTCCCAGCCTCATTTATTTACCTAATGGTGAGCACAATTAGCTGTTGCTGAATAAAGGCATGTCCCTGCTGGTGTCGTGTCTCAACCTCTATGCACAGGTTATGGCAGAGATATGAACTTCCAGGCACATAAAGAAGAGATGAATAATCGGAGGACGTGGCATGCTGAGTGTGTTCTTTCTCTTTACTAGGCATTTGGGCCTGGACTTGGTGCCTCGAAAGGACTTTGAAGTAGTGGATTCAGACCAGATTAGTGTCTCAGATCTCTATAAAATGGTAAGAAAAATAATGCAGGGTAAGCTTGTTCCTACACACTTCATTCTTTTCTTCTTTGTTTTTTATTCCTAATTGCATTATGAAACAATATTGCTAAAGTTGTTCCTTTGTCTTTGTCCCAGTGAATATAAGGGATCTTCTTTTTGCTGACACTACATATCACCTTTGCTTTCTAAATGGAAATACTGTGTAAGCCTGTATTATAATATCCAGGAATCATTTATCAGTTGGTTTTACTAGTGAATGGAGCTCTTTCAGCCTGCATCAGTTACCAAATTCTGTCTCTCACCACCTCTTAAGAAGAGAAGGTAGAACTGTTGGTGGGAATGTAAACTGGTACAGCCCCTCTGGAAAACAGTGTGGAGGTTCCTCAGGAAACTAACAATAGAACTCCCCTATGACCCAGCAATAGCACTGCTAGGAATTTACCCAAGGGATACAGAAATGCTGAGGCATAGGAGCACATGTACCCCAATGTTCATAGCAGCACTCTCCACAATAGCTAAAACATGGAAAGAGCCTAAGTGTCCATCAACAGATGAATGGATCAAGAAGATGTGGTTTATCTATACCATGGAATACTACATGGCAATGAGAAACAATGAAATCTGGCCATGTGTAGCAACATGGATGGACCTTGAGGGTGTTATGCTGAGCGAAATAAGTCAGGCAGAGAAGGACAGATACCATATGTTTGCACATATAAGAGGATTAGGAGGAACTTAATGGAGGGCCCTGGGGGAGAAGAAGGGGAAAAATAGTGGGGGAGAGGGAGGGAGACAAACCATGAGAGACTCTTGAATGCTGAGAACAAACTGAGGGCTGATGGGTGTGGGAGGGAGGGGAAGGGGAGTGATGGGCATGGAGGAGGGCACTTGTGGGGATGAGCACTGGGTGTTATATGGAAACCAACTTGACAATAAACTACTAAAAAATAATAAAAAACAAAAACAAATGCAATAGAGAAGTGATAGTTCCAGATCAGATACTTGGGAACTTTGGCATGTGTTAATGTGTTAATGATTATGGGTAAGGCACAGAAGGAGGAGAGGGTCAGATCATGAAGAGTTTTGTAAGCCCCAAATTGCACTTTGTCTAGTAGTCTGATAGAGCTACAGAAGTAACATGATCGGATATGGGTTTCAAATGCTGACTCTGTCTATAGAGAATGTAAAATTCAGAAGACCAGAATCAGGAAAGAAAAAGACCACAGAAGTGATTCAGGCAATAAATAATGACTAGACAGCAATAAGAATGAAGAAGAAATGCAGAAGAGAATATAGATGTTAGTAAATAAAAATGATGAATTTTGATCAATTAGATGTGGAAAGTGAAGGGTGATTGAGAGTTTGAGGCTAAGACCTCCCTCTCAGAATGGGAGCTTAGAGTATGCTATTTTTGCTGAGGATTTTGCATTTTATCCCAAGTGTAACAGAAAGCCTGTGAAGGTATTTGAGCAGGAGAATCACATAATCTGGCTTACATTTTAAAAGGATCTCTCCAGCTGATGTGTGCAGAAGGACTGGAGTGGGGCAAGAATGGAAGCAGGGAGCAGTCATTCAAGCAAAAGATTTTAATTTTCAGTATTTGGGCTAGAGTTGGAGCAATGAAAGTGGTAAGAAATTATTGGATTTTGAGTGTGTGTTGGAGATAAATCCATTCGGAGTTGGTGATAGATTGATTTGGTATATGTGTGCACCAAAAGAGGAAGGTCAGAGAAGAATGATTCCTATGTTTTGATCTTCCCAACTTTGACCTTGAAATGTGTAATAGGAAATATTGTGGGAGAAACAGGTTTGGGAGTAGAGCAGTGAGGATCAATACATTAGTTTGGTTTTTTTTCAAGTTTGAGATGACTTTTAGACTGCCAAACTGAGATGTTGAAAGTCTAGAGTTCAAAAGTGAAGCTCAGATATAACAACTTTAGAATCATCAGAATATTATGTGGTATTTATTTATTTTTATTTTTTTAATGTTTTTTATTTAGTTCTGAGAGAGAGAGAGAGAGAGAGTGTGTGAGCAGGGAAGGGTCAGAGAGAGAGGGAGACACAGAATCCGAAGCAGACTCCAGGCTCTGGGCTAGCTGTCAGCACAGAGCCTGACTCAGGCCTCAAACCCACAAACCATGATATCATGACCTGATCTGAAGTCGAGCACTTAACCGACTGAGCCACCCAGGCGCCCCTATTATATGGTATTTAAAGATGTTGGATGAAACGACCATTCCCTTCCACAAACCTTCATACAGTAAAACCCAGTGTTCAGCAGATTTTACACAGCACTTCTGGACAGCTTAGCATCAGTAAACATTGGAGGAAACCTCCCACATAAAAGTCAGAGACCAGAACAAATACATGTGAAAAGAAATTTGAAGAAAGAGATAAGTCAGTAGAAGAAAATAGTGGTTGCTGTCTGCAAAGAGAAATCAGGGAACAGCCAAGAAACAGAGGGGAACAATCGAAGAAGCAAGTGAAAGAGCTCTAGAAAATTAAAATGAGATAACTATGGTAAACTTGATATAAATATTTGAAAACAGGATGACACCAACAAAAAATTAGCAATAGGAGAGAAATGTTAGGAAAGTTAGAGGTTTGATCCAAGAGATCCAATATCCAGATAATGGAGTTAAAAGAGAACAGCGATAAAGAAGATTACTGAAGAAATCCTATTAAAAACTTTTGCAGGGTAGTGATATCACCAAGATGGTGGAGTAGGAGATTCCATGCCCTGTCTGCCCATAAAGATTAACATTTAGACAGGCATGAATGAAAAATAGCTCTGGGAGAGCTCAGAAGAAAGCCATCATTTAAGAAGCTTCAGCAACACAGTGGAGCAAAACAAAACAAAAAACAACCTCAGAATAATCATACAAAAAGCATAGGAAAAACACTTTCATTTTGCTACATCATTCCATATCCCAGGCTGGCACTACTCAGCACCAAGAAGGAACTCTCTGGCCTAAAAGGGTTCCCCTCTTCAGGAAAAGGAGAAGAGAATAGGCGACCAGCTTTCTCAGCCCTTCAGGCACTGTATAAAGGATCCACTTCAGTTTTACCCCCATCGAGAGGCTGGCAAAGCTGAGACATCCAGAGATAATTAGGAATAAGGAAAAGGGAAGGGGCTACCCATATCAGCCATGCGGCGAGAGTGACCATGGTTCCCACTGGCCTCCTCTGTGGATTCCAGCAGCCTTCACTTTCTTTTGAAGACTTCAACAACCCTTATAAATGCTGCAAACTCCCTCAGCTTTCATCACTGAGGACTTCGTCATGGACCCTAGGAGACTGTACATAGAACCCCAGCATCTTTCACCTTTAAAGAAACCAGTGGCCAGCAAAGCTGCCATAGAACCCCTGAAGGTTTTCTCACCAAGTTTTTCACTCTGCGGGAATTTGCATTTACAGATGCCAGCCCCCTAAGCACCTCCCCACCACTCTCTGGGGCATTAAATACGCAGCAGCTAGCCCTACCCTCTGTGGCTGTAACATGCCAGCTTAGATTCCCATGGCTAAATTCCATGGTTGTGCATATGTTCATATATAGCCCCTTCAGCTGTGTACCTCCTGGCCTGACTTCTGTCATTGGCCTTCATTGCCATGCACGCTCCCATGGTGAACTCCTAGATAGACAGGAGTATATGCCAACAACCAAGACCCCCACAGCTGCTTATGGGCCCAGATCTGCCCTTATACTTGTCAATGGCCTTCATTGCTGGGGACACCTAAAGCTAACCCCTGCAGCTATGCACCTGCATACTGCCAGTCCAGCCCCTGTCCCAGCCTCCACTGCCTCGTACAGCTGTGCAAAAGCATGCCAGTAACCAGGGCATCAGCCTCTTCTGCTAGTCCCTGTGTGTCTACAGCTTTCCCATAACACTTTGCAGATATCTGCAGCTGAAGGTAAACACACTATTAGCTCTGGCCACCACTGCTGTCTGCCCAGGTTTCCAGCCACTGGATTTGGAAGAGCCACTGAGGACCCAACCAACCCATTGCAGACACTGCAGACCCTCGCAACTCTCCATAGAATCACATGGTTGTCGTTATTGTTGACCCATGTGGCCTATGCCAAGAGACACACACTCCCGGGCCCAGAATTGCTACATGCCCTGTACTTGGTACCCTGCACCATTAGACCCATTCTCTAGCATGCCCTACCCATCATTGAAGATCTTTCCTCATCGAACTCAGTCAGTATGGTCTAGAAATGGTGACTGCTCTTTGCATACACAGACAACTATTCAAGAGTACAAGAACCACAAAGAATCAGGGAAATGTGACAAAACCAAAGGAACACAGAAAACTTTCAGTGACTCCAAAGAAATGGAGATACACAAATTGATGACAGATAATTCAAAGTAATTGTTCTAAGATGCTCAGAGGGCTTGTAGATCTCACAGAAAAACAGTTCAACAAAACTGGGTAAATAATAGAAGAACAAAATGAAAACTTCAACAAAAAATATAAAAAATGATGAAATAAATTTTGGAGCTGAAGGATACAAAGACTGAAGAATCAATAGAAAGCTTCAAAATCAGAGTGGACTCCCACAACTATATGGTCAACAAATCTTCAGCAGAGCAGAAAATACTCCAATGGAAAAAAGACAGTCTTTTCAACAAATGATGTTGGGAAAACTGGACAGAAACATGCAGAAGAATGAAACTGAACTACTTTCTTACAACATACACAAAAATAAATTCAAAATGAAAGACCTGAACATGAGACAGGAAACCATAAAAATGCTGGAAGAGAATACAGACAGCAACCTTTTGAACCCTGACCAGAGTAACTTCTCCCTAGACACATCACCAAAGGCCAGGGAAGCAAAAACAAACATGAATTATTGGGTCTTTTTATGTATATATGTATGTATGTATTTCTTATTCCTAGTAAATTACTTTATTTTGTTTCTTTTATAGTTTATTGTCGAGTTGGTTTCCATATAACATCCAGTGCTCAACAAGTGCCCTCCTTCATGCCCATCACCCTTTATCCCCTCTCCCCTACCCCCATCAACCCTCAGTTTGTTCTCAGTATTTAAGAGTCTCTCATGGTTTGCCTCCCTCCCTCTACCCAACTATTTTTCCCCTTCCCCTCCGCCGTGGTCCTCTGTTAAGTTTCTCCTGTTCCACATATGAGTGAAAACATATGGTATCTGTCCTTCTCTGCCTGACTTATTTCACTTAGCATAACACCCTCGAGTTCCATCCATGTTGCTACAAATGGCCAGATTTCAATCTTTCTCAAATTGCCATGTAGTATTCCATTATATATATAAACCACATCTTCTTGATCCATTTGTCAGTTGGTGGACATTTAGACTCTTTACATGATTTGGCTATTGTTGAAAGTGCTGCTATGAACATTGGGGTACACGTGCCCCTATGTATCAGCACTCCTGTATCCCTTGGGTAAATTTCTAGCAGTGCTATTGCTGGGTCATAGGGGAGTTCTACTGTTAATTTTTTGAGGAACCTCCACACTGTTTTCCAGAGGGGCTGCACCAATTTACACTCCCACCAACAGTTTAAGAGGGTGTCTGTTTCTCCACATCCTCGCCAGCATCTATAGTCTCCTGATTAGGTCATTTTAGCCACTCTGGCGTGAGGTGGTATCTCAGTGTGGTCACTAAGAAAGTGACCACTTTCTTAGATTGTATACAAATATAACTTCAAAATGGATGAAAGACCTAAGTGTGAGGTAGGAAACCATCAAAATCCTGGAGGAGAAAAAAGGCAGCAACCTCTTTGACCTCAGCCAGAGCAACTCACCACTTACTAGATACTTTGCCAAGGGCCAGGGAAACAAAAGCAAACATAAACTATTGGGACTTAGAATAAAAAGCTTCTTCCAGTGAAGGAGACAATCAATAAAACTAAAAGACAGCCTACAGAATGGGAGAAGATATTTGCAAGTGACATGTCAGATAAAGGGTGGGTAGGGAGATAGGCTAAATGGGTAATTGGCAATTAGGAGGGCACTTTTTGGGATGAGCACTGGGTGTCATGTATAAGAGATGCATCACTGGGTTCTACTCTTGAAGCTGAGGCTACACTGTTAACTAACTTGAATTTAAATTAAAAAAAAAAACATACCACCACAGGTATATACACACACATAGACGCGCACACACATATACACACAATGGAATATTACTCAGCCATCAAAAATGAAATTTTGCCATTTGCAGTGACATAGATGGAGCCAGAATGCGTTATGCTAAGTGAAATAGGTCAGAGAAAGACAAATACCATATGATTTCACACATGTGTAATTTAAGAAACAAAACAGATGAATATAGGAAGTGGGGCAAGGGAAAAGAGGGAAACAAACTACAGGAAACTCTTAACAATAGAGAAGAAACTATGGGTTTATGGAGGAGGGTGGGTGGGACATTGGCTACATGGGTGGTGGGTATTTAGAAGGATACTTGTTAAAGGTGAAAGATTTATATGATCTGAAGAGAAACCAGAGAGACCATAGGGGAGAAGAAGGGGAAAAATGGTTGGGGAGAGGGAGGGAGGCAAACCATGAGAGACTCTTGAATGCCGAGAACAAACCGAGGGCTGATGGGTGTGGACGGGAGGGGAAGGGGGGTGATGGGCATGGAGGAGGGCACTTGTGGGGAAGAGCACTGGGTGTTATATGGAAACCAACTTGACAATAAACTATTAAAAAATAAATAAATAATTTTTAAAAAGGAGGATATTTGTTGGGATGAGCACTCAGTGTTGTATATAAATGACGAATCACTGAATTCTTCTCCATAAACCAATATTGCACTGTATTTTAACCAACTAGAAATTAAATATAAATTTGAAAGAAAAAGAATATTTTACTGTATGGAGGATATTCTTTTTTTTTTTAAATAGTTTATTGTCAGGTTGGTTTCCATATAACACCCAGTGCTAATCCCAAGTGNTATGGAGGATATTCTTGAAAGGTATTTTATAGAACTGTAGAAGAAATAGGAAAGGACCCTATAATTTAAAACTAAGGTACCCTTTTTTAAATTTTTAATTTTTTAAATGTTTGTTTATTTTTGAGTGAGAGACTCAGAACATGAGCAGGGGAGAGGCAGAGAGAAAGGGAGACACAGAATCAAAAGCAGGCTCCTGGCTCTGAGCTGTCAGCACAAAGCCTGTCATGGGGTTCAAAGTCACGGACCACAAGATCATGACTTGAGCTGAAGTCAGATGAATGCTCATCTGACTGAGCTACCCCTGTGCCCCAAAAACTAAGACTTCTAAAACAAAAACAAAATGTAGTAGAAGAATGGAAGTGTAGTTGGAATACACTGTTTGGCTCACAAAGTATTTGTGTTAATTTTAATTAGCTATTCCTCTTTGGGGAATGTGGACACTTGAAAAGTATGTAAGAGCTTCTAAATTATGGGGAGATCTAACAGAATACTCACATTATAACTTCCTGTTATGTTGTTATCTTTCCACATTAGTATGTGTTGGGACTGTGTTAGTCTTTTATCTTCTAGTGCTAATTAATATTTTTATTAGATCAGTGTACTTTCATTTCTGTACTTAATTGATTAAATTATTTGCTAGCAATAGAACATCATCTTATTAGTGATCTGACTAGGTAGGTCTTATATTTCCTTGTAAGACCCACAATACTTAACACAATTCCAAGCATATATATCAGGCAATTAACTGTGACATTCAGTTGAATAGAATGTCTGAAGTTGCAGGATTTTTTCCATATTGGTAGACTTTTGTGGACTAAATGAACCAGAGACTTCAAAGGGCTGAAAATGCCTTCTGTACAGGGGAAATTTGGCAGAGCAGTAATGTAGTGCATACATTCTTTTTATGAGAAAGAAAAATTTATTCCACACTTGATCTTAGCCAAAAGGCCGAGAAACAATAGGAAATTTTATTCCGAACACAAAGGATACAAAAGCAATTGTAAGAGTATATTTTGTTTAATTATCTGGTAATAAATTAGAAAACTTGGATAAAACGAAAAAGTTTTCCTAGGGAAAGATAGGTAACCAGTATTAACAGACATACAGATTTAAAGGAAGTATTAGTATTTGACTTGCTAGACAGACATCTGGCCAGCCAAATATTTTTATATATACTCACAAAGGTCTTTGAATATATTATACTATTAATTAGAAAATATGATTGGAACATTAACAGCAAGAAATTCTATGAGGTTTATAACCAGGAGACAAATTGCTGAATGATTAGGTAATAACATTTTAAGCTCTATCGCATTAGGCCATATTTTTTTCAAAAAATGCAGTTCTTAATTAATTTTTATTTTTGATGTATTTCAGATATAAAATGATTAAGGTACAGTCTTTTGCTCTTTGGGAGGGTAAAGTCTAAAGTTGGGTAGCAAACACATAGAAATAATACATTATAGCCTTAATACAGGTGATGATGGTTCTGAAGAGGGATATATCAGCTGAATGCTGCCTGAAGAGGAAGTGGTTTTTCCCTATAGTGCCATGAAAGAGGTTCCAGAATGCCAGTTTTGATGCCTTAACCCTGGCCACCCACTCAGTGTTTGTTAGACTGGTTTGAGAGTTCTCCTTAAATTTGATGCTTCTGAAATCTAGAATAACATTTGTTATTGTCAGAAGGGATGTTTTACACTGAAATTAGCTGTAAACACCTATATATATAATTATTTTTGAATATTTGTGTTTAAGATTGGTAATCATTTTTAAGAATTAATCAGTAAATCCACTTGAGAAGAATGACTTAGTATAGCCCCTGAATGTAAAATAGAACAACGGAAAGCATTTTGGCCAATAACTTTCCCAGTGGGATATGGATCAATAAACCATAGAAAACTATTTTTTTGAAAGCCTGATTTTTAAAAAATGTTTTGTTTTTTATTTTGAGAGAGAGAGAACACAAATGTGTGTGCATGGGCAAGTCAGGGGAAGGACAGAGAGAATCCTAAGCAGGCTCTGTGCTGTCAGTGCACATTACCTGAGCTGAAATCAAGAGTTGATTGCTTAGGGGTGCCTGGGTGGCTTAGTCAGTTAAGCGTCCAACTTCAGCTCAGGTCATGATCTCATGGTTTGTGGGTTCGAGCCCAGTGTCAGACTTTGTGCTGACAACTAGCTCAGAGCCTGGAGCCTGCTTCAGATTCTGTATCTCCCTCTCTTTCTGACCATCCCCTGCTCACGCTGTGTCTCTCTTCTCTCTCAGAAATAAATAAAAACATTAAAAAAAAAAAAGTTGGTTGCTTAACCAACTGAGCCATTCAGGCATCTGGAAAGCCTAATTTTTTAAAAACTTTTTTTGTATGTGTTTTCTTTTCTACATATACATTCTATGTGATGATTTCCCCAGCTGTTGGAGGCCCATTTTATTATATTTAATATGTATCATGGGGAATGGATAAAGAAGATGTGGTTTATATGTATGATGGAATACTACTTGGCAATGAAAAAGAATGAAATCATGCCATTTGTAGCAGAGTGGATGGAACTGGAAGGTATGCTAAGTGAAATAAGTCAGTCAGAGAAGGACAAATATCACATGTTTTCACTCATATGTGGATCTTGAGAAACTTAACAGAGACCATGGGGAGAAAGGAGGGGGGAAAATAGATACAAATAGAGAGGGAGGGAAGCAAACCACAAGAGACTCTTAAATACAGAGAACAAACTGAAAGTAGATGGGGGCGTGGGGGAGAGGGAAAATGGGGTGATGGGCATGGAGGAAGAGGGCACTTGTTGGGGTGAGCAGTGGGTGTTGTATGTAAGCCAATTTGACAATATATTATATTTTTAAAAATACGTATCATGGGAACATATAGTCCCATCAATGACATTAATAATTAATAACTTACGAATATAGCTAATGATATACATGAATATTTAATAATGAGCATATATAGCTAGTAAAATACATTTAAATTAATTTTTAATTGTATTCAGTTTTCCAAATGCACACATTTAACCCCAAATAAAAGAAATGAAAACAGTCTACTCAGCAACCATTCTTCCTACCCATGTGATGTAAAATAGTTCAAATGAGTGCTGTCTCACACTTCTAGGGCCCAAAGAGAGCAGATAGAAACTCTCATTGTTGAGTTTACCAAGACCAGGGACTGAATTGTTGTGAACACACAATTACTCCTACTTCTGAATGTGACTGACTTTTCTACATAACTACTTATTAAGAATAATACCTATAATGATAAAATAGGACTGATGAGCCACTTAACAATATGAAAGGTATCATACCAGATTAATCTGCATAAAACCCTATGAGGCTGAGTTTAGCACAAAATGTTATCCTCGCTTTCATATGAGCAAACACAAATGTGAGTCAAGATTTAAAACCAGGTGTTCTCACTTCTGCACTTAGGTCCCTAACTACTGTGTCATGCTGCTTCCTGTTATGTAATTTGAGCCTCACAGTAACTGAGAGAAAGACAATAAAAGCTTTTATCTAAGTTTTACAGTTGAGGACAATGTCTCTTGGAGAGAGTAAGCAATTTATCTGATTTCACAACCCATTTACATTTAGCTGGGATTGGAATCTGCTTCTTCTAACATCAGCCAGCAGCAAAGGAACAGAGTGTTGGGGGTGAGGGGTACTTCAGGGTAAAGACTACACATCCTCCAGTGTAAAGAGCCTACAGAAGTTGGATCTTGCAACTCAGGATATGGTAGAGGGTGTGGAGCAGACAGCACCAAAGCAAAAATCTAGTAGCATGCTCTCATCACTTAGCTGGTACTCTGAGCTGTAAAGGCTTGGGTTTGAATCCAGACTTTGCCACCGTCTTGCTATATGATCTTCAGCACATCACTTTCTCACACGAAGCTTTAGTTGTCTCCATCAAATACAAATAGCATTGTTCTTAAAAGGTTATTAGAATTAAATGAAAGCATATATGCAAAAGACTACAGAATGCACAGCATATAGGGTGCTGAATAAAAGTTTCTTTCCCAGTTGAGTGAATTTTTCTTTCTTTCTTTCCACAGCACTTATCTAGCCGGCAGAGTGTACAGCAAAGCACATCCCAGGTAAGCAGCTTAACTAGGCCTCCCAATATTTTCCTCACCGCTTTCTTTTAAGAAATCACAGCATGGGGGGGCGCCTGGGTGGCTTAGTCGGTTAAGCGTCCGACTTTCGCTTAGGTCATGATCTCGCGGTTCGTGGGTTCGGGCCCCGCGTCGGGCTCTGTGCTGACTGCCAGCTCAGACCCTGGAGCCTGTTTCAGTCTGTGACTCCCTCTCTCTCTGACCCTCCCCTGCTCACGCTCTCTCTCTCTCTCTCTCTCTCTCTCTCTCGCTCCTAGAAATAAATAAAACATTTAAAAAAAAGAAATCACAGCATGGGGATGCACCAGCCAATGATAGCCACCCCTGAGGTCTTGATTTTGTGGTGCCTTTCATCTAAATGGCCCTGATCTCTAAGCAGATTTGCCCAGTCTCCACTCACTCCTCTGTGCAAATTTACTTCAGCACAATTGAAATAGACTGGGAGACTAAAATGAATCCACCTGGGAGAAAACAAAAGTGTCATTTAGAATGGTAGCTATTACCATCTAACAGTGTAAATCAGGCCTATCAGGGTGGCAGTGTCTCCAAGAAATAACTTTGAATTTAGAAGTTTATGGAGAGTTTAGAAATTTGTGACCTTGTGGAGATTTTAAGTTCACTCATAAATTGGAATTACTGTCCCTATATCTCCTTCACTCAGTTTACTTCTCCCAGCTGCATATTTGCCCACTTCAAACCAAGTATATTGATGCAGCACTACCTTACTAGCAGAGAAAACATCTTCTGTCTCTCTTAAATGATCCCCTTTGGTAGTATGAGGAAAGCTAGTCACTAAGGTTTCATTTTATTTATGACAAATGCATGAATAACTAAAATAGGAATCACTGATTTTTGTCTCCCTCATTAGGTAGATACAATGCGCCCACGTCATGGGGAAACCTGTCGGATGCCAGTGCCACATCACTTCTTCCTCAGCCTGAAGAGTTTCACCTACAATACCATTGGGGAAGATACCGATGTCTTCTTTTCCTTATATGATATGAGAGAAGGCAAGCAGATCAGGTAAAAGATACTAGAAGTTGTAGTGAGGTTGAGATTGTATAAGGATGGTATTATCTGGGTCGTAAGCATCTCTGGCCTTCAGAGAAGGTAGATGACAGAAGGGAAAACAAGATTAGGTAACCTCCTCTTTCTTAGCAGGGAGTTTTGCCTCAAATCCCAGTTTACCTCGAAGTCACATGTAGCCTCTTTTTTTTATCCTATGCCTATTTCCACATGGAAGTTCAAACTCCAGTCTTGTCTGTTACCATCTTAGGGAGAGAAAAGGATGCATCTATTCAGTGCCAGAGAAAACACACGGGAGAAACATAGAACAAAGCAAATTTAGCAGAGAGGTCCAGCTCCAGAATGCAGGAAGCCCTGGAGCAGCCTTGCTGCATGTGGGAGACAGGGTAATAGGTTAATGGTGTCCTTTCTAAGAGCAGCCAAACCCTAAATGCTCTTCCAGCCCTGCAAAGGGGAGAGCATCTTCTGGACTGAAGGGAAGGTTGATCTTATTCCCTCATTCCTCTTTACCTTGGATTGGAAGAGAGGCCACAGAATGGATCTGATATGCAGCAGACCATGTATCTGGGAAGAGCAGTGAGGCCTTTAAGCATGTGCAAGTACAGTGGTGCTTTCATCGTGAAAGGTGGGGAGTAGTCAAGGAGACACTCCAAGTTTCTGTTCCTCTGCAGGCCAGCAAGGCTCTGATGGGGTGAGATGATCTTTATAGCCAAATTGGAATTTTAGGGCATCCAGCATTTCTCTGTGGTCCTCTTCTACGCTGGGCAGGGAGAAAGTAAATTTGGGGATGCTTTTATATTGCTTGGAAACTTCCTGTATTCAGAGTGCTTTATGGGTTTTTTACTTTGTTTTGTTTTCTTTACTTAAAATTTGAAACAATAGTTTCATTTTTCCAATTGCATGTTATATATGGGAAAATTAAAAATGGAAGTTATTATAGTACAAAAGAAGAGCAGTTAGTTTGCATGTTCCACAGTACCTTGGTCTTGACATACCTTGCCCCCCCAATTTTTTTTTATTTTATTTTATTTTATTTTATTTATTTATTTTTTTTACAAATAGTTTATNTACATGCTTTCTTGGCCTACTGGACAGAGAAGATCTAAGCCCAGCAGAGACTGGTTTATAACCCACATAGGGTCATTAATGCATCAGTTTTTTTTGTCTTTGGGCTTATTATTTGTAATCGAGCCTCAAGAAACATTAAAATATTTTAAAAGAAGAAAAGGGGAAAAAATGTTCTTTTTTGTAGAGTTGCTGGAAATGTTTTGGCCATTTAAAAATCCCTCAACTAAATTAGAGAACTATACCACCTTTCCATTAACATAATAAAACTAAGGTCCTTAGCTGAAAATACTACTTCTTTTCTTTAGTTTTAAGAGTGAACTAATAAGCAGAATTTAAATCTAGATTGAATTGTTAAATGTTCTTTCTTCTTTCTGTTAGAATTTGTGTAGTTGTATAAGCCCTCAAAAATTTTAGTTCACTGAGCTGATGATGCCCGCTACGTATACTTTCATAACAGTTGTTAAGCTGATAATATGTTTACTTCCTTGAATTAATTATCAGAAATCATGAAAGGTTAGGGATGTATTACATCAGGTGCACAGAGTGCTGATACAAAGCAGTCAGCTAATCAATCAAACAGTGCTAGTCTAGTGTTCAGTATCGCCAGGATACTCCCACCTCTCTGCCAGAGGACAGGGCTGAGCTGGAGGCACAGGCTCCTGAGAGGAGCAGCTGTTCTTGCACTCTGAGTCTCATTGCTGATCCCACAGGCAGACCTAGAGAGGCTCTAGTGCATGACAGACTGCAAACCTACATAGCACATCCTGATAGCTATTGCCTGATGAGTGTTAAATAGTCTGCAGGAGGGAAGAAACAGCAGCTGGTAGGATGTTAGTAGCTCTGTTTTTATGACATTTTATCATTCTAATAAAATCATTAATATTTAGCCTTGAAAAATAAATTTCTTATTAAGACCTCTCCCCTGAGCTTCAGAGCCTCATTTCCTTTTTCCTACTAGACATCTGCCCTTGGATGTCACCCAGACATTTCTACCTCAGCTTATCTAAACTGAATTCATTTTCTTTCCTCACACATACACTTCTTCCTGTATTCCTTAGATCATGTGAAAGGCATTATCATTTGCTCAGAGATCCATGTCAGAAATTTGGTGTCCTCTTAGGCTCCTCTCTTTATATCTCCTTCCCTTCTCAATTAATCCCTATATTTTATTGACTTCTGTCTCCCAGATATCAGTCAGATCACTCTCCCTACTCCATCCCCCCATCACCCCACATCCTTCACATTTCTCCCAAATACAAATTCCCTGGATCTACTGCCTTCCTACTCAGAGTTACTATACACAGCACCACCATACTTATCTTTTATTTTAAAAAACAATTTTTTTCTTTCATAGTTTATTGTCAAGTTGGATTCCATATAACACCCAGTGCTCATCCCAACAAGTGCTCTCCTCCATGCCTATCACCCCCCTTCCCAGCTCCCCCCATACTTATCTTTTAAAAATTAAAACTGTTCACCTCAACTCTCACTTAACCTAAAGCTCTTGCTACTTAGTATGGCATAAAAGGCCCAGCATAATAGAATTCTGTTTCTTTAACTTTATTTCCTGCATCCCGATGACTTTGTTATCTTTCCCTAAACATACCTTGTTCTTTCATGCCTCCCTACCCTTGTTAGCTTGGTAACTCCTATCCATTAAAACTCAGCTATATGAAACCCTCTTCAGTATTTATGGGTAGAATCAAGCCCTGGGACTTCATTGTGCCTATGATGACAACCTGTACCTGGATTCATCCTATTACTAGTTGTTAAATTGTAATTGTACACTTGCATATAGAATTCCCCCATTGGAATGGGAGCTTTCTTATGTGTCTTTGTACCATTTTCTCTCCAGTTGAGTGCTAAGCACAGGACTTTGGATATTGGAGCATTAAATAACTATTTATTGAATGAATGAATGAATGAATGAATGAGTGAATGAGTGCATCTGTCAAATAAGGACCAATTAATCCTCTAAATCAAGAAATGTTTATTTAGAAAAAAAAAAGAAATGTTTATTTAATTGAACAGTTTAGCAAGATTTACTAAGAATTTCTTTTTGTGGGCCCCTGTAATGACTGCTTGGGATTTACAGGTTAAAAAGGAATGTCCCTAACACTGAAGAGGGCTGAACAGGGCATAACAGGGCATAACAGGATTTCTAAAAGGCATGAAACATGTTTTCCTGATTTTAAGTACTGACACTGAATGGTAAAGTAGGATTAGAGCATATGTCTTACATGAAGTAAGACTTTAAGCATACTAAGCAGTCAGGAAAAAAACAAACAAATAACCTTTCAGATGTAAACTTTTATAGAGTCTTTTAAGTTAAAAAAATGAAAAGTCCTAAGTCATTGGTTTTTATATATTTTTCTAATCAGTCACATTTCAGACCTTGCTTTGTATTTAGGATTGAACCGTATAGTTTTGAAAGAAATACAATCAGCTTTACAATGTAATACACTGAGAGAGATGGCTTTTCCTTTCATGGTAAGCACATCAATTGTCACCAAGGTTTTGAACTCAATATTCAAAGAACTATTTTTTTAATAGTTTATGTCAAGTTAGTTAACATATAACACCCAGTGCTCATCCCCACAAGTGCCCTCCTCCATGCCCATCACCCCCCTTCCCCTCTTCCCCACCCCCCTCAGCCTTCACTTTGTTCTCAGCATGCAAGAGTCTCTCATGGTTTGCCTCCCTCCNTTTCCAGAGGTGTTGTACCAGTTTACATTCCCACCAACAGTGTAGGAGGGTGTCCATTTCTCCACATCCTCACCAGCATCTAGATTCTCCTGATTTGTTCTTTTTAGCCACTCTGACCAGCGTGAGTTGGTATTTCAGTGTAGTTTTGATTTGTATTTCCCTGATGATGAGAGATGCTGAGCATCATTTCATGTGTCTGTTGGCCATCTGGATGTCCTCTTTGGAGAAGTGTTTGTTCATGGCTTCTGCCCATTTCTTTACTGGATTGTTTGGTTTTCAAGTGTGGAGTTTGGTTAGTTCCTTATAGATTTTGGATATTAACCCTTTATCTGAAATGTCATTTGCAACTATCTTTTCCCATTCCATCAGTTGTTTTGTTGATTGTTTTTATTGTAGTTTTATTGATTGTTTCCTTTGCCATGCAGAAGCTTTTGATCTTGATGAGGTCCCAGTAGATCATTTTTGCTCTTGATTCCCTTGCCTTTGGGGATGTGCCAAGTAAGAAATTGCTGCGGTTGAGGTCAAGCAGGTTGTTTCCTGCTTTCTCCTCTAGGGTTTTGATGGTTTCCTGTCTCACGTTCAGGTCTTTTATCCATTTTGAGTTTATTTTTGTGTATGGTGTGAGAAAATGATCTAGTTTCATTCTTCTGCATGTTGCTGTCCAGTTTTCACAGCACCATCTGGTAAGAGGCTGTCTTTTTTCTATTGGATGCTCTTTCCCGCTTTGTCAAAGATTAGTTGGCCATACATTTGTGGGTCCAATTCTGAGTTCTCTATTCTATTCCATTGGTCTGCATGTCTGTTTTTGTGGCAATACTGTACTGTCTTGATGATGACAGCTTTGTAGTTGAGGCTGAAGTCTGGGATGGTGATGCCTCCCATTTTGGTTTTCTTCTTCAATATTACTTTGGCTATTCACGGTCTAAAAACCACCATATTTAATCACAGAGATTTGCAACTCCAGATTGAAGGAGAAATTTGGAGGACATCTTAGAATTTGCCTGCATCAGGGATCACTTCTACATAAACACATTCTATATATTTAAAAAATATATGTATTGTCCAGTGAAAACAGCAAGTTTACAATTATAAGTATAATATGACTTGTGTTTGTGGGGAAAAATTATATATGTCTATATGAATATAATTTATATTATAATCTTCAGTAATTTTTTAAAGACTAAAATTTCTAAAAAAAATTCTTTAATTTTTTAAAATGTTTTATTTATATTTGAGAGAGAGAGAGAGAGACAGCATAAGCAGGAGAGGGTCAGAGAGAGAGGGAGCCACAGAATCTGAAGACAGTCCTCAGGCTCTGAGCCAGCTGTCAGCACAGAGCCCGACATAGGGATCGAACCCACGAACCGTGAGATCATGACCTGAGCTGAAGTTGGACGCTTAACCAACTGAGCTACCCAGGCGCACTTAAAAAGAATTCTTGTACTGACTGATATGTAAAGTTTTGGTAGCGATACTTTCTTAAAGTAGCTGGCAACAGTCTTACAACAAATTATAACAAATATCAGCTTTGCTATGTGAGTAGATAAATAGACCAGAATGTTTCATTTATACTTCTCCCCTTCAAGTAGCCAGCTTCTGATGTCAGTGTGGAACAAACACCTGCTTTGCTTTGGAGTAATGAGGTAATAGAAGAACAAAGCCTATAAACAGCCAGAATTTAAAATGTCCTTTGTATTTTTTCCTTAATATCATAGTTTCCCCTTCTATAAGGAATGTATTGCCTTTCTTAAAAAAATTATTTTTTCTATACATACATCTATTAAGATTGTTAACTTTTGGGGTGCCTAGGTGTCTCAGTTGGTTAAACATCTGACTCTTGATTTTATCTCATGTCATGATCTCATGGTTTGTGAGATGGAGACGCACTTCAGGCTCTGAGATAGCGAGGAGTATGCTTGGGATTCTCTCTCTCTCTGTCTCTCTCTCTCTCTCTTTCTCTTTCTCTTTCTCTGCCACCTCCCCGCTCATGCATGATTTCTCTTAAATGGGTAAATAAACTTAAAAAAAAAAAACAGATTGTTAATGATTATATTAATCTAATTTAATAATTACCACATAATTACTTCCTCAAAATAACATAAATAATTTTCTTTTAGAATAGAATTTGTGTTAAAATTTGTATTTGGTTCTGTGTGGATACACTTTTTCTTTCTATTATGTGAATTTCCTTATTGAAACAAGGAGTATTATTGTATAACTAACTTATTTTCTGTGTACCTCTGGGGTGCCTGCTAATATGTCTGGTTCTCTTGCTGGCCCTTTACCAATTTAGCAAAGTGCTCTAAAGTCTCAGGGTACCAATGATTGATTTCATCACTCAACTGGCTTTCTCTAAGGAGTCTTCTCTATGCCAGGTTTTTCTGCTAGGCCTTGGGAACACAAAGTTGCCCTCAGAAACTTAATCTCTCTTAATTATCATGTGAAAACACTTATGTTAGCTATCTTTTCATGGCTGCTGTGCAGAGTAAGCTAAAATACTTCATTTCTCATTCTTCTGGAGTTTATTCAGCATTCAAAATACCCTTGCGTAGAATTAACTTTTTCTTGAAAATCAGCTTTTTCTGTAGTTGAAGTACAAAACTCTCCTTGAGAGTCCAGCATTCTACCCAAATGAGGTAGTTTGCCTCTGTGAAAATCTCAGGTGCTCTTGAAAGGAATTTTCCTTTAAAATGATATGTGAGAATTTTGTTTATTAAATCAAAGAGTTTTGCTTCCCTCTGCAAAAGAAAAAAAAAAAAAAGAAAAAATTCATGTCTCAAGAGGCACCTGGGTGGCTCAGTCTGTTAAGCGTCCAACTTTGGCTCAGGTCATGACCTGGCACTCTGTGAGTTCGAGCCACACATCGGGCTCTGTGCTGACAGCTCAGAGCCTGGATCCTGCTTCCAATTCTGTGTCTCCCTCTCTCTCTGCCCCTCTCCCACTCACACTCTGTCTCTCTCAAAAACAAATAAATATTTAAAAAGTTCATATCTTACAATGCAACTGGAGCTTTTTGGTAGGAGCTCAGGCAGCCGATGAGGGGCCTGCAGTTCAATCTTGATCCTTCCACTCAGGGCCCCATTGTATGGCCTAGCCTGCCTTAACTAACTTGCTCTGGAACATAGCCTCCAGCTCACTACCCAACATTACCCCCAAGGATTTTGTCTGAGTCCCCGTAGGAATAAAAGGAACTACCACCCTGGCTCTGGTGACTTTCAGCATCATCTTCCTTTTCTACTCTGCTCTCTAGCCTGTCATTGTCAGTATGCATATCTTCCTTGGAAATTTCAGAAGTCTAGGGAAATTAAAAATTAGCTCACTTTCTATCATACAGAGAAAGCCAGAGATCTATGATCTATGGATGGAGAAACCAACAGACAGATATTTAAGTGAAACTGCTTATAATCCTATTGTCTTATAAGCTTTAATTAATATATTCTTATATAATGCAAAACTGAAAATATAGAATGAATACAAATATGGTTTAAACCCTAATATATTTCATTTCAGTGGCCAAGCCAACCCAACATACATTCATATATATGCCCAAGGCACAGGTCTTGTTCAAATACATTAGAGTGAAAATCTGCTAAGAGATAGTCAAAGCAAAACTTTCAATTTAGATATGCACCATGATCGATGGTTAAACCTGAGTCTTTTTTCATCTGAGAATAAGATCAGAAGTTGGCCTCCTGTGTATGCCAATGGTTATTATGCTCTGATTATTGATGTCAAACTAGAGAAAATGTTCTTAATGTTTATTTTTGGGAGAGAAAGGAGGGGAGGGGCAAAGAGAATAGGAGAGAGAGAGAATCCCAAGCACATTCCATGCTGTCAGCACAGAGCCTGATGTGGAACTCAGATCCCACGAACCATGAGATAATGACCATGAGCCAAAATCAAGAGTTGGATGCTCAACTGACTGATACAGTGTCCTATAGAGTTTAGATTAAAATGTTAAAAGAAGTGGAACAAGGGGGAGAAGGAGGGCGGAAATGGTGGGGGAAAGGGAGAGAGGCAAACCATGAGAGACTCTTGAATGCTGACAAAAACTGAGGACTGATGGATGTGGGGGGGAGGGGGGATGGGCATGGAGGAGGGCACTTTGGGGATGAGCACTGAGTGTTATGTGGAAACTAATTTGACAATAAACTATTTGTAAAAAAAAATAAATAAATAAATAAAAATAAAATATTAGTCATTAAAAAAAAATGTTAAAAGAAATGGTCAGGTTTTTAAAGACAATCTTTGTTTACAAGGAATTTGCCTTCTGTCTAGGCTGTAATACACAGTACATAGTAGAATAGAATGACCAATGCTTCTGACATAAGTTCAAAAGAAATCCTTTGCCTGGAGAGGCATGTAGAGAATTAAGGGGTATCAAGATAGGAATTATAGTAGATTGGTATAGTAATTTATTTATAAATCAGATATTTATTTTGCACTTAACTATATGCTTCCACTGTTATAGGCTCTAGAGATATGGCTGTAAATAGAACACACAAAGATTCCTGCTCTAGAAGTGTAGTGAAAATTCTGATAGTAAAAATCAGTCCAAAAATACAATAAATAAGTAAGGTTTATAGTGTATTTGGAGGGATAAGTCTTATCGAATAGAGAAAGTAAACTATAAGGGAAATTTTGCTATTTTGAATAAAGTAGTAATGGTAAGCCATTCCAGAGAAGGTGAATATACCATGGGTCCATCTTCCAGGGGAAAGATCTCTTGTCTACCATCCTCTCATCATTAGATCTCAAAATGACTTCCAAATTAACAAGGTGGAGCCGAGGGATGGGATTACAATCAGACTTCTCACTCTTAGTCATTTAACTAAGTAAACTAGATAGGAGGCTTTTGCAGTAATCCAGATGAGAAGAGGGTGTCTTGGATTTGGGCTGTCTTTTAAGGGTACAGATGTGCTGGTTTCATTTCTGGTATGGTAGAGTGTGCCCCTATCAGGCTAACCCCTATTAACACTGGCTAAAAAACAAAAAGCAATCACCTTAAGGTTCTGCAGAATGAACAGAATCAGGCAGTTATTGGAGGGGAGTAAAAATTTGAAGAAAGGGACCAACACAGGGTGAATTTCCTTTTTTGTGATTTGGTCTGAGTTGCAGTCTCAGAACATTGTGGGGTAGCTAAAACTTCAGTAGAAAACCTCCATATTTTTAGCCTGAGGAATTAAGACACGGAGGCTGGGGCAAACATGACCAACACAGGGAGTCTTGGGGAGAAGAGGTAGGAGATGGAGAATCCAAAGTTCTATATATGAACACTGCCCGTGATGGCAGGTGATCCCTGAAACACAAATAGGCAAGGCAAACTCAAAGCAGGTAGCAACTAAGGCTAAAAGAAAACTGAGATTTGACCTCCCATCAATCACAGGAGAAACATTACAGATTAAGCCAAGCAAGTTAATTCCTATTAAAACAAAAATACTAATTAAACGTCCCACAGCATAACAATTATGATGTCCAAGATATAGTATGAAATTTTGGGATATACAAAGAACCACAAAAATGTAACCTATTCTCAGGCAAAAAAGCAACCAAAAGAAACCAGTCATAAGAGAACTCAGGTGTTGGAATTATCAGACAAGACTTTTAAAGCAGCTGTTATGGTCAGTGAGTAAATAAATAGGGAGAGGGAGGGAGGCAAACCATGAGAGACTCTTGAATGCCAAGAACAAACTGAGGGCTGATGGGGGTGGGAGGAGGGAAAGGGGGGTGATGGGCATGGAGGAGGGCACTTGTGGGGATGAGCACTGGATGTTATATGGAAACCAACTTGACAATAAACTATTTAAAAAATGGTAAAAATCTCAACAGAAAAATACAAAATACTTTTTAAAATAACCAAATGGAAATGGACCAGATGTATGGCCAACTAATCTTCAACAAAGCAGGAAAGAACATCCAATGGAAAAAAGTCTCTTCAACAAATGGTGCTGGGAAAACTGGACAGCAACATGCAGAAGAATGAAACTGGACCACTTTCTTACACCATGCATGAAATTAATTCAAAATGGATGGGAGACTTAAATGTAAGACAGGAAACCATCAAAATCCTAGAGGAGAAAACAGGTAGCAACCTCTTTGACCTCAGCCAGAGCAACTTCTTACTAGACATATCTCCAGAGGCAAGGGAAACAAAGGCAAAATGAACTACTGGGACCTCATCAAGATCAAAAGCCTCTGCACAGTGAAGGAAGCAATCAACAAAACTAAAAGGCAGCATACAGAATGGGAGAAGGTATTTGTAAATGACATATTGGATAAAGGATTAGCATCCAAAATCTATAAAGAACTTAGCAAACTCAACACCCAAAAACCAAATAATCCAGTGAAGAAATTGGCAGAAGATATGAATGGACACTTTTCCAAAGAAGACATCCAGATGGCTAACAGACACATGAAAAGATGCTTAGCATCACTCATCATCTGGGAAATACAAATCAAAACCACAATGAGATGCCACCTTATACCTGTCAAAATGGCTAAAATAATTCAAGAAACAACAGATGCTGGTGAGGATGCAGAGAAAGGAGAATCCTTTTGCACTGTTGGTGGGAATGCAAATGAGTGCAGCCACTCTGGAAAACAGTATAGAGGTGCCTCAAAATATTAAAAATAGAACTACTGTATGATCCAGCAATTGCACAACTAGGGATTTATCCAAAGGATACAGTACTGAGTTGAAGGGGCACATGCACTCCAATGTTTATAGCAGCACTATCAGTAATAGCCAAATTATGGAAAGAGCCCAAATGTCCACCAACTGATGAATGGATAAAGAAGATATATATAAACATACATACATACATAATGGAATATTGCTCCACAATCAAGAAGAATGAAGTCTTGCCATGGATGGAAACAACATGGATGGGATGGAACTAGAGTGTATTATGCTAAGCTAAATAAGTCAAAGAAAGACAAATACCCTGTGATTTCACTCATATGTGGAATCTAAGAAACATAACAGATGAACATAAGGGAAGGGAAGGAAAAGTAAGATTAAAAACAGAGAGGGAGGCAAACTGTAAGAGGCTCTAAAAGACACAGAACAAACTAAGGGTTGCTGGAGGGAGGTGGGTGGGGGAATGGACTAAATGGTTGGTGGGCATTTGGGAGGGCACTTGTTGGGATGCGCACTGAGTGTTATATGTAAGTAAATTCTACTCCTGAAACCAGTACTACACTATATGTTAACTAATTTGAATTTAAATTTAAAAAAAATGGAGATTTTAGAACTGAGAAACATATCTACATTAAAAATATCTCTTGGGGCGCCTGGGTGGCTTAGTCGGTTGAGCGTCCGACTTTCGCTTAGGTCATGATCTCGCGGTTCGTGGGTTCGAGCCCCGCGTCCGGCTCTGTGCTGACTGCCAGCTCAGAGCCTGGAGCCTATTTCAGTCTGTGACTCCCTCTCTCTCTGACCCTCCCCTGTTCACGCTGTCTCTCTCTCTCTCTCCTAGAAATAAATAAAACATTAAAAAAAAAAATCTCTGGATGAGGTTAATTGAACCATGAGATGAGAGAGAATTGGTGAATATAAAGACCAATATGAATTATCCAAGTCTAAAGAAAAGAGAAAAAATATTGACACAAAGCAAAATAAACCTTATGGTGACAATTTCAAAACAGACTCACACTGGAATTTCATAAGGAGACAGGAAGAAGAATAGGTCTGAAAAAAAAATTGTAGAAATAATGGAAATAACTTTAACAAATTTTGTGAAAGACATAAATTTACAGATTCAAGAAGCCCATTAAATGCCAAACAGGATAAATGTGACACATCATTGTCTAACTACTTAAAACCAATAAAAATGAAAATCTTAGAAGTAGCTATTAAAAATGACACAGGGTAACAATTCAAGTGATCACGAGCTTTTTATCAGAAACTATAGTGATAGTAGAAAACATCTTTAAAGTGTTGAAGGACAAACACAGAATTATTTATCTGGTGAACAATATCTTTCAAGAATAAAGATGAAATGAAGATATTTTCAGATGAAGGAAAAGTAAGAGAATATGTCACCAGTAGAATTACGCTTCAGATATGCTAACTGGAGCTAACTGGTTCTCCTGGCTAAAAGAAAGAATTAGAGGGAAACCCAGATTTTCAGGAATTATTGAATAGCACTGGAAATGGTAAATATATGGGTAAATATAAAAGTTGATTTATCCTCCTAACTTTAAAAAATTCATGACTGTATAAATCAAAAATAACATTTTTGAAAGTGTTATAATGTGTGTACACGTAGTTCTTATAGCAACTATAGCAGAAAGGATGGTGGGGGTGGGGAGTGGTAATTAAACCTCTAAAGCTGAAAGTTTCTACCTTTCATATAATATGGAAAAATATGAATTCTAAATTTATCATCAGTGGTTAAGGATATGTAAAATAATGCAAAGAAATATAGCTCAAAAGCCCATAAATTATATAGAATCCTAAAGTATCCCCAATAATGGAAGATTTCTGAAACTGTTTTGATTCCTTGTTTTTTCACATCCTAAAGTACATGTTCATGGTGTCTTCAGAGCCATCTCCACATTAAGAGAGGATGATTTCAGGTGTCATTCAGAATAGTAAAGAGTTGCCTCTGTGGCTCAAATTAATTACTCTTAGAAAATTGCTAGACAGTAGAGGTTAAAATCATCGACACTGGAGAATAAAACAGATAACTTCTGGTAGAAGGAATATCCTTTGTGAATAAAGTGGTGATAACTTTTGAACAACTTTTTAAAAATTTTTTAATGTTTGTTTATCTTTGAGAGAGAGAGAGCATGAGTGGGGAAGGGATAGAGAAAGAGGGAGACACAGAATCTGAAGCAAGTTCCAGGCTCTGAGCTGTCAGCCTGACACGGGGCCTGAACTCCCGAACCATGAGATTATGACCTGAGCTAAAGTTGTATGCTAAACCGACTGAGCCACCCAGGTGCCCCTGAACAAGTTTTTCAACCTAAATTGAAAACTAGAAAAGTGCCATAATACACAGATGCTAATTCTTTCTTCACTTCTTTTTTTAGAGTATTATATGTGCAAACAAAAATGTTATAGAGCCTGCAGTGAACTGGTAACATTTATCAAATGAACTAATGACTTGTTTAAACTCTCAAGATGGACTTCCAGCATTAAGTCTACAGTTGCAAAAATGACTTTGTGTTGAATCTAGATGAATTCAGATAAAGGCATTCTCTCCTTTCTCCCATTTCTACTACTGCCTCAAGGCCAAAGCCACAGGTAAATTGGTTCAGGCCGGTTAGCCACTCCCACTCCTATCCCAGCATCTACTTGGCTGCATACCTTGGACTGCTTATTCCCACTACTTGCTAGTCAATGGAAGACAGTTCTCAAAGGATCCACTGTTCCATCCTGGTCCAACAGATCATTTATTTATTTATATGTTTGTTTGTTTTTACAAATAGTTTATTGTCAAGTTGGTTTCCATATAACATCCAGTGCTCATCCCCGCAAGTGTCCTCCTCCATGCCCATCACCCCCCTCCCCCCACACCCATCAGTCCTCAGTTTGTTCTCAGCATACAAGAGTCTCTCATGGTTTGCCTCTCTCCCTCTCCCCCACTATTTCCCCCCCTTCTTCTCCCCCATGTTCCTCCTTTAAGTTCCTCCTAATCCTCTTATATGTGCAAACATATGGTATTTGTCCTTCTCTGCCCCAGCAGATCATTTAAATAGCTGCTATAGTCTTCTCAAATATAGCTACTGCAGATCACAATGTTTAGAGCCAGTAGAAAACACCTGCCAGAGATTTCAGGACCCAGTTTGAGATATCCATTGATCGCCACTAAGGGCTTTGTTAAAGGAAGAAAAAAATGACTGAGACATTTGTTAAAGACAGTAAGGCAGACTTTCTTCAGGACACTGTGTTGGGTATATAGACCACTGCAATAGAATTTTGCTGTAAAGGAGAGATGTTGGGCTCAACTATGATTACACCAAGAAAAAGTGGGAATTTATGACCAAAGAGCAGGATTCGGAGTCAGTGGAGGAAAATCACATTGAGACACAATGACAGCCATTGAATTTGGAGATCATCTGGAGAGGTTTTAAACAATGTGTTTTAACCATTGGACAAGAAGAAACTAATTCACGATTGAGGAGTTAATTGTCAGTGCAGAAATATAGTTGCAGGGATGAGAATACTCTCTGAAGTTTGGTAGAAAAGAATAGCAGAGCTGAGGGGACTTTTAGAAGGAAACATGAAGATAGAAGAGATAATGTGATGGGGCATGGTCCTACAGGGACTAGGGAGAAGGGATGGAAATGCCTGGAATCACAAATAAGTGGATTAGGCTCTGATAAATTTGGAAGACATCTATATCCAAAGATTTTTATTTTCCAGTGAGGCTTAAGGAGAATTAAAGGTTTGGATCAGTCTCTGTGGGAGAGGAGGGCTAGAAAGGGTCAGGAGTGGACACTCCTTGAGTACATGTGATGTGTCAAGCCCTGTGCCAGGAGCTTTACAATGTCCTTAATTCAGTCCCTACATCTACTCTGAATGTGAACACTTTGCTAGTATCCAGTCCAGGATTCAAGTACTAGTCTGCCCTTACTTTATTTCCATTATACCATATTGCCACAGGGGTTCATGAGAGAATAGCCAATCAGATTTCAGGATATCCGGAAGCTAGAAATAAGAAACTTTTAAGGAGACCTAATGGTCATCGTCATGGATTCCAGCAGCCAAGAGATCTGTACTTGGAAACTGGTCACTGTACCTTCTAAAACAATAGGCAGATTTCTCTATCAGCAATCCTCTGAGCTACAGATTCTGGATGCCAGAATGTTATATCACTGGAAGCACATGAGGGGCCCAAGTTTAAGAGGAAAGCTGAGGAAAAAACTTAACTGAGATCAAAATTAAACATTTATCTGCTTCAGAAACCCTAACTTTTACTTCTTGGTTTGCCTTGAATTTTTGTACTGAAACCTCTTTTTACTTCCATTAAGATATTTGTGGGATATATATTTAGACTTAAACTAATAAGGCTGAGTACCCTATGGATACCTTCAGAATAACAGTTAGCTTAGTTTATCCTAATTGGTTAAAGGCATTTGTGTAGGCTAAAAGTCAAAAAAGTGTGGCTATATAGGAAATGGAGGAATCATCTTCCAGGCAGCCTCTCGCTGCCCAGAAGAGTGTCCTAGCATCTAACCTGGGCTTACAAGATGTATAGATGAATGAAGATGCAGAAATAAGCCAGAGAGAAGGAGTACAGAATCCTCTGGTACTCTAGTCTCAGAAAATCGCGTGTGCACACAATGTGCATACCCCCTTTATATCCTGCTTCTGAAGGTACACAGAACTTCTGAAAGCTGTGTGATCCCAAGTTGAGGACTCCCCTTTAAGGCCTAAACTGCCCACTCTGGGAATGGTCCCTGTGCTCTTAGTACCTGTGCTTTGGCATCCACCTCATTCCACCTGTCTGCTCTGGCTCCCCACTATTGCTGACCAGGGTGTGGTCAATCATGATCAGACTGTGGCTTTATCCTGCTGCCCCTGAGGGTAATTCAACCTACCCATGGTTCATTCCCAGTCCCAGTTCTGCCTGAGATTGTCCAGCCTCATTCCTAATATAAGTCAGGACTCATCACGATTCCCAGACTTAACCTCTAAGGTTTGTCCTTGACCGTGCCTTAAATTCTCTGAACTCACACTCCTGCCAGAGCAGACCCTACCTACTTTATCATGGTTATTGCTGCCAAATAAGCTAAGACTATTTAACTCCTCTGTGCTTTCATTTCCTCAACTATAAAATAGTAGTGTCTCGCCTTTTCTGTACCGTCATGGTATGTGTGGTTGACTTACTTGCTGTATCTTCTCACAAGAGTTTCAGAATCAAGAAATTCCTGGCCAAGAAACAAAAGCAGAATCATCATTATCCTCAGTGGATATGGGTGAAAACTGGTAATAAAACAAGGTACAACTCCAAGAGGAGACATTACAGACCACCAAGATTCTATAAGGAATCTCATATGAGATGGTACACATATTTATGCTGCATGAAGGTCACTTGCTCATATCATATCACTCTATAAACATCCCCACTACCTGACAATGGACAGACGTATTTCATTGAGAAGATGATTTTTCTGTTACTATGCTTCTGCACCAGTAGTTTGATTCAGTAATAAATATAGGAGACCTTTTGTTTAAAAAAAAGTAGTGTCTCACTAATTAAAGTGATAATACAGTGCCTAGAACAAGGCACTGGAAGATAGTAAATCTCAGTAAATATTCACATTTACTAGCTTTATTATACATGTTTAAGCTTTGCTCTTGAGTCCAAACATCTGGATTCTTTATGTTTCATTCAGGCTTGTGAAAGATGGGAAAGGCAAATAAAGGTCAGTTGCCCCTGCAAAGATTCTTTCTACCACAGAGGCCCTACTTTTGCTAGCCTGCCAGGCAGCCCTCACTGAGACCTCAAGTAGCTGGATCTCTGCCAGCTTTGCCTGGGTGACAGGACAGCAGAGAGATTCCATGAAGCTAAGATGTCATCAGAGCCCTGTGGCGGCAGCACCACATTCAGAATATTCATTTATTGCTATGAAGCTCTTGAGAGCCTTTAAAGTAGGAAAAAAGCTGTGTGTGTACAGATAGGAGCCTTCTATGGGGAAAACTACTCCTTTATTAATTTTCATTTTGCTCACAGCTACCTTGGTATTTTAATTGTGCTGTCCTTATAAGCATAAAGTCATTAGAATTCAAGAAGATTCTAAGTGGTAAAGTTTATTTTTATTTAGTAAGTTTCTATAAACTGTAAGACTATGCTCGATTCTTTGAGGGTTGCAGGGAGGTAGGCAATTACTGTCCCTATTACTTTATAGACAAGGACACTGGTCTTAAAAGATGTGTTAGAGATCCCCAGGACAACCTCTATTGGTCATTCATTAGAAGGACTTTTGGGCACTTGTGGGGATGAGCACTGGGTGTTATATGGAAACCAACTTGACAATAAACTTAAAAAATAAAATAAAATAACACATTTATTTAAAAAAAGAAGGACTTTTGGGATTCAGCATACAGCTGTATTCATAGCTGAGATTTATTATAGTGACATAGTAAGGATACACAGCTGGATCATAGGGGAGAAGGACACAGTCAGAGCTTGGAGGAATCCATGTGCAGGCTTCTTTATGCTTTCCCATCACGTGGAGTGATTACACAGAGCACACTCTTCCAACAATGAAAGTGTAGCAATATCTGCAGTGTTTAGGCCCCAGGAAGCCCATTAGAGACACAGCACCCAACATTTATAGGGGGCTGTCACATGAGCACTCTTTATTTACCGTGTGTAAAATTCCTAGAAGGGAAGCAGAAGTTCAACATAAACTATTGCTCACACAAGCAGTCTAGGCACAACGAGCCACTCTTAACTGTTAGGAACTTTTCAAGAACCAAATTCCCAGATGCTAGTCAAGGGCCATAGAAGAGAGCATACCTTGAGAGCAAACAGGTCCCTCTGACTGATAGGGCCATAGAAGCCTTCATGACACTGCATGTTTGAGCTGGGCCTCAAAGGATAGGTAGGATTTGAGCAGCAGAGAGAAGTGGTGAGATAGGATGCAGTGAGCAAAGAATACTTTTAGGGAAAGGCAAGCAGGCCCATCTGACGTGACTCAAGGTATGTTGAGACTTAAAGATGTAGCTATTTTCAAATTTGTTTATTTCTTTTTCTTTTTTTCAAATTTATTTATTTTGAGAGAAAGAAAGAGTGAACACACAAGCACACATGGGGGAGAGACAGAGAGAGGGAGGGAATACCAAGCAGGCTCTGCACTACCAGGGCAGAGCTGGATGTGAGGCTCGATCTCACAAACCTTGAGATCATGACTTGGGCCAAGATCAGGAGCCAGACACTTGTGGCACCTTGGTGTCTCAGTTAAGTGTCTGACTTCAGCTCAGGTCATGATCTCACAGTTCATGGGTTCGAGCCCCGCATCGGGCTCTGTACTGAGAGCTCAGACCCTGTAACCTGCTTCAGATTCTATGTCTCCCTCTCTCTCTCTGCCCTTCCCCCACTCACAGTCTGTTTCTCTCTCTTTCAAAAATAAATAAATATTAAAAAAACAAAAGAGACACTTAACCAGCTAAGCCACCTAGGCAGCCCAGTTTGTTTATTTTTGATCCATATTTTCACCATTAAAATACATATCAAGAAAGACTGTTGGAATGAGTACAGGATTTGGAGAATCCAGACTTAAGTTGAAATCTTATCTCTATACCTTACTAGCAGTATTACTATAATGTTGTTTTTAAAATAATATCACCAATTTTCCCATATTAAGGGAGAGTAAAAAAGAATTTGACATAGCTACAGTGAACATTGTTCCTATATTTTAAACTTCTTGAAAAAAATTAGAATTTTTAAATACTTTAATAAAAGTTTTAGTACTTAGGAAGTCTTCATTGGCTTTTGTTTCTTGAGATTATTCCTGGACTTTCTCGGTCCTATTCTTTAAAAGCTTAGAAAATGTCTTGTGGTTCCTATAAGCTCTGCTATTCCCATCAGGATTCCCTCTTGACATAAGATATATTAAACAGAAAAACTTTGCCTCATTGAAGCAAAGAAATAGCAGCAGAAATAGTGACACAAACAAGTTAATAAGTATAAATAATGTATATTCTGGTATCCATAGAGGACTTATGAAGTTTGAGTAGGTCAAATCTGTAGGAGTGTGTGTGTGTTGTATATCAGACCATGAAAAAACTCAGGCAAGTGATATTTTTATTACATATGTAAATATATGTTCTTCCTACTTTACATCATGCCAAACAGAGAAAAACATGTGCAGTGAGTAAAGGAACAAAATTTAAAAGGACATAAATGTTCACATTCTGAACAAAGAACTGGAAAGTACAGAACAAAAGATTATCAATGTGAATGAGGGTGATGAGAAGGAGGGGAAGAAGATCAGGTAGATAACTGTTTCCAGTGAAAATTTGGAGTACTCCTGCCAGGTTCCTGTGTATCACATGAGGTAATGTATGAGAAGATGTTAATTAAAACGTAGTATACATGTTGATAATTGCTCTCATCCTGTTCAGAATCTTGGTGTGTGTTTGTTTCATTTCCATTTTGCTGTGTAGAAATTCCAAAACATAACTGTGAAGACTGGAAAGTCTTATGCACTTAATTCCTAGAGATAGAAATGTTTGTTCAAAGTTTGTTTTGCTTGCCATCAGATCCTACTAGTGAAAGAGTGAATTTTTGAGGTAATCCTTTTCTAGTTAGTAGAATATGCATTAGGGAACCATGATTGGATTTGTGGAGTATGATCTTTCATAAAAGACAGATAACTGCCAAGAAAGTGTTTTTACATAAAGCCTTAGAGAGCAGGCACACCTGAGCATTTAAGTCTTTCCAGTTTGCATAGTAAATAAATTGGAAAACATTATAATAAATGGGAAAATATTAGATCATGTTATCAGTGACCTGATCTTAAATGCTTTATTTTTCTATGATAATGCTTGGCCACATATTTAAGTACAGTAAGATAAATTATGAGGTAGCATTCTTTCTATACACTTGATGAAAGAGTTCTTAGCTAAATTGTTTTTTTTTTTTCCCAGCCTTCACTGATTTACTAGTTTCTTTCAGAACTACTAGGTCTGGGTTACTCTTGGGAAGTTTAAAGGGCCTATCTATGAAGGGTGCATTTGTCTGTAACAGACAAAAGAGCTGTTCTGAACACAGAGAAGCAGCCACTGTTCTAACATTGCTTATTTGGCATCAAGGCTAGCATGATTACTTTTCTCTGACACTTCAGACTGCTTGACCTTCAGCTGAGAAATAGAAAAGTGTGGCACTTCTTTAGACCTCATAGATCAGCAAAACACATAAATGGAATCAGGGTCAGTCTTCCCACCTCCCAGCTTCCTCACACAGATGTACACCTTTCTTAGAAGCATTATGACTTGAATGTTGGAGATGGAAAAAATGAACTGACTTAGCATTGTGCTGTCTGTTCAGCAGAGCCTCACCCTCATTGCACCCCCATTTATTCACCTACGTGCTTTTTATTGTTAGAATTGGGAGCCTGATCCTGGTTTGCGAGCATAAATCATTAGAGTAAAAATAACTGTTGCTCCGCACATAACTGATCATTAAGTTACCATTTAGTTCAATTTCATGAGAAGTACGTGATTTCTGAAGACCCTATAACTAGAAAAATACTATTATAAATGTTCAAGGATACGTAATAACATGTTTACTCATGTGTCTCTTTTGCTTTTAGAGAAAATGAAAAGAATCTGTTTCCTGGGATTGTTTGTCAGTTGAGTCTCTGCTTGTTCCAAATCAGGCAAACCATGGTTCCCATCACCTCTCAGTCTCCTGAGTGGTGGATGCCATAAACTTCAAATAGACTAGGTGTCACCAGCAGAGCTGGAATGAGAGTTTGGCATTAAATTTTCTAATCAAAAGGGTCAGGTACCCCATGTGGGCAATAAAGATTGTGGGGCTAGCTGGATTTTCTTCATGTAGCACCTCTGGGAGCCTATGTGATGCAGACACTATGCAATCCAAGGGCAGATGCAGTTTGCATCATTACCCATGGAATCCCTCTTCCCTCCAGCACCACTTTTTTTCCAGTGCTCATTTCATAGGATGAAATACAGATAAAGCATGGGCTTTGAAGTCAAACAGATTCAGATTAGAATTTCAACTTGACCATTCTCTCTCTACTTTCTGATCTCAAGCCAGGGATTTTACCCCTCTGACTCTGTTTCTTCAGAGATTAAATACCTATTATAAGGATTAAATACAAGAAAAAGGCAAGAAACACTTGAAACAATGCCTGATATATGAAAGATACTCATTAAGTGACTGCCGTTGCTGCTGCTACAGCAAGTGATAAGGACCCAGAGCTGTATCTCCCAATGTCTTTTCTCTGAACTTTAGACTTGGGCTTTTTATCTGCCTGATTTTGGTTCACCTACATATCCCACAGAGACTTCAAATTTAGCATACACATCTGAACTTTTTATCTTTCCTGGCTGACTACCACATCCAATCAACTGCTACATGTGGCCAGCTTAGATCTCATATCCATTTTCTGTCTTCTGTTCCCAAACTGCATCATAGCTTGCTGAGGCTGCTCCAATTATCTTTTGAGTATTTTCTATATTACCAACTTGTCTTCACCACTGTGGCCCAAGTGATCATCCTAAAGACTTAAGATACCAACTTTGCTTTTCATAGTTGAACTTTCCAGGTCTCTAAAGACCCATAATGGGGTTTTCCAAACTTGCTGGGCTTAACAAATGAGACTTTTAAAAAATATATGGATTCTTGGATTCTCTCCAGAAGTCCTCTCTGAGTCCTTTCCTCTAGAGCTTCTGATCCAGAAGACCTGGGATGGAGTCCAGGAATCTGCATGTTAATAAACTACCAGTTACTCCTCCCATCCAAGTACTAACCAGGCCCGACCCTGCTTAGCTTCCGAGATCAGATGAGATCGGGCGCGTTCAGGGTGGTATGGCCATAGACAAACTACCAGTTACTCCTGATAATAGCCAAGTTTGGAGAACCCCCATATGTAAGTCCACACTGTGAATTTGTCCACTCTGTTGCATAGCACCTTTGATCACTCCCCAGCTTTCCAGTGCCCTCCTAATTAATGCTTGGAAACTTCCCACCATCAAGTTGCCTCAGGCCTCTGAGAGTCGGCACTTGGAGCACTCTCCTGAAATCTCTTTCTCTTCATCTCTAATTTTACCCCTTACCAAAGCTGAAAGCCAGGCAATATTGCAAGAATCCTTCATGGTGTCTCCTTTGGGCAGCCTACCTCAATGCCAGTAGAACTTGTCTGCAGTCCCTTTCTGTGTAACTGTAGCATTTTCATATTGTGTTGTAATTTTGGCTTTATGTGGATCTCCAAGTAGACTCAAAACCTTAAGGACAGGGAGGGACCATTTCATTTCTCTATTCCCAGTATCCAACTCAGTTTCTGGAATATGGTAGAGGCTCATGAGTGCTTGTTGAAAGAATGAAAAGGAGAGAAGAAGGCTGGAAAGAATCCTTGAATTGTACTAGTAGCTATAAAATGTTCTTTGGAGCCCTGAAGTGTCAGGGACAGGTGGTGGTTAGCAAAGAGGCCTAAGTAGGGAGAACTCCTTCCTCTGTTTCCCCTCCCTCTGATTCAACCAAAGTAGCTCTCTTTATAAATTTTTCATATATTGAACAGTGTAAGGTTTCGTTGAAAAGAGAAAAGCTGATGCTCAAAAATTTGAAAACCATAGTACTGATTTGCCTTTATGAAACCCTTTTATACGCATTTCTACTCTTGTGCTTCAGAACACAGCAGGAAAACTTGAAGAGCTTGAGAAAGTGACCTAAATTGGAAAATGAATCTATGAGGAAATACTAGAGATTTTTTAATCTGTTGGATTGTACTGTGTAGTACCACCTTGGGGCTACTTGTCCGTTTTTAAGCACCTGGGAGGTTATCATGAGAAAGATGCTAAGTAGTTGCCATCCATCTCCACAGAGGACCAAATGAGAAACATGAAGACTAAATTGAAAGAGCTGAGAGAATTCCTCTGAATTTATTTGAGGAGCATGCTTATATTTCCAAAACAGAGTCTTCAGGAAATAACTCTCTCTAAATATCAGAGACCGTTTCTGCTTCAGCGTAGATTGGTACATCATTGGTCACCGAACATTCGCTTTGAGGGATGCATACATAAATTACCACCCATGGAGATGTGTATGAACATGTGAATTAGAACTTTCATAAAATCCAGTGATCTTAAAATTAAGACACTAGTAGACTTGTCACAGATTCAAATTCTGGAATTCATTTGTAGCAACTTAATAGTGTGAAGTTATGAAATTAATATAACTTCATATGCTATTCATGCATAGCTCATCATAAAGACAACTAAATGCAGAGCAGCTCTCTTATAATGTTGCTTATTGAAGAGTAAGAATTTAACACCATCTCTTTTTTTCTTTTGAAAGAATTAGAGTTTTCTCACCCATATTTAAGGGAAAAACTGATTTTGCTCTCATGTAGAGGATGTTTGTAAAATCTCAGGAATAAATTTTAGTCTTTCGGACACAGTTCCTTTCATACCTTTGGGAAATCTGTAGCCCTGGTTGACAAATAGATTTGATCAGCATTTATCAAACTTTGTACAGATTCCATTGCCTTACACAAAAGCAGCTTGTGAGGTCAAATGTCACCTGTCCCATTTGGTATTTAAAACATATAACATTGTAAGCCTCTGAGAAGTCCTAGAGGATAGAAATCTGTTTAACTGTGTTTAATGCAGAATTTCCCAATTTTTTGACCACTTCAGGAAACATTGGATAGATATTTGCCTTCACATAGTTTGAATGTTAGTAGAAAGCATCATTTGTTTATCATACCTGAGAAGCTAGCAAAACAGGAAATAATTAGATGTATTCCCAAAGCCCCATGAAATGAAAAAACAAGTTCTTTTTAGTTTCACAAATTGTGAAGAAGGCCAGGTGAAACCAGAAGCATGAAAGGCTGTAGGAAATTTGAAGCACAGTAAGAACTCAGGGGCCTCCTCTCTCTCACTGTTGAGGAGAAAGCTAAGTTCTTGGATTCTTATAGGGCCAGCAACCCTGCCACTCAGGAATTTGTTTTATATACCCTTTTATCTTTGGACCAGAGCTTTATGTAACCTCTCCAAACCACACGCCTTTCTGGGGTTATCTAGCAGCTGCAAACTGCAGTCTCCTTGATAGATGTCTGCCCTTGGGAGATTCATAGAGATTGGTAGTGTGAGAATGAGAGCTGTTGCAGGTGTTCCTTCAAAGAAGAGTGCAGAAGTAATGATACATTCTCTTGAAAAGACATAAACTTCCTAAAAATGTTTTTATACTCATTTATCAAGAGCTAACAGGGAGGGGGGGGGAGGGGTAAA
>NW_027529995.1:114927-171522 GCF_008692635.1 Crocuta crocuta
GAAGGACTGTGGGGGGGGGGGGGGAGGGTTTAAATGTATTATACACGTGTTAGGATAGATCAACTACAGTAACAGAAAAATGTTACTTTGATGTTCTTGTTTCCTGTTTCTCTGATAAGCCTCAACTTTCCATTACTAAAACTACAAACTTATTTGTATCTACACCTGTTGTTTCCTTTTGCATTCTTTCCTTGACTCTCTTAGTTCTCCAAGGACATGGGAACCTCTTTTTCCTTTGTCAGTTATTTTCTGTCTTTCCTCTGCCTTAAGTATCTCATCTTCTAACATTGTCCTGTTATAAGTAAGTGTTCCTGGGGCACCTGGATGGCTCAGTCGGGTAAGCATCTGACTTCGGCTCAGGTCTGGTATGACGGCTCATGAGTTTGAGCCCTGTATCAGGCTCTGTGCTAATAGCTCAGAGCCTGGAGCCTGCTTTGGGTTCTGTGTTCTCCCTCTTTCTCTCTACCCCTCCCCTGCTCATGCTCTGACTCCCTCTCCTTCAAAATAAATAAACATTAAAAAACAATTTTTTAAAAAAGTAAGTGTTCTTTGGTGCATCCCATCTTTTTTTTTCTTTCATAGTTTATTGTCAAGTTGGTTTCCATATAACACCCAAGTGCTCATCCCAACATCCCATCTTTTTTTGTTTTTTAAGTCAGGCTGTTGAACTATAATTTGCATAGAGTAAAATTTACTCTGTTTAATACATAGTTTGGTGAGTTTTGACGAATTTATAGTTGTGAAACCACCACCATATTCAAGTAGAACCTTTCATCACCGCAGAAAGTACCTTCATCCACCTTTGCAGTCAATCCCTACCCTCCTTCCTCTGCCCTGGCAACTCCTGATCTGATTTCCATCCTTACAATTTTGCCTATTCTTGATTATAATATAGGTGAAGACATATGGTATATTGTCTTTTGTGATTGGCTTCTTTCACTTAGCATACATTTTTGAGATTCATCCATATTATTATACATCTCAGTAGTTCTTTTTATTGTGAAGTAATATACCATGGTATGGATATTCCATTATATGAGTTGTCCAGTCATCTCCTTTTGGACATTTGGGTTCTTTACAGTTCCTGTATATTAGGAATAAATCTGCTGCAAATATTCACATATAGGTCTCTCTGTGGACATAAGTTTTCATTTCTTCTGAGTAAATACCTAAGAGTAGAATTGTTGGGTCATATAATAAGTATATGTTTAACTTTATAAGAAACTGTCAGGCTGTTTTCTAAAGTGGCTGTAGAATTTTGCATTCCCCTCAACAGTTTATAAGAGGTATAGTTGCTCTACATTCTCACCAGCCCTTAGTATATTTAATATTTAAATTTAGCCATTCTAATAGGTGTGTAGTGGTATCTCAGTGTGCTTTTAATGATCATTTCTGTAATGATTAATGTTTTCTTAAGCTTATTTGCCGTCCTTGTATGTTCTTTGGTGAAGGTCTATTCAGATCTTTTGTTCATTTTTAAATTGAGTTATTACTTATAAAGAACTCTCAGAACTCAATAATATGTTCTCCATATGGTCCTTTCTTAGATTTGTAAATATTTTCTCTTAGTCTTTAGCTTTCTTTTCACTTTCTTAACAGTGTCTTTCCAAGAGAAGATGGTTTTAATTTTAATAAAGTTTAGCTTATCATTTTGTTGTAATTCATGATATTTGCTTAATAATCTGAGATCACAAAGACTTGTCTCTTCTATGCTAAATATGGAAATAATAAATGTGAGTAAAACATACAAATGTATTCTCTTCATTTTTCTCCTGTGTTTTTTAATAAAATTTTAAAACATTTTTACTTATTTTTGAAAGACAGAGAGAGACAGAGCACAAGCAGGGGAGGGGCAGAGAGAGAGAGAGAGAGAGAGAGAATCCAAAGCAGGCTCCAAGCTGTCAGCACAGAGCCCGATGCAGGGCTTGAACCCAACTGTGAGGAGAGAGAGAGAGAGAGAGAGAATCCAAAGCAGGCTCCAAGCTGTCAGCACAGAGCCCGATGCAGGGCTTGAACCCAACTGTGAGATCATGACCTGAGCTGAAGTTGGACATTTAACCAACTGACCCACCAAGGCACCCCTCTCCTGTATTTTCTTCTTACAGTTTTATAGTTTTAGCTCCTATATTTAGGTCTATGATCCATTCAAGTTAATTGCCTTGTAGGCAAGGATCACAGTTTAGTTATATTCATATGGATTGTTAAGCACCATTTATTGAAATTACTATGCTCCTTTGCTGAATTTTGGTGCCTTTATTGACATATAACATATATATAATTAGTGTACTTATGTGTATATATATATATTTGTTATAACACATGTTAATAAAGACCTCCCTCAACCCAACATGCCCATTCAGCTATGAATTCATCACTTCCAGTTCATAATTATTTATTAAAGACTAGTCTAGACTCAATGTTTCTGCCTTCTCACTTCTTACTCCTCACACTGGGCTATTTGTCCACCATTCCACTAAAACATCTATTGCAAGAATCATACTAGTCTCTGTTCTAAACTGACATGGGACACTCTTGTACTTGTCTCATTTGATTCTCAATGGCCTTTGACCTCAAAGACCCCTCACTCCTCTTTTGGATTTTTCTTCACTTGACTAATACAACATCCCACCATCTTCCTTATTTTTCTTGTTTTTCTTTTTGTCCCCATGTGTCTACTTTGCTAGCTCTACTTCTTTTGACTATTTCCTAAATACCAATGTCCCATTGATTCCAACCAAAGCCATTTTTTTTCTCCTTCTGTGTACATTTTCTCCTTATTCTCATCCAATCCCCTGGCTGAAAAAAGTCTCAAGTTTACATCTGGCCCAAATTATTTCTGAGCTTCATTTCTGTGTATGTAATTGTCTACCAAGACCACAAGCTCTATGAAGAAAAGTACCTTGTATGTATCTTGTTTCCATTTGTATTCCCATGTTTAGCACACAGAATTTAACAACTATTTGTTGACTAAGTGAACAAATGAATACATGACCAAAGTAAGTAACCTGTGAAGTTGATATTATATCTTCTAATCCTAGTATAATATTTGAATACTGGCCTTTTTACTGATACCACATATATGTAGCAAGTACATGACTGTAGGCACAGGAGAAATAGATTACTTTTAGAATCACATGCTTAGTCTCTGCCATGGCTCAGTTTTCTTGTTGCAGTTGGTGGGGAGCCTTGGGATGAAGAGGTGGGAAATTGAGCTAGGCAGGAGCAGGCCAGAGTGAGAGAATGAAGAGACACCTCTCTGGATGTCACAAACACTGTGTCTCAGGTTTTTTAATCCAGCAATTTCCTTCAGGAATTAACCTTTGTTGTTTGGGGAATAAAATATTTTAATGGCCCTATTAAAATTCTGATTGTAACTTTAGTTATAATACATTCTTCCTCTTTGACTTTTTGCCCAAGTTTTTATAAGTCTCTGTAACATTTTTTTCTTAGTACTAAAATGATTCTTAAGAGTTATAATGGAAGACATAAACTGGGTAATGTAGATTCTTTTGGCTCTAGTATGATGAATATTTTTATGATCTGTGTGTTCATATCAGAGAGTGTGTATGCTTGTTGTGGGCTTAGTGTTATGATTGGCACTTTGGGGGTATTTAGAAAAAAATACTAATTAGATACTATCTTCATTGGCCCCCTCAGGGAGCATACACCTTTAGGGATAGAAGAGCCACCACCAGCAAATAAACAACAACAGCCTTTAGGCAGTTTATAGTGTCCAGTACATGCTGCTTGGCAAGAAAAATAGTGTCCTGCCACTAGACATGTACTTTTGGCCTTGCCTGTCATTATGAGCTGTTCTGAAAGTGTTAAGGGTTTCTCTATAAATGCCCTTTTTATTTGTTCTGGAGCATGTGGTCCCTTACATTTCTCTGTCTCTCTCTCCTACATTTCAGTGAGCGGTTTCTGGTGAGACTGAACAAGAATGGTGGGCCAAGGAACCCAGAGAAGATAGAACGAATGTGTGCCCTTTTTACAGTATGTGCAAATTCTCTTTCCCTTCTCTGCTGTTGACTCTAGCCAGGGGCTGCTGTGTGGATTTTGTCACCCTGGAAACAAGCCTTTATTCTTACTTCCCCACATAATGGGGAGAATAGGACTTGATTTATGTTTCTGTCAGCTTTTAATGAAATACTTAAAACCGAAATCAGCTACAATTTTTAACTGAATTATTACTAAAGAAATACAATCAAGTACATTTAACTAGTGTAGTTTTTATAAGCTATTTAATAGAATAGACAAAATCTGACAAGAGTCTTTCTTACTATTCTTATTTAAGGTCACTGAGAATTTCTCTGATGTAGAAGTATAGTTTCTCTAAAGGCATCCACCAGATTTACAGCTTTGCAGTTTTTTAGTGAGTGCATAGTGCATAGAAGGAGAAACAAACTAAGTAGTTAATCTCTCTCACATATCAAATGGTGGGTCTTTTCCTGCTATGATCTATACTTTCATTTTTTCCAAATAACCATGCTGTCATGATGGTCTCTAAGATCATAGTCATCAGCTCAGAGAAGGTTTAGTAACCTGCTTATGGAAAGTGCTCAGCCTCACAGTACCACAATGCCTTGTGAATTCTTCAGGTTGATTCTGATTTATTAATGTTTTTTATTTAGTTAAAAAAACTAAGTGTGCAGTTTTGTTTATTTTAGTTAGTTTATTTGCTGAAGGGAAAAACAAGACTGTGTTATAGTTTTAAACCACTTTTGACTCTCATGGATTCCTTGAACTGCTTCAGTGATACTGAGATACATTAAGACCCATTAATGAAAGGAGGTGTGATAGTCTCACAGTGTCACTGCCCTTATGTGTGGTGCATGGTTGATGGGTGACAGTCAGGTGGCTCAAAGCTTACATTGTGCCTCTTAGACATAAATGGGACTTATCTAAGGATCTGATATGTGACTTTCTCTGAAAAATAAAATAGGATTTGTTTACCTGACTTTTTTGTTCATTTACTACAACTTTATCTTTCAAAACCTCAGACAATGTTACTGCAGAATCAGAAGCCACTTTCACAGGGATTGTTCCTATTGAAAATGCCCCAGATGTACAGAAAGATTTATGAGACAAGTAAAGCTAAAGTGATTTTTTTTTATCCATCATTGAGCTCAGCATTCAAACCTTATGAGATAATACAAGAAGAAAGAGTAGGTAAAGCATACCTATGATGGGGCACCTGGGTGGCTCAGTCAGTTAAGCGTCTGACTTGGGCTCAGGTCATGATCTCACAGTTCATGGGTTTGAGCCCTGCATTGGGCTCTGTGCTGACAGCTAGCTCAGAGCCTGGAGCCTGATTCAGATTCTGTGCCTCCCTCTCTTTCTGACCCTCCCCTGCTCACACTGTCTCTCTCTCTCAGAAATAAATAAAAAACATTAAAAAAAAAAAAAAAAAAGCAGACCTATGAAGGCAGTTACGGGAGGTACAATGGTTTAGTCTGGGAAAATCAATACTGTTTCTTCAGTAGGAGAAAGGGAAACAGTACAAGTTGTCATTAATTGGATTTAGATTAGAATTCTGAGAGAGAGCTTCTGAAGTGAGAGTGTCTAAACACCAAGGTAATCTCTGGGGCCATTTTTCTGAAACAGAATTAGAAAAAAAAAATGAGACACCCATCTGTCTAGAATGCCTCAGTGACTGTAGGAGGTCTTTCTAGATCCTGGTTCTCTGACATTATTTGGTTAAAGCAGCAAAAGAAATCATTGATTCCTTGTTCTTTGGCATGGTAGGAACAGAGCTTTGTACATGTGCTGTCCTTGAATATCAGGAGTGCAGTTCTTGTCTCTTGAAAAATGAACTTAATTATGATGATATTTCAGTGTAATTACAGTAAATCAAAAATTTCATTTTGCAGCATTTTAATTATCTATATGGGCCCAGAGGCCTAAGCTGTGCTCTGACTTTATAAATCAAAGATGCACATAGCATTCATGAGGTGCTCTTATTCTGCCACAATGGGAAGACAAGGCTGCTAAAAATACCACTTTTATAGTTCCCTTTGCGGTACAACCCTGGATTTTTTTAAGACCCCAAAAAGTGATTTGAGAAATTTTTACAAAGCACTTGAAATTTTTGAACAAGATTGTCTTAGCCAGAATTTTCACGTTCTACTTTAAGCTATTTGAAATAATAATTTTGGGGGAACCTGTTTTCTCACTTAAGACTTGAGTTCCTCCTATGAGATAAAGGAGTTTTCCAGATTGACACATGTGCTACAAAGTTTGTGAGTAAATGCACAAAAATGCAGCCAGAACTGTGGTCATTGCCAGCCTGTTAGCCTACCTTAGCATAAGAAGAGAGGACAATACAAACTGCAGGTTTGCAGGATTACATAAGCAGACTTCAGAGCCACATTACAGACAAGCACATTATTCATGGTTCAACCTTGTTCTCTGTAAAACCTGTGTTTTTTTCTGCCCTTGTTAGATTCAGAGCTTCCTGTCCAGGAAGAATTTTATCAAGAAGGAGGTGTTTCATATTTATGTGAATGTCTAATACAAATACAGTGAGGATTTTGCTGACTTTCATGATAAACAATGGCTATGTGTATGAGTGTGTGAGAATGTGTCTGTGGATTTGCTCATTATTCGATATTTAGTGATTCATATACAAGGACTGGCAAATACTAAGGCCTCCATATGATTTGTTACATAAGTAAATGAATATATTTATTTTTTATCATATTTGAGTGACCAACTCAGAAAATGAACTTCTGCTGTTTTCCTTGCTTTCATTGTCATTAGATTTTCTACATTTATTTATACTCTTCTGCCTCTTCTGTAGTATAAGTATGAACAAATTGGCTTTCTTTTATATTTATAAATCCTATTATCTCTACAGAAAAAGGGCAGTTCAGGCATAGGAAAGTGAGTTGACTTTTCCATGTTTCGAATGGAACGTCATTAACTTGAGTCTAAGATGCTGAGCCCTGAGGGGCACCTGGGTGGCTCAGTTGGTTGGGCATCTGACTTCACCTCAGGTCATGATCTCACAGCTTGTGAGTTCAAGCCCCATGTCAGTCTATGTGCTGACAGCTTGGAGCCTGGAGCCTGATTCAGATTCTGTCTCTGTGTCTCTGTGTCTCTGCCCCTCCCCCACTCACACACTATCTCTTTCTCTCAAATATAAATAAATATTTAAAAATTAAAAAAAAAAAAAAAAAGATGCTGAGCCCTGAAGAGACCTGAGTAGTATTGGAGTGTATATGCTCCAGTGAGTAAATCTAAATTCAAATTCCGCTCACTAGATGAATGGTGGAAATCTCTCCTCCCATCTTGGTTTTACAGGTTTTGTGAGTATTTTAATATGGATAGTCCTACTTCGTACTTAGTCTTGAAGACTGTATGTTTACTAACTCTATGGTAGCTGTATTTAACTATACACTTATGTTTAATAAGGTAGCTTTCACATTGAAATTTGACATTGAAATTATGTGGGACTCACAATAATTTTATTTAAAATGTTTTTTGTACTGAATATTACCATTATATATTTATTCACTTCAAATAAATACCACAGAGAGTTCTGGATACCGTGTACAACATGGTTAAGACAGGGCCCCCACTTGGAACTACTTGGAAAATACCATAAATTATATTTAAGTTTTCTGTCTTCCATGTACTGAGAGCCAAGAGAGAGGTCCTGTGTTCATGTATACAACTGATATTAGTGTTTGATCATCTTTGGTAACTGACTTGCATTCTGAGATATAGGGATTAGTAATTACATTGGTTATTTGATAGTTTGGATTAACACAGTCCAAGCTATATAGAGGAACCATTCATTTTGAAATGTGTCAAACATTTCTATATCTTTCAGTAAATAGATATATTTCAGTCCCTAAAAAAGCACATATAAGTGGTAATCTGTTTTTTAATTTTTATTTATTTAGTAGCCATTTTTAATACGTGTCAAAATACAGTGATATTTTGAGGATACTGTTTTAAATTACATTTCTAAATTAAAGGAACTGGTGAAATGGAGCCTGAACCATCCTTTTTCAATATCGAAAGACGTCCTTCATGTAAAAATATTTCTTTGTATTTCCAGAGATACCAATTTATGTTAAATTATTTTGTACTCTATTTCATTATAAGCGTGTTTCATTATTCCATCAAGAATTTGGTGAGACATCATAACCATCTAGAATCTAAAAGTTTCAATTTCACCCTTGCTCATTACTTTTCAATGTCTCCTTTCCTTTCATATGTTTTGTCCCACTCCACGGGGCAGAGCTGGGACTACAGGGAGGTAAGCAAAGCCCAGGACCCTGAGAGTGAGACCTCCTTAAACTTTGCATCTTAGATGCCTTACTTGCCTCACCGTGGTCCTATCCCTGCAACAAGGTATAAAAATAAAGCAAACATGGAGACTCTGGATCTCAAGGCTCATTCGAAGTTACAACTGCCACTTGATTGTCCCTTTCCTGGCTTTACTAAAAAGACAAAAGACTGTGGCACCAATCAAAAGATGAAAGATAGGAAGGAAAGGAAACTAAGGGAACTTTTCTTTAGAAACAAAAGAGAAATCTTGGGACTCTGTCCCATTAAGGACAGAGGTTATTCCATCAATCATCATCAACTCACAGCAGTATTTCAGAATAAATAGTGGGTTGACCTGGTGAAAAGTCTGAAACAGAGTATACATTAAAGAGTATTTTATTACTTTAAGTACAATGAAAGTATAAATACACAATCATGATTTTTATAATAATAAATAATAATTTTTATTTCAAAATGTGTTCTTAGCATAAATAACGTAATGTATAAAGTCACTTTCATAACTCTAATTTTAAAAGTCCCTGATTGGATTAGATTTGTTTATTTATAGGAAGCCCTTAGAATTTTCCAGATAAGATTATTTTCAGCATTATACTTCAGTATGGATGATGCATATCTAAATTTAGAAATGGACATCCAATTATTGGGGTTTCATTAAGGCTAAAATACTCTATTCACAAGGGAACATATCTAGTGTATAATAATCATTGTGCACAACAGAACAAACATAAAATTAGCATAGAATAAACTTAGAATTTTCATCATTAATAAGGTTATTGGTGTTTTCCTATTTTTTTCCTGCATGGAATACTCCTTTTGTTATAAAATTTTTTATGTAATATAATTAACATGGATAAGGCAATATCAAAATGATTTATAACGTGAGAACTCTTATAGATATTTATTGGAAAAATATTATCAATAAGATAAAGTTCCAGAGGCATATAGGATATTCAAACTTTCACTGCAAGAATCTTATAAACACTGAACCACTATGTGCTTTAGTCCCCTCCCCATCTGTAACATCTGCTAAAAGCAACAAAGGCAAATGATTATGAGGTTCAAAATGAACTTTTATTATTTTCTGTGTGTTCATTGCCTTACTTTACTTGTTTCTTTTTCTTTTCTTAGGATTTGAGCAGCAAAGATATGAAGAGAGATTTATATATAGTAGCACATGTGATACGAATAGGTACTGTCGACCTTATCCGTTCACATGACTAAGACCAGCCCACCTTGGGATAAGTATCTACTATGTTTGAGCTTTATCATCTCCCTAGCTCTTACCTACTGTCATGTCTCAGGTTGAGAGTCCAGTTTGTATTGGAACTCTACCTTAGGCTCAGCTGCTGTGATAGCTGTGAATGTGACATAAATGAAAGCATTTTTTTTTTCACTTAAAATCTTCTGCTCCCTGCTTGTTTTTGGACCCAAGCTCTTTATTTCAAGTGGTCTGATTTTTCATATTCTTTCCATCATAATGCCCTGCATTTGTACCAGCTTTCCACTTCAGAGGTCTTACAGCAGGTTGCAGACTTGCCAACTTAATTGGTGGTGAATGGCCTTTGTTGCGTTTTGTTTCCAAAAGTATGTATCTGTGCTGTTTTCCACTAAATTATAGTTATTGTCTTTGCTGCAGTAGATGTGTGGTATATCACTTTCACCCCCACCCAAGATGAAAACAGTAATTTTTGCTACTGTTGGTGATTTGTTCAGCTTTATTTCAGGCATATGGCATAATTTGGGGGGTATGACTAACCAAGTCTTCTCCATAGGAATACGTACATTTTTGTCAAAGAATATTTTTTAATCCTTTGCCAACAAAACACCTATTTTGCTATACTTTTGGGTTTTGTTTTGCTGTACTTAATAAGCATTTGCTGAGGTTCCAGTTTGGTTTTTACAAGTCCTCTTGCCACTATAGGCACAGCCTTGGTAGGCAGGAAAAACAAGGTCCCATTCACTTTCTGAGACTGCTTTGGCTCCAGCAGTGCTTCAGGAGCAGCTTTGATGGCAAAATTTGGTTGGAAGAATAACACATTGCTACTATCTTTACATACGTAGTTTTTACCTGGCAGCTAAAACATTAAACTTTGTATCCTTGATATGCCTAAGAAGTTTAAGTCTATTAACACAGTGGTTTTTCTAAAAAATTTGTAAAACCACTGTTTCATTCTAATATGATTAATAAATGGACTGTTGATATTAAGGTAGATAATAAAGATGATCGATTGAATGTGGTGCAGGGGAAGAGCCCTGGCCAAAGACCTGTTTGGCATTCCTCCAGATAAAGATTCTGCATCCTTGGATGGCTCCCTTCGATCCTAAGTTAGTCTTCCCATTTAAGCGCCTATAGCTCTGGCGTCTTTGGATGACAATCAGGTGATACTGAAGAGGAGCATGGAGTTCTCAGTCTAACTGGTGTTTTCTGCTGTGCTTCAGGCCGAATGCTCCTGAATGACTCAAAGAAAGGCCCTGCTCACCTGCACTACCGGCGACCATATGGCTGTGCGGTCCTAAGCATCCTGGATGTTCTGCAGTCACTCACAGAATTAAAGGAAGAAAAGGATTTTGTTCTTAAGGTTTACACGTAAGTAATAGACATCAAAAATATTAATGATTTGCAACATAAGGCATTCCAGCACTACCTTTGAGAGCAGCAGTGCTCAAGCTTTATGGGACACAGAGCCACCATAATATGTAGGATAGGGAGTTTTTTGAAAATGCAGAGATTTTGATCTAAGGTTTGTGGTGGGGCCCAGGAAGCTATATTTTTAGTAAGTTTCCCAGGTGATCCTAAAGCAGCTGAATTTGGAAAATTCTAAGCTAGAAGTCTGGCAGTATAGACTTCTATACTGCCTTTTCTATCTAGGATTAACCAACATTATTACATTTTTATAGAAAAACTAATAGTACAATTTCATATGTATTTTGGATGTAAAAAAGTCATCTTTGTCTAAAGATGCCCCCTAGCTATTGTAACTGAGCTAGGTACCGATGCAAATTGCTTCAAAGAACGATCATGAGTCAAATTGCCTGTCTAAAGAAAAGCAAGATTTTCTAAGGAGCTATGGTTTCACTCTTCACTTCTGGGACCACAGATCCATAAGTCACACCCAACTAGCCCTGGCATTATTTTTAGTGTTCAACAGCCAATGGATCTGCCTTATAGAAGCAGTGCATCCTCCTCCTGATTCTTATTAAGCAACAGAAAGAAACAAATGAAGAAAAAAACCCACAAAATTGAGGCATATCATCTGTCTTTGCAGGTAGAGACTTAGGAATGAATTGTAGTGCTGAAAACATGATCAGTGGTGAGTTTAGTGAGTTTTTAAAGCAAGTGTGTTTCTAACTCTGAGAATTAAAAAAAAACAAAAACAATGATCTGTCCTCTTTGGTTTTAACCCAATACTGTTTTTCCAAATGAAATCTAATAGTGTCAATCACCATGTTAATATATCTGCATCATAATATTGTGTGGATATTTTTCTGTATTGTCTGTTCTAATTCAGGCATGAAATGAACTTAGTTCACAATTACACTTAATTTGGGCCTTTTAAAATCAACCATATTTTATTAATTTCAAAATATAAGTCCAGACCCCTTTATTACCTGTTTTGCCATAAGTACTATTCTGTTCAGAGTTCTGTACATTATGGAATGAGGATCTTCCTTTGGAATAGTACCCTACAAAGGAAATTTTGGTGGGTTTTCTCTTCCTTTCATGCATCAGTCAGAGACTTGCTCCGTATACCAAATCTCTTCATTGATGACTGGCAGGAACTGCTTCTTGAAACATCTTCCTCCCTTTGAAAAGGACTAAACAGGATTCCAAAGTCATCATCATTATCTTTTACTCCACTTTATCCTCCCCAAGGGCAAGGAGTTTATAAATAGCACTCCTGAATTGCATCTCTTTGCATGTATCAGCTGTTCCTTGCTTCAGTGCAAGTTCTCATTGTGGATAGGGGCTTGCACAGCATCCCTCTTGAAATCATGCTGTCAGGCTTAATTGGCCTAATTGCTTCTAAAACAACAGAAGACGGTTACCAAACTTTTTTTTTGGAGGACTAATAAAATCAAAATGTAGGATAATTTTTCCATTTGAAAATATTAAGACTGTGAAACAAACTTCCAACTGCATGTTTGTGAAATTGATTTTATGCACGGTATACAATTCCTCTAGGATTTGTGTTTTAAATCCACATCAGCACAGTGAATCCAGCCCTCAGGAGAAGCAATGTTTTACAATAAGTTTCATGGGACAGGCTTGTTAGATTGAATTGGAAGCGTAAAGGGTTTACTAATTGCTATTGATAGTTTTTTAGCCTTTGTTAGGACAGGATTTTGCAAGGATTGAAAAAAAAACCTTGTATAATTTTAATCAATGAATTGGCAAAGTATCTCATTAGTTGTTGACATTCTCATCATTTCTTTCATTATTCAGAGTCAGCCTCAACCAGTAAAGATTGAAGCTCCCACATATCTCTTGCTATAGCCATTGTTCTGGCTTTATAGATGTTGTTTAATGTCATGTGTGTGGTAAAGATGCCACATCCTTTTAAGAAAATCTCAACAAGAAGCCAAAGCATGAAAACTAGGTAGCTTCTTAATGACCCAGAAGCCTTAAAAGTCACAAAGAAGTAACTACTATATGCAATTCTTTTTTTTAATTTATTTATTTTATTTTATTTTTCTTACAAATAGTTTATTGTCAAATTAGTTTCCACATAACACCCAGTGCTCATCCCCACAAGTGCCTCCTCCATGCCCACCCCCCCCNTGGACACTTAGTCTCTTTCCATGTTTTAGCTATTGTAACCACTATATGCAATTCAATCTGATATAGATATATGTTTCCTCTTGGCCAGAGGGAGTGGGATCACAGGCAGGCACAGGGCATATTGAACCTGGAGACTAGGACACAAAAGGAGAAGAGTGCTAAGAAGCCAAAGCCAACACTAGGGTGAAGTCAGAGTGCTGTAAATGATGCATGTGACCAAATACATAATGCTTCTGAATATGTAATGACCATTCTCCAAATTCACAGTGAGACAGTTCAGATAAACATTTTTAGGTCAACCTTAATGAAATAAATAAAAACTACTTAAATATTAAATCTATTATGTTATATTTTAAATCATATTAAATGTGTATTACCCATTACATACTCAATCACATGTTATATGAAATTGAGAACTATTGCTTTTTCCCCACTCTCGTGTGGGATGAGAAAATTTTAATCAAATTCTTCATATGCAACCATGCCATCAGTTTCTTGCCAACATTAGAGCCACTTTCTGTGTCATCTGACATGGTTTTCCAAGGCACATTTTTACTTCCATCAGGTTGTTTGTTTTTTTTTTAATTGTTTTTTAATGTTTTATTTATTTCTAGGAGAGAGAGACAGCGTGAACAGGGGAGGGTCAGAGAGAGAGGGAGTCACAGACTGAAACTGGCTCCAGGCTCTGAGCTGGCAGTCAGCACTGAGCCCGACGCGGGGCTCGAACCCACGAACCGTGAGATCATGACCTAAGCGAAAGTCGGACGCTTAACCGACTAAGCCACCCAGGCGCTCCCATCAGGTTGTTTTTGATATATCACTCTTTGAATCCTTGATGATACTTTCACTGAAAGTTCATCTCGAGACTAAATTACATTTTTGCTGAACATTTGGACACTTTATGTTTCTGTGTCTTCATCTGTCCCACAGGCCCATGTATGTGACCTTAATGATACAGCCATTTACTTGTTGCTTTTAAGGTGAGCTTTACAGTAACATCCAACTCTTCAATTTGGAAGTCATGCCTAAGGATAATTACTAAATCTGTGTAGTTTTGCTATTTAAAAAATTTTGCTTTTTTAAAAAATTTTTAATGCTTATTTAATTTTGAGAGAGAGAGATAACAGAGTTGAGGAGGGGAGGGGAAAAGAGGGAGACACAGAAACTGAAGCAGGCTCCAGGTTCTGAGCTGTCAGCACAGAGCCTGACGCGGGGCTCAAACTAGACTGCGAAATCGTGACCTGAGCGGAAGTCGGTCACCTAACCGACTGAGCCACCTAGGCGTCCCTTAAAAATTTTTTCTTAACCAATTCTGTCAGTAAGCTGTATAAGCATCTAAAACTTGCATTGATTGATATATAATTTCAAGCTAATGTAACTTACCCAAAACAGTGCTATGACATTCAAAATAAAGGGATTCAGAGAATGCCCTATATCATGAATGGATTTGTGATAATGGAAAATAAGGTGGCAAACTTTTCTCTTTTGTGATGATTGGAAGGGACCCTCTCCTTGTATCCTTGTAACAGCCATTTCCTCAGAACGCTGCTTTTAGAGTCTTTGTTTCATAGCCACTTTATCCATGAAACTGCCTCAAGTTGAGAGTACTTGTTTAGGAGTCATTCTTAAACAAGCAGCTATTCTTAGATGGGTAAAGGGCCATTGGACCATCCTGTTTTGGTACAGACAAAAAATAAAGGCTCAAGTCTTTAGGTATAACAACATTAAATGAAAATACTCCTCACTTGCAACTCAGTTAAGGCAGTAACTCATATTTCTCCCTCTCCTAGCTCAGGCCTTCCCAATTTCTATGCATTTCCTTTCCAATTTTCCATGGATCATCATCCACCAGGACCATTACCTGCTGTGTATGTTGTCAGTGTATGAGCATCTACAGCAAATGTCTGCTCAGGCCATACAAAGAAGACCTAAATCCAAAAGGTCTATGGCCATGGAACTACTCTGTTTTGACTTGCAGTGCCTACTATCTCTAGCCTCAGAGCCCAGTGGATTTGTTTGTGTGTGTGTGTGTGCTGCTGCAAAACAGAACTCATTAAGCATAAGCCAGAGTAAAGAAAGTCAGCTCAGGTTATTGCTGTTCATGTAGAAGTGAGAAGGTCATGACTCTAACATACACATAAGTGTTGGCTCATTGAGTTCCCAAGTATTCTCTGCCACAGGCTTGGAAAACACACGTGTGTTCTCCCTTCCCTTTCTGTTCTGCAGGGAGAGTGACATTGAAAGAATGATGGCTATAAGAGTAGACAAACACAGAACTGCCTTCATATAACAACTTTAGTAGCCAATTTAACAGTAGCCAGATGGGGGTTCCTGGTTGGCGCAGTCAGTTGAGCATCCGACTTCAACTCAGGTCATGATCTCACTGGTTTGTGGGTTGGAGCCCCGCTTCTGGCTCTGTGGTGACAGCTCAGAGCCTGGAGCCTGCTTCAGATTCTGTGTCTCCCTCTCTCTTTGCCCCTTCCCTGCTTGTGCTCTCTCTCAAAAATAAGTAAACATTTAAAAACCTAAAATAATATAAATAAAAGTATCCAGTGGTATGTATGACCCCATCTTGATTCTTTTTAAGATAATACTTTCATCTATTAGGTAATTGGATAGATGAGGTGATTGGTAGATAGAAGCTGTAAGATTTGCAGAAATCACCCTAATCCCCTGAACTTCAGTTACCTCATCTATAAAATTTGAAAAAAAAGAAATAAGGTAATATAAGAGACCAAAAAAATCCATATGAACTAGTGAATCAAACAAGAAAAAACTGGTAAATAAATGAGAGGAAATGAGGTATAACCAAGTAATGGGCATGCTGCATGTCATCTAAAAAGGAGTTTCCTGTTTTTTGTTTCTTGTTTTTTTGCTAATGACTCTTGGTTATTGGCAAGTTCCACTTTTACATCTAAACTACAAATTCTGTATAATTCCATGCATAATATCTTCATTACTCTATAGAGTCACATAAAATGTCAACCTATTCTTAGTAGTAATGCCAGTGTACATTTGCTTCATATTCTGTGCTCTTTCAGAGCCCTTCTAGATATATAATCACATTGAAACTTTATACCAATCCTGTGCACTGAGTGGGACCTCACCATCTTACAGAGAAAGAGATGGTCAACACCACAGTTGAGTAAGTGACTCAGTGAACTAATGGCATTTCTTCATAGAACAAGAGAATGGTAGTGATCATATTTTAATTTAAAAGTTAATCTTTCATTTATCCTATAATGATTCAAAAACAGAAACAATAAAAAATTCTAGGAATAGAAGGCATATTATAGGCTTTACTTGACATGTTATTCTTAAGTGTCAATTCTTTGTGGCCAATGGGTAGCTTTTGTTGCTGTAGCTTGGGTTATCATATTTTTATTAACTAATAATAATAAAGACACAAATTGGATTAAAAACTGCATTAATATTTGTGTAAAAATTTGAACATGTCTAACCTGAATTAAACCCTAGTAGAAATAAATACAAGATATATAATCATCTATCACAAAGATACATGTAAGAACATAGACCATACAGTACAAAAAACTGCTGTAAAAGAGCATTTAAAAATCAGAAAGCCTAAGGGGTAAGAGGCATTAAGGAATCTACTCCTGAAATCATTGTTGCACTATATGCTAACTAACTTGGATATAAATTAAAAATAATAATAAAAGTAAAAAAAATCAGAAAGCCTAGAGGAAAGGACAGAAGAAGACCCATTCATATCAATTATAACAATTAAGATAATTGAGATGAAGGAAAATTCTTTTAGGTAAAAATTTCCAAAATAAAGTAAACACACAGAATCTATACATATGATACTCATGATATTCATAAAAATGATACACAAGAAGTATAAAAATAAAGCAGCTAAATATAAGAATCAAATAAGGGGGTGCCTGGGTGGCTCAGTCGGTTGAGCGCTCAACTTCGACTCAGGTCATGATCTCATGGTTTGTGGGTTTGAGCCCCGCGTTGGGCTCTGTGCTGACAGCTCAGAGCCTGGAGCCTGCTTCGGATTCTGTGTCTCCTTCTCTCTCTGACCCTCCCCTGCTCATGCTGTCTCCCTCCCTCTCTTGCGCGTGCACTCTCTCTCAGAAATAAATAAAAACATTAAAATTTTTAAAAAAGAATCAAATACAAACAAGTGTCACAATATTGATGATAAATTGTAAGGTAAAAGGTATGAAATGGGTGTGCTATGTCAGGAGTGTCAGGACTAATAGAAAAAGAACATTCTCTCTCTCTCTCTCCCCCCCTCCCCCTCTCTCCCCCTCTCTCTCCCTAAAGGTAAATTCAGTTTCATATTTCATCCTCCAAGAACACATGATCTCACTGGAAGCAAAGTGGCCTCTCAGGGCAGGCACAGAGACAGCACATGACAGCACCACTTACTCTCTCAGCCCCAGAATCCTCAGCAGGACCAGCCCCAGATTACTTGGTCTCTGCAAATTGGAAGGTTACTACTCTGCTAGCCCTTAGATTGAGGATTCATAATCCCATTCTGGAGAAATTTGCCCAACAGTCCATGTAGTTCAGTTTAAAGGAAGTTGACCAAATTCAGCCTTCTTAACTGGTGAGAGTTGCCACGTCCTGTGGCAGTGAGGTGTGTTGGCCTGAAGACCTGGTGTTCCATGTTTCCTCATTAACTGGTGAGAGAAAGGAGAGCCAGAGCCCAGGTGTCCTTACTGACCTCTCTACCTCCAGCTTGCCATAATTCCAGAAAGCCCTTTTTTCCCTCCACAGTAATAGAAAGGGCATTTTATACTGATGTGTGGTGGAATTTATACTGAAGATATCATTGTTGTGACCCTTATGCATATAATAATGTTGACTCAAAATTATTATAGTCAGTTAATTAGAAATACAAAGAGAAGATAAAAGTACAATGAAAGCAAGAGAGTTTAACATGTGTCTTGACATACAGGAAGACAAAAATAAGTAAGGATGGAAATAAATATTTAAATCAGGTAAATAAATCTGACTTAGGGAGAGACTCTGAATAAGACTGATGTGACAGAAAATAACAGTCAGCATCTTTGAACATTCACCATAGGCTGTTGTTACCCCTCTTTTATGGATAAGGAAACAGGGCATAGAGTCATGAGGCATGTGCCTGAGCAGCTCGGTAAGAGACCATGCTCTTAACCTCTTACTCTCCTGCCTCCAGGTAGGGTGAACATAATTTATCATCTAAATCAGGACATTCTGATAGTCAAAAGGAGTGCTGTTGATGCCAGAACAGCAGGTGTAAATGTAGTATCCCAGCTCATCAAGCCATATGGTCCTCCCAGCTCTAAACAAATCTTTTATCCAATCAACAGAATACATCTTTTCCAGTGCCTGTGGAACATTTACAAAATTATTCATAGAAAAAATTTCCATAAATTCCATAAGACACAAGACACACTCTCTGATCACAGTGCAATTAGCATATAATGCATATTAGTTATCCAAAAGTGAAAAGCCATATAATCATTCTGATATCAAAAAAAGACACTTGACGAAGGTCAATCTTCATTCCCAATTATTTAACAATTTCAGCTTAGTAAACTCAGAATAAAATGCTGTTTGTTGCAGTTTGAGGAAGGTAATGGGTATCAGTAGATTAGTTCTGAGAGCAAAATGTTCAGCTGGTATAAATAAAAATGGATATACTATATAGAGTAGAGTCGAAATTTATAGTGTGTACATGTATATATGCATGTGTGTATTGTAAGAAGTATAGATAAACATGAAAGACTTTTATTAACAAGAAAACTTAAATTTGAGATCATGGTTTATTTAGATCAATGAGCCACATGGACTTTTTGTGTTTGTTTCCCATGGCTGTTATAACAAATTACCACAACTGTGTTGATTTATAACATAGAAATTTATTCTCACAATCTGGAGGCCACAAATCTGAAATCAAGATGCCAGCAGGACCACACTCCTCCTGGAAGGTCTAGGGGAAAATCTGTTCTTAGCATCTTCTGGGAGCTGTCAAGCCTGCCTTGTCTTTGGGTTTCATCTTTCTAATTCTGCTTTTGTGGTCACATTGCCTCCTCTTCTTCTGTCTGTAACAACTTCTCATCTCTTAAATCTTCTCCTGCCTTTCTCTAAGGACATTTGTCATTGAAGTTGGACTCACCCAGATCATCCAGGATTATCTACTGATCTCAAGATCCTTAGTTTAATTATATCTACAAAGACCCTTTTTCCAAATAAGGTAACATTCACAGGTTCCAGGGATTAGCACATGGATATATCTTTTTAGGGGCCACCATTCAACCCGCTACAACTTGTGATTAACATGAACCCTGAATTAGACTATTAGACTCATCATCAATGTGGAGCCTCTGTGGTGGCACAGAGGGATTGTGTGTTTTCAGCAAATAGGTTGGTCCCAAAAGAGGGGAGAGGCAGAAATGAGATGTTCATGCCCTGGTCTTTCTTCTAAAAGCATTGGCCAAAGAAGTCACTTCTTCTCCCAGGAAAGTGACTAATAGGGGCAAAACTGTTACCCGTGGAAGAATCCCTTCTATCACCTGGAAAGAAAAGTTAAATTAAGTATTCCTGTTAAAGTGTGTGTGTGTGTGTGTGCGCGCACGCGCTATTTGTCTTTTTTTAAATAGTTTGTGCCAAAATAAACATATATAAGTTGTAAAAAAAAAAGAAATAGCTTAAATGTCTCATAAATAAAAATACAGTTTCTCATGGCTATGAGTACACATCCAGAATATATCAAATTGGTTTATTTGTGTCAGATTGGTCTTAGAGATTCTGTTCAAATAGGCCATTTTTATAGAAATATGTGCTGTTTTTCTCCATTCTTATGGATACTTCTCTCTTCTTCTGCACTGTGAGTAAGGACTACATGAAACAGTGGTCAGCATCAGTAGTGTTCTTAAATCTGTAGGTTGTTGCCTATTTTCCAGCTTTTTAGGACTTTCAACAAAATAAAGGCCAAAATAAAGCAGGTCACACCCAATGAGAAAGAATTTTAATATGGAGTATTTGCACTAAATTCAGTTTTAAACCATAGTCATGATAGTTGCAGTTAGGTAGAGACAAATTGGGAATGCTGACTGACATCAGGGACACAAGTACCCTGAAGCCTAGTGTAGGAGTAAGGTTTTCAGGGCTACAGTACTCTTTAGATTCTTTTTCTCTGCACCAGCTTTGGGGACCAGGGAGACCTCTGTTTAGACCCAAGCTTCATTTCACTGCTCTCAGTAAAATGAACATGGCAATACCTATCTTACAGAATTAAGGGAAATAAAATATTGAAATATACCCTAACCGTTGCCTACCTATAGTAGGCCCCTTCTAAAAATGCAGACTTAAAGGTCTTACAAACAACTCTTTAAAATTTCTTAAACATGGGGCACCTGAGTGGCTCAGTCAGTTAAGCGTCCAACTTCGGCTCAGGTCATGATCTCACGGTTCGTGGGTTTGAGCCCCGCATCGGGCTCTGTGCTGACAGCCAGCTCAGAGCTTGGAGCCTGTTTCAGATTCTCTGTCTCCCTCTCTCTCCGACCCTCCTCTGCTCATGCTGTCTCTCTCTCTCAGAAATAAATGTTTAAAAAACATCAAAAATATTTTTTTAATTTCTTAAACTTTTTTGTGTTGCTCACCTTGGGGAAAGATGAGAAGAGAATTGGATGAATACCCATCATAAACACAGAAATTTAGAAGTTAAGGAGGTGGTGGGGAAGAGGCAAATGCTAACATGTGCTCTGGTACATGAGTGAATGAGAAGAGTCCTCTGAACTCTGTTGAACAGAGCCTGCACACCTGCTCTGGTGCTTCTGGATGCTTGGGAATCCCACGTAGAAAACCAAAAACCTCTCGCGTCTCTGTCTGATCCCTTTCATAAAGCCCCTCGACATGTAGTAGTTGAAGTGCTGTGCTGGTTATCTCTTCAGTGAGGAGAGCGGACTGCTACAGAGGCATACAGACCTCTTTTTGATCATAATCCCTCATGTGTCTTATAATTAACTACCAACATCAGTAATCATGCTCTAAATATTAATTTGATTGGGCATTAACATTATCATGCTTCATTATAATCACAATTCATTTGATTATTTAATAAATGCTTACATTTATAATTTTTCCTTACAAAATATCCCAGTGATTGGTTAAAATATGCTGATGACACTACATCCACTTAGTTTCAGATGATTTAAGTAGCCCCTTGGTATTCAGGAAAAGGAGACATTTGCAAGATCAGTTAGGAGGTGATTACACTGGTCCAGAGGAGAGATGATAATGGCTGAACCAAGACATGAAGCAGAGAGGTGAATGAGGTAATACACATTGGCACTGTGGATGTGATTGACAAAGCACTATCTCCACAATACTACTTTAGTAGTATTTTATTGGAGAAATGCTGAAGTGACACCATCTATTGGAGGGAGGGAGTTAATTTTCAAGACTCTTCTTCTGAAGTGAGAGGGGGAGTATGTTATTTATGACAAACTATAGTCAGATTTCTGTTGAAGAAAGTAACTACTGATCTTGTAAACCTAGAAAGTGACAAAAAAAAAAAAAAAAAAAAAGAAAAGCTGACAGCAAGACAAGTCTTTGAATCCTCACCAGCTGGGCACTCTGTTGTACTGACTGCTTGGAAGAGATGAGACAGTGTGCACGTCAGACAGGAAGGGCTGGATGTGCTGCTGCCAGCACCTCTCACTTTTGATTTCCAACTGAGTTGCTATTTCACAAGTGCTCATCTTAAAAAACACTCTCCCTCTTCCTTTGTTTGGAAGGAATTCTATAAGTAGGGAATTATCCTCACAGCTCTGGACTATAAGAACCTCATCTTTGATCATTCTTTACAACATCTCCAAGTAACTGAGGCCCATTTATACTGGCTCGGGAGTCCGAAGAGCCACTGACTGAGTAATAAAATTAAGCTAATTTCTAATTTACTTTATTTCTGAATGGCTTCAATACAAACCCTTTTATTTAGTTGCGCTTCACATTGCGTGTACTTCACACTCCTGGATGGCACATGATACAACCCTTTTTCTGTTGTTAAGTCTTTACTATTTGTTTTTGGTTCTTTACTCTTTGATATCTTTTTTGATTATTTGAGTGTAGTTGACCCACAACATTACATTAGTTTCAGGTGTACAGCGTAATTATTCATTTTCTCTATACATTATGTTGTGCTCACCACAAAAAAACAGAAATACCATATGATCCAATAATGCCACTACTGGTTTTTTACCCAAAGAAAACAAAAGTGCTAATTCAAAAAGATATGTGCGTCTGTTGGCCATCTGGATGTCCTCTTTGGAGAAGTGTCTGTTCATATCTTCTGCCCATTTCTTTACTGGGTTGTTTGTTTTTCAGGTGTGGAGTTCGGTGAGTTCCTTATAGATTTTGGATATTAACCTTTTGTCTGATATGTCATTTGCAAAAAGGGAGAGAGGCAAACCATGAGAGACTCTTGAATGCTGAGAACAAACTGAGGACTGATGGGTTTGGGGGGGAGATGGACATGGAGGGGGGCACTTNGTATGTGCACCCCTGTGTTTATTGCAGCATTATTTACAATAGCCAAAATGTGGAAGCAACCCAGGTGTGTCCATCGATAGATGAATAAATAAGATATGGTACACACGCACACGTGTGTACACACACAAATGGAATATTATGCAGCTTTAAAAAAAAAAAAAAGAGGAGATCTTCCATTTGTGACAACATGGATGGACCTAGAGAGCATTATGCTAGGTAAAATAAGTCAGACTGAAAGTCAAATACCATATGATTTCACATGATAAAACTCTCACTCGGGTTTCCTATTTAAGTGGGTATGCTGGACTGTACACTTTTGAGTAACCATGAAAAATCCTGTGAGTTTTCATTTGTGTGTGGGCCTTAATCTTTGGAAGGCCATACCTTCCCGTGTAGCAGGGAAAGAGGTAGTGCCAAGGCTATGGAGACTCTTGTCACATGGAGTTTTCAAGAGATGACCCTAATCTAATTTCACTTGTTTCATCAAGGTGTCTGAATCAGGATAAGGAATCCCTGGTGTCTGTTTGTAAACTACACCAAGTACTTGTATGGTTGCAGCTGTCTTGGAATCACCCGTTAGAGACACTAACAGAGGTGCCATGGTGTTCCTCTATTCTCTCTTTTGGCCCAATCTTGAAGCCCCTAGGAAAGGACTTTATATGTTTAGACATTTCAGCCTTTTTTTCTAATCCTTCCTTCCTCTTGACTATAGAGGATTTCACAGTGGACCAAACTCACTAATCTCCTAAACTTTTCTTCCTCTCTTGGCCTGGCTGAAACAGCCACAAGCAAATATCCACATTGCCCTGAGCTTAATGGGATTTTCCTCTGGAGCCAGTATAAAGCCTATTGAATGATGCTACAAAGACAGTACAAGGCATGACAGTTCCTAAACAGTAGTATTTGTCTAGAGGAACTGTTATTTCCCCTCTCAAAAACTTGCCTATGGAACCTACTTAGTGTGTGTTTGTGTATGCGTATGTGTGTGGTGTGAGGGACTAGAAGAGAAAAGCTTAGGGATACCTGTGTGACAGTCAGTTAAACATCCTACTTCAGCTCAGGTCATGATCTTGTAGTCCATGAGTTCAAGCCCCAGGTCGGGCTCTGTGCTGACAGCTCAGAGCTGCCTGGAGCCTATTTCAGGTACTCTGTCTCCCTCTCTTTCTCCCCTCTGCTGCTCATGCTCTCTCTCTCTCTCAAAAAAAAAAAGAGGAAAAGGAGGGAAAATCTTGTGATGTGGGAGATTGCTACTTTAAATACTTTAAAGAATAGGATATTTTGCCAATTAAAAATATTTGTTGACATTCATTTTAGAGTTTCTACCCTTTGCCCAAGTGTGAATCTTCCACGGGTCTTAACAGAAAACAAGCCTTGTCTAATTTAGTAAAACAGGAAAGTGAGCTTGAAGTTTCCCTTCAAAGTTAGTGTTTTGGTTGGAATGTCAGAGCAGATGTTTAAAAGCCTTGAGAACCGTAACACCTGTCTTTCTGTTGCAGGTGCAACAACGAGAGTGAGTGGTCCCAGATCCACGAGAATATCATCCGCAAGTCCAGTGCCAAGTATTCTGCTCCCAGCGCCAGCCATGGTAACATACTTCTCCGGCTAGAAAACTTTGTATTGCATTTACTGTTCCTGATCATGCAGATCTATAGATCATACAGTAAATTTGTGTGGATCAGCTTCCATATGTAAAGTTCAGTTCCCTACAGACAGTTCTTTTCCTCCCCAATCATTGTCTACTATTTCTTTTTGTGATGATTTGAGAGCTTCCCTAATTACTTTCAACCAAAATATATTTTCTGTTCTTTCCATAATGGATTCCATGTGTTTTGATAGGTAACTTAAATTCTAAGTTAAATCCAAAGCGAACAAAAGGGTTCAGTGTGTGTCACATTGTGAAGTCTGTGTTTTCCTGAATAAAGAATACACACCCAACCAAAAATAAAAGACAAATATTAATATTCACTTTTTCTATTCCTGTTCAATGTTAGTATCACCAAGAAATCCTGACACTAATGATAATCAGTGATTGGTCTGCCAATATCATTCAGGAACTGAAATAGATAATCTTTATTTCACAGCAGCTTGTATTTCAGTTCAATTTCTTTTCCTTTCCCTTCCTTTTCTTTTAAAACTGTGTAATTCCTATCTAAATCTTGGTGCAATTCCACACATTAGAAAGATTGTGTTTTCTAAATTGAACATTAATTGCTTGATTAAATTAGAAGCACTATTTAAAAGGCTCTGAGCTTTTATATATCCTTGAAAATAGCTATCACATTTACTTGGAACCGTGCTTCTTCCGACAGTTTTACCTATCAATTATTTCATAATCTTTTTTACATAACATTTGTTTTTTAACTTTCACAGCCTTGTTATAAATAAAAGTGGGCCTTACATGACATTCTAAAGCCACTGTGAGGCATGGGAGTTTCCAAAGTTGTTAAGAACTTAATTTTTTCTTTATCAGGATCAGCAGATATTCAACTAGGATGGACCTCAGAACAACTCCACATGAGAGGCTGCAAAGTTTGAGACCCTCAGCTGGGAGTATTTGATTTCTCTCAAATTCTGTAGCACAGAGAGCCTCAAGCCTCTCTTTCAAAATTTTTAAGTGACTGTTTTTTATATGTATGTGTCAAGGACCTCCATGCAGTGTGCTTGAAGGGGAAGGGAGCCCATATTTCGCACACAAAACCAGGCTAAAGCAAGAGGAAAATAAAATCTTGTTTATAAAATATAAAAAAGTTACTGGTGCAGTGCCTGGGTGGCTCAGTAGGTTGAATGTCAGCTCAATGTCAGTAGGTTGATTTCAGCTCAGGTCATGATCCCAGTGTTACGGGATTGCACCCCACATCAGGCTTTGTGCTGAGTGTGGAGTCAGCTTAAGATTCTCTCTCTCCCAGCCTAAGTGTCCATCAACAGATGAATGGATCAAGAAGATGTGGTTTATCTATACCATGGAATACTACATGGCAATGAGAAACAATGAAATCTGGCCATGTGTAGCAACATGGATGGACCTTGANTATTTTTAATGATTTATACAACTTCATATATGTTTCTTGGGCTGGGATTAATTTACAGTATTAATCCCCATCCAGTCTTTAATCTGAGATGAAATATAGTAAGAAAACAGTTCTTGTGTCAGAGATCATGTTAATGGAGAAATTGTAATAGAATTAGTTACTTTTAAGTTCTTTGGCTTGAGAGCCAGGTGATTGGTAGATAAATCAGCAAGTGTTCTAAAGGACTGGTTGCATACTGGGTAAGTGAGCGGGTCACTTTTCTGAGTTACTTGCAAGGCTCTTTTTTTCCTGAAGACTAAGTTTAGCATTATTTGGCATGTGCCTCGATCACCCAGGGCTTCAGAACCGGGAAGAGGACTCAGACGTTCCAGAATCCCAATTCCTACAAAAGCAGATGAAGTTTTATAACCTCCATTGTTGGTTTCTTTCATTCTTCATGTGCCTTTTCATGTGTTCTGTTGCATAAACTGAAGCCTACTTCCTCTTGCTTGTCACACTTAGAGGTAGAGAGCAGCTGTTAAGAATTCTTTTGGATAGCCCAAAAGCTAGATGCGACTCTCCCCATGTCTTCAGTCTGCATCCTCACAAGGTGCACTTTACATCTCTTCAAATTTGGTTGCTCAGAAAATTAGATGAAAGGTAGGAAAGATAGTCAGTGGGCACTTGAATAATCCTTGCCAACGTAAAGTGAGAAGGATGCACCTATTGATTTTCTTTTCCTTTCACCTCTAACCACCATCTCAGATTCTGGAAATTGTCTGATCTTTAGCAGTCTGCTCCAGTTTAGGCTGTCTCCTAGGTCAGTGGGCCCCTGTTCGGCCAGAGGATAAGATCTGATAGCCATGTAAAGACACCACAGATAAATGCTCTGGGGCTGTGGAGGGGGGAGTGAGTACCTCTCAAGTTGCTCTCTTCTGAAGAGTTTGTTGTGATCTGGATTCTGGCCCCCAGCCTTTCTGGCTCATAAGTTATTTGTAGTTGAGTCCACCAAGTGATTAGGTTATGAAAAAAAAAAAAATAGGGTGTTCAAAACCCTAAACAGTAACCAGAATAAAAACTGGAATACCATGTCTGCTTTCCAGAGCACTGTGATCTCAGTGTTAATGACACCTAGGATACCGTATGTGAAATCTTAGGGTTTTTGGGGTACATGAATTTGGCCAAAGCAATGAGATCATCTTGAGGTCTGTCTGGGTTGCAGTGAAACTCAACAGTGTTGACTCCCCAGCCAAGCTGTGAGAGTACATGTTCCTTGTTACTAGGATACTTTGATCTGACAGATTCAGTGCCTGTGACTGTTCTATGTGACATCTCTCTTACTCCACTTCTCTATCCCTTCTTACCTCTCCATTTCCAAATCATTCTTATCCTACAACTCTTGTCACTGTCTCTAACTAGCTACCACTTTTCTGGTTGTCCTAATTATCATAATTCCAGGTTTTTAGTTGATGAGATTGCTTCCTGCTGACACATAGATCAGCAACTAAATTTATTATCCTATTAGCAGCTAATCTCATTCACAGAGTCTTAGAATCACTTCCTAACTCCATCTGGGCTTCACCTTCCAGCGTTCTAGCCACTGGCTACAGTGGTAACCCTTGGGGGCAGGGGAGAGGATGATTTCCAGGAGATTCTTACTTTATGCAAAACTCCTAAGGTACATACAAGTAATGAAGTGGAAGCCAGCTCACCTGGGGACACATTACAGTTTCTCCCATGTTCTGAACAAAGCCTTTGGGATCATCTGGAAAATATGAAACTCATAGTCTGAAGCAAAGCTCAGTTAGCCCCACAAAACATCCCTTCTTTTCCTTGAAGTGCAGTGATTCCCTGCAGGGAATGTGAGGTCTGCTCTGCTGCTCTCTTTACAAGCCATTGTAAGATTGAACCAACAACTTGCTTCCCACATTTTAGCATACTCCTGGCATAAAGCATAGCACCTCTTAGCTCATTCATTTTCAGCTGGTGAGACATCCTGACACAAGGTCTCTTTTGGTGACACTTGTTTCTAGTCTGCCATTGTTCCTGTAGATTTATCTGGGTCCCTAAATGTGTGGTTTGTGTAGTTCAACCCTCTCATTCAGTGAGTGTTTGCTAGGGCCCAATCAGGCCCTGGGCTGGAGGCTAAGGAACAGAGAAAAAGGCAACTCAGTCTCCCAGATCTCGGTCTGTATTTAATAAACCAGTTCTCTGGGTTATTGAGGTTATCTTTTCTTAAATAGCTTTCTAGAATGTTTCTTCAGAACAGCATATAATTTCTATATCAAAATTTTTCTCAAGAAAAATGCTGAACTTTGCATATTTTCCTCCAGAAAAAAAGTGTGACTCTTTATGTCATTTCTAGTACTATGAAACAGGGTGGAAATGTGGTTCTGAGTAAGAAAATACTTTTATTTTTGCAGGTCTTATCATTTCTCTGCAGCTTCTCCGTGGAGACATGGAACAGATTAGGAGAGAAAATCCCATGATATTTAATAGGGGATTGGCAATTACAAGAAAACTGGGATTTCCTGATGTCATCATGCCAGGTAGGCCACACTTCTTGGGGCTGGGTTGGGAGACGGGTTAGAAGGATGGAGTCCGGTGCTCCTCTCATGAGCAGATGGTAAACTGTGATGTGGAGGAGCCCTGCAGCCATTAAAAGCCTCTCCCAAACAAGGTTGCTGACTACAATCTGGAGTCAGTGGCTCCTTTGTTGGCATCTTTTCCAGAAGCCACCACATCATATCCACCAACATGACATCTGCAACATGACAATCCAGCAGATGGGCTTTGTTGTCTCCTGTAGAGACTTGAGTGGTAGGAACCAAGGAAGGGCTGGGGGGAGGGGGGGAGGATGCCTTATACTTTCTTCTCTTCCATTACATTTGTTAGAAAATTGACTCATAAGAACTTCCTCTTTAAGGGGAAGAACATACCAAATATGTGCCTATAATATTGATGAATCCAATTGATGAATCCAATTCATGCAGGAAAAGCAGATATATTTTAATGTATCAGAAAACAAATAGGGCAAATGGTATAAGTTAGGCACTAGGTAAGTACTACATAGACAGTTTCTCAGGAATTGGCTCTCTATTCCCATCTAATGCCCAATGGAGCCAGGGCAGAAAGTGGGAATGCATCAACCGTCACATTTTATTCTAGCAGGTCAGTCCCAGGTTCACATTTCCTAGTCAGGCAGGTACAGGCAAAGCATCCAAAGTAGATCAAAACAAGCCATCAAAGCCACGGGAGCCATAGGGAGTGAGGGAAGGACAGGCATCACTCAGATGGAGGGCAGGTGTTCTGATAAGCAGAGAAGATGTGAACAAAGAGAGGGAAATCAGAACAGGCAAATAGCTGGTTTTCTGAATGGATTATAGGAGTAAAGGACCTACCTTTTCCATTGAGTTTTAATGACCTGGTAAAAGCTTGTTTGCTTCTGTTTGAAAGAGCCAGGGCAGGCCAGACTGAACTGATTGTCACCATTCTACATATCACCTATTTGGAGTTCTTCATGGTGTTCTAAATCCCCTTGCTGGAAATATTTGTCAGCATAAACCCAAAGGGGACTGTGGCCTAAGCACAGAGAAGGCCCATGTAAGGGATTCTAGCTGCCTTCCAATTTCCCACACTATGCCTGGACTTGTTTTATGCCACCTGCATCCCCCACCCATAGACACTGTGAATGCAGAACAAGCTGCTGTGAACAGCCCCCATCTCCTGCTCATGCACACAGAAGAATCTGTGTGGGATTCTAGGCCACTGAATCAGTTCCATGTTTATCTTTAAATGCTTGGGAGACTTTATGCTTATGAAGGGCCTCCATCTGACTGTTGGAGAACAATGTCCTTCACAATGTCCTGACACCATTCCTCAGCCCTGGTTATTAGGACAAGAAGAGCCCAGGCATAGTCCTGGGTCCTTGACGAAATGTCATGGAAGAAAGAAGTGGTTACCAAAATTGATCTGGTGATTTTTTTTTTAAGTTAGATACCCCGGCTCATGAGATGGAATCATATATTCTAAGAGATATATTTAAAGTCCTTCCTTTCTTTTAAGAACTTGTTAAGATTTGGACATTTGGACATTTCCTTCCTCTTAGCCTTCATAGAGTATTAAAACCAAGTGAAGAGAGACTAAAAAGGAACAAAACTCAGTGAAAAAAATTCTTAAGCAAAGTTTGATTTCAAGAGTTATGTTGTCCAACCCTCATCTATGGAAAGAAATCTTCTTGTACAGCACCCTGCATCTCTTTGCATCATTGACATAAAGTCTTATAAAGGACTTCTGGGTATGCTAGACATGTCTGGGGAAATCAGCTGTATCAGGCATTGGTAATGCAGGCTGACATTAAGGGAGTTTTCCCTCCCCACTGGGCAGCTAAGGGGCCATCATATCATTCGCCCCCACAGGGCTCAGACACAGGGCAATCGTGGGAGGTCCACGACAGTCCTGTATGTATGCTGCTTCCAGGGTTGTCTGCCTTTGAGTACTAAGCGCTAGAACTGAAAGTAAGGATTGATTCACAGTCAGGAAGCAGTCCTTTGTGCATAATCTGTCTCCCTCTCTACTCTTCTTCCCCCTGAGGAAAGACTTTTTTGCAGATGGCCACTCCCAGGGTTGTGAGGTAACAACTGATTGACAGACCTCTTAATGCACTCCAAGATCTCATCAGAGTGGGTTTGCCATTCTCAGGCCTGGTCATAGGGCTGGCCTGCATGTATTACTGGAGCAACAGTAACAGTGTGCAGGAATGTTTTACATTGCAGTTCCCTATCTAGGGAAATCATGTAGCCAGAACTCCCTTGATGAGACTCCCATGGCCATCCATCCACCTGCAGCTGATCCATCTTTCCCTTGTAGGAGTATTGCATCTGGGCCGTAGCAGTCCTTCAGTCCTTACGGTGCTGGTGTGACCAAATTACAAGAAGTTGCAACTTCTTGCCACATGGACATATATACGAGAAATGAACAAGGCAATGAATTATGTCAGTAACTGTGAGCATTTCAACACTTAAGTCAAGAAATTAGAGTAAATGGAAAAAGTATTATTACTCATAAACTATGATTCTTATTTTAAAACAGCATTTGATAGAAATTTCCAGGCACTCATTTATAGAGGTCTTTTTTGTCAGAATGGCCCAGATAGGGCTTTCTCAAAGTATATTGACAGAGCTTAGAGCTTTGAGTTACAGAGTTCAACCAGGCTCTAGCCACACCAGTATCCAACATACCATTTTGTAAATGGTCTCTCTGATGGTCTCCCATTGCTTTCCATGGGTGTGTACATACACACCATGTGACTGCTATGAACAGGAAATGTGCTACTCTGCCACAGCTGAGGTCCTGACTATACAGCCATCCAGCTCTGCTCATGATCTGTGGTAGCAAGCAAGAGGCAAGAATGCTGTTGCTGGTGCCCCAGGAGGTCCCAGAAAAGGCACACTCCCAACCCAGGAGATGACATTCTAGACTATAGAAGAACAAAATAGATACGGGAATTTATGCCTAATTTTGAAACTAAGCATTCACAGCCTTTATTGGTTGGTCACCATATTCCTGAGGGTATGTCTTCCTTCTCTCCAAACTCACTTAGTTCAGTTCAAAAGCTAATAACTCCTTTCCTAGATTTTTTTTTTCTTTTCAAGAAAATGAGCAGGAAAGACTAGAGTAGGACAGGTGTTCCCGGTGAACAAGTTGGAGTTAACATTGTTTCCAGTAAAGTAACTAAAATAAAACTTTAAAGAGAACTGCTGGCCAAAAGACTATAAACTGAAAGGAATGATTTAAAATCTTTTGCTCAAGAAGGGGCTATGCTCTCGTGCAGACCGTGCCCAAGCCAGCAGAGCCGGGACCACCTCCTACATTCCTCTGGAATTCTTAGCTTTCCTGGAAAGCCTGTTCCTCAGAGTCAATAGGAGTACAGAGTTCTGTCATGGCTCAGTGAGAATTACTTGTTTTAATTTGTTTTCTAAGTTTTGAATTTTTAAGGCTTTTCATTTACTGTGGGCAATATGGGACAGGTTTCATATGAGTTTTTTTAAATGGTCTTCATCTTGGTAGAAGAAACCTGATTTTGAGTTAATATGCTCTGGCTGAGGGCTAGGTTTTTCCCAAAGCAGTAGTTTTCCAGCATTAGTATGTATCCAAGTCACCTGTAGGGCTTGCAGAAACAAACTGCTGGGCCCACCCCCAAGAGTTTCTAATACAGTAGGATTGGAGTGGGACCCAACAATTTATAGTCCTTACAAGCTCTGAGATGATGGTAATCTTGCTAGTGTGGGACCCCTTTTGAGAACCATGTCCTAGAGAGGACTCTGCCTTAGGGAGGCTTTGTCCCTCCCTAAGTCAGACCTGACACAAATATTGCTCTCTGGGTTGCTCCAAACTTGCCCATTAGAAGGCAGCTCTACAGGCATGGCATCCTTCTAGGGGACCCTCTGATTCTTGCCCTTGTGCTTAGAAATACACTCTGCCCTTTGCTTTGACTCTTGATAAAAAGTGCATGCTTCATCACCGACCTGCAAGTGATTTTTTTTTCTCTCTTTTCCTGTTTGTCTTAATTGTTCTTGTCTCTCTCTGTGCTGTCCCCTCATTCTTGCCCCTTTCTTTCTGGTGCAGAGATGAAGATAGTTGGGTGTAAGTTCCTGCTTTTGTGTGCCCTGTCTGCTTTTTGCCTGCTTTGTTTCCATCTTCATTTGTTTCATGGAATGTTGCAATACTTGGGTGGGGTATCATGTACATTATTAATCCTTCATCAGCCTCACCTTTTGGGGTAACTGACATAAAAAAAAAGAAGCTACTAGCCCAACCTAGAAGACTGTGTATTACTTTAGGTGTTAATTAAGATCTGAGGAAACTAAGAACATAGTGGAATGTTTAGAAACTTTAACAAGCCCCAGGTGTGTAGCTACAGGGAAATAGTTGTATGAGACACTGAAAAGAAAATGAGTAGTGCTTATCCCAGACTATACAGAATCAGAAAGGTAGAAAGCTGCTCTTTTCAGCTCTGTTGGACATGTCTCACACAAAAGACAAACACACAGAGACATGACTTTTGAAAGAAAGCTCTCCTCAGGGAGAGTGATAAAAGTATTTACCACAAGTAGTAGTGGTCAGTCTGTCAAATGAGGCTTTGGCAATATCTAAGGGATGATTTAGGAATGATCACATCTGGTCTGACAACAGGTTGGAAGATCATTACATCCTTGACCCAAGAAAGGAATACCCATATGTAATGATGTCAGACCGTGCCCATTCTTGTCTTCCTATTAGAACAGGGAACATCACTGACCTTGTAACAGTAGAAACCAGTAGAAGTGTGACACTGAAGACATGATTTGAAGGTAAAATACCCTTGAGTATATTTCTTTACCCCAGTTCCTTTCTCCAGCAGCAGCTGTTGTTAAACATTTTCTTCTGTAAACATCCTGAGATAGTCTATGCACATACCGTGTTTCATTTTTGTTTTAATTTCTTTCTGTGCAAATGATAGAACACTGTGCCCATTGTCCTGAGCTAAGAATTCTTGCAAATTGTTTCATGTGAATCATGTGGGACCACCTCTGTTTTGTCATTGTTTTTAATGGGTGCATAAGGTTCTACTTTCTGGGTGTATCACAATTTTTGTAGCCCTTTCTTGTATGTATTTAGATTATTTCCAGTCTTTTGTTATTACAATGATTCAAAATAAATATCCTTGTATTAAAAAAAAAAAGAAAAGAAAAGAAAGTAAAGAACCTGTCTTTCTTGGATACTCTGAAGAATTCCCCCAAGAGTCTTTTTTTGGGGGAGGGAGAGGCCTCTTCTTTAAAATAGCAGGCACCTGGGTGGCTCAGTCAGTTGGGCGACAAACTTCCACTCAGGTCATGATCTCGCAGTTCACAAGTTCAAGCCCCACATCAGGCTCTGTGCTGACAGCTCAGAGCCTGGAGCCTGCTTTGGATTCTGTATGTCTCTCAATCTGCATCTCCCCTGCTCATGCTCTCTCTCTCTTTCTCTCTCTCTCTCTCTCTCTCAGAAATAAATATTAAAAAATAAAATAAAATAAAAACTACAACAAAATAAAACATTGGTCATATGCCTGAAATTGTCTAAGTTGAATGGTTGTTAATGTCTCCATATCTCCATGATGCTGTCAGGGGATTTCACCTTATTCTACCAAGAGATAAAATTGGTGCCATCCTGAGCAGGCTGCTGTGTCTGCTGAGAGAGAGAAAGTTAGTTCTAGTTTCACATGGTCTTAAGGGAAGGAAAGCACTAATCCTATCTAGAAGTAGATAAGGTATAAATAAATAATACAGTGTTAAATACTAGTATCCTTGAACCCAAAGCCTCCTAATGTATAACTAACTTCTACAGAAGGAACATGAATATAATAAAGAGTCCAAATAAGACTGAGTACCCAAACCTGTGTCAGCTGTCTTGGATTATTTCTCCTGGGATGGAATTCCACATAGGCTAGAACCTATGTAGCCCCAAAATTCCTAGTAAATCTGGGATATCTGGCAGGAGATTCTGTTGCTAGAAGATGCTCTGGTGGCCAAGCCAGACCTCAGAGGTTCTGAAACCTCTCCAGAGACTGCTCTCAGAAGAGATGTGCAAACACACTGTGAGCTTTGTTTCTCCAGTGTCATACTAGGATGTAGGGCTTCAGAGGATCACACCTGGGCAGTGAGATGTCCAGTTCTCTGTCACTGCTGGATGCTCTGTCACAGTGCTTTCAGCCCCCTAAGATTTCTGATAGCTGAAGAACACTTTCCTTCTAAGACTTCCCACTCCATAAAGACACCAGAATGTTTCAGGCCAATCCCTGACATAATAAGGTGGTTTCAGGTTCATTACCTTGCTCCTTCCTAGCAGCTGCTTATATAGACTTACAAGAGTCTGTATTTTTGATGTGTAGTTGCAGCATAGTAAAGCTGTTCTTGACACATAAACACCCAAGCCAGGTATCAGGAAACTATAGTCCCTGGGCCAAATCCAGCCAGCAGCCTATTTTTATACCACCTCCCATCTAAGAATGTTTTTTCACATTTTAAAAGGGTTGTGAAAACAAAGAACATGTAACAGAGACCTCTGTGACCCAAAAAGCCTAAAATATTTACTATCTGGCTTCTTACAGAAAAAGTTTGCCAACTCTGCCTACTTTTAAGTCCCTAGTTCCCTGGCAAGCAGCTATACTAACAGCTGGCTACTCTGAGGCCCTCATACAAGAGTAACCTCACTCATTCATCTTTCCATTCAAGAAACTCTGTTGCATGTCAACTGAGCACTAAACACTCAGAGATATAAGGCATTGCTGATGCTATTAGGTTCTCTGCTAACCTTAGGAAGCAGAGGACACCTACTAAAAGAGGCAGGGTTGCCCTCAATAATACCTGCTCCCACATCCTGCCAAAAAACCTCTCCCTTCCATATCCCTCTCAGCATTCCTCTGTTATGCTTAAGAGCTACCTAGCCTCCAACACCCAGCCAAATTCATCAGCAGCTTCCCAGCAAACCCCTATAGTCTGGCTCCCTGGCATTAAGCCCTGGAGAACATCAGAATTGCCTGGTGATTTTTGGTTTTGTTTAATGTATGTACACAAGCCCCACCCAAGACCAACTGGAATCTCAAATGGTAGATATTAGAAATCTAGTTTTATTAAGTGTCCTAGGTGATTAGAATACAGCCATCCACCCAGTGTTCTGCAAACCTCACAAACCACTACTGAGGCCTTCTCTTTCCCATCCTCATTGTAATGTGCCTGTCCTCATCCCTCTCCTGGTAATATTTCCTTGCAACTGGCACTAGAGTTTACAGGAGCCTCCTGGAGAGAGTGTCTTAACCCAAACGCATGATTCCAGTATAGGCTTTGTGAACATGTAACATGTAACTTCAGGGACAGCTGAAGAGCAGGGAACCTTGGAGGCTATCTGACCCAGGCCTGGGTCATTAGATCCCAGGAGCCTTTCACATTGGCTGCTTCTTGGGTTTTCTCCTAGTTCTAGGAGAATTAGTAGAGAGCTCTATTTAAATGATCCCCCAGAGAGCTTTTGGCAAGAAGGCCCCAGCAACATTAACTACCACAGTTCTCGAAATTGAGGCCATAATTTGTAAAATTGCAACCCATAAAGCGGCCTAATACCTATTCTGCTGAGAATAGCCCTGGTTTAGGCAAGTCTGTTCTCCAAATAAAGAGCAGCAAAAGATCTGATGAAATCAAGCTGCTTCAGTCTGTAACTCAGAGGGTATGTTTACTTGCATTGATAAATTGTCTCAGCAAGATATCGCTAAAGGCATTCTGCTTAAATAGAAAATTTTAAAAGAATGAAAACTGTAGGAATATCTATCTCAGCCCTTCCATTTGAAATTGGCATTTTGATTTAAAATACCCCAGAGGAGCTGCCCAGAAACCATGGGCTCACTGTATATAATCAACACGGGCCAAATTCTGTCATCATCAGTCTCCAAGATAATGCCCACTTTTGTATGAATATTCTGTATCATATATTGCTAGGAAAAACTTACATGTTTCATTTGAAAGATGTTCATTTATGGTTAACTGTTGTGTAGAGCCATGGAAATTTAAAATATTTATACAGGCTAGAATATTGCTGGTAGCCAGTATCTGCTTTTACAAGTCATGTGGATTACCTTGAGAATAACTTCTAGAGAGTCCTGGTTTAAATCAGAGTAATAGTTAAACAAAGTACCTATTCTTAGGATTAGACATTAAAATTCTCTAGACTATTCACTTTATGCCAAATCAGCCTAGAAATTTAATAATTACTTAAATTCCATAGAAGAGCTAATGTGTAAATAAAAGACTTTTATCAAAACAAGGCTCTAAGATGTCTGTTTCAGTTGTTAAAAATTTGGGGTGCCTAGGTAGCTCAGTTGGTTAAGCGTCCAAAATCGGCTCAGGTCATGATCTCATGGTTCGCGGGTTCCAGCCCCGCATCGGGCTATGTGCTGACAGCTAGCTCAGAGCCTGGAGCCTGCTTCAGATTCTGTAACTCCCTCTCTCTCTGACCCTCCCCTGCTCATACTGTCTCTCTCTCTCTCTGTCTCTCTCTCTGTCTGAAATTAAAAAAAAATTCAAGGTGTAACCAACTTTTATTTGTCCCATTATAATACCAGTTGCCTATAGTTCCCATTTAATTTTGACTTTTACTTTCAGGAATGATTTATTCAGCTTCTGCCCTTATGGTAACAAACTGATTTAAGTTTCCCTTCTGCTTTCCTTTCCTACCCTACCTGCACACCTGAGTGCTATTTTAATGATATGCTAGGAGGGCCCAGAGTTGGACGCAGAGATGTCCAAAGGAGGCAGATTAAAGTCCAGACTCATGAAAATTCAAAGTAGAGGCTTTTCTCAAACCAGGAGGGAAGTCCATGTGAACTGCAAGTATAAACACCCTCTAGGCTGTCCTACCTATTCAGCAGTCAGTTGCATTTTTATGTGATTTTCAAAACATATTTTCCTTTCCCTTCATGGTAGCCTCAGGGCTATTTGGGGAACAAGATGTTTTTCACACATTAGAGAAAGTTCCCTGGGCTGTGAGAGAATAATTAATTGCTTCTCATTGACTGCTCTTCCCCCACTTATGCTGAAGTATATTGAGAACTTCATTATGCAACCAAATAACCATGGCTGCACTCCTAGTATAGTAAGGCCACTTAAAGAACAGAAGGTCTGGTCATGAAAACCTCCAAAGCCCAATATATATGAGAGTTCTAGTCTATCATGTTTCATGCATAAGAGACACTAAGACACTTACACAAGCAGAAGGGTAGCCTGTGTAGAAAAAGAGCCATCATCATGTATCTGACCAAAGCAGAAAGCTTACCTGCATACCAAAAACAGTATCTGTTTATGTCATTGTGATTCCAGGTAATGAACATTTTTAGCTGTATCAGTTTTGCTAAGAACTGAGGTAGAAAGAATGTTCTGAATTGACTTGCTTTGCAAGTTAGTCTTTCTGTCACCTCTCAGTTGAATTCTTCATGCTGCTAGCACATCTTCACTTTGACCTTACATGTTTTCCTTTACCATTTTTTTCCTTTGAACTTCTTTTTCCCAAGGGACTTTACATTGTTGTTGTTGCTGTTGTTATTGTTGCTGCTGTTGTTGTTTTGAAAGTCAAAATAACCTTCTTTAGAATGTATGAATAAAACTGGTCATGTTACAAACTTAGAAGCTTAAAGCAGCCTAAATGAGCTCTTCTTCTACAAGAATAGACAATCCCATTCCCCTAAAAAAGGCAGATGTGGTCATTTCTTAGGTCATTTCAGCTTGTGGTTTGGGCTTCTCCTGCCCAGTCTCGAGCAGCAGATATTGGCAAAGTGGGCAGAAGTCAGAGCACAGTGTAGGAACAAGAGCACAACAGATTGTCACCAATTCTTTAGCACCTGTGCTTCTGGAAAGTCATCTGCTTCCAGAGCACTTGCAACACAGAAGGAAAAAAAATGACAGTCCAGTGACCTCTGTCTGACACTCCAGCAAGGGATGGGATTTGGAGCTAAGCCTCCAGAAGGAAAAAGTAGTATATCCCCTAGTCAGACTCAGAAGGGTTGTGAGTTGGAAAGAAGAAAACCTATAAAAGAAAAAGGAAACCTTTTTTTTTTTTTTTGAGGAAAAGGCAGAGTGATTAGTAGTTATGCAGTAGACATAATTAAATATTACTCCTGTTGATTCTAAAGTCTTCCCCCTTTGGAAGGCTTAGATTTCAGCCATTCTCCTGGGGGGTAGAGAGACTGAGTAGTCACCTGTAATACAAAAGAAGATTCTCTGACTCACTTTTTCCCACCCTGGACAAGGTGTGGTGAACACCTTTAGAATTTAGACTTAGAGAGCACCTGACTAACCACCCTGAGTGCTGCTGCACTGATATCAGTAGAATGTCCACCTTTATTAACCAAGCTTGCAATGCTCTGAGCACCCACCTCAACCCCAGAGGATCCCAATGCTAGCCTGGTCCTCCATACAAATAGGGCAGTGTGGCTTCTGTGGTCATGAAGACATGACATTTCTCTCCCCATAGGCGATATCCGCAATGACCTGTACCTAACCTTGGAGAAGGGGGATTTCGAGAGAGGGGGAAAGAGCGTACAAAAGAATATTGAAGTGACCATGTATGTGCTTTATGCAGATGGAGAAATACTGAAGGTAAGACTTGCCAGTCAGTTTGGAAAGGAGGCTAATCCTATAATAATTCTAATCAGTCTATGGACTTTATTCAGAGACCCATTCTTAGGCAGACTGCTCAGATCATCGCGTATGCATTCTCTGCCTTTTCTTTAAGGAAACCCTGCAGCATGCTTTGATAATGACTTCGTGTCACAAAACCTTTTTAGAAATTCTTCCCAGTCTGACCTCAATCCTTCCTGCTCCAATTTAGACCTATTCCCTCTAGTTGTGTCCTACATGTTACTTTTTCTTCAATTCTGTCTAGCATCAAGCTGCCTACTTTTGGTAACTGTTATTAGGTCCTACTCTTTCTGTTCCTTAAGCTAATAAAGGTAATAAAAAGTTGCTCTTTGGTCAAGGGTGGGGCTTAGGCACTCACTTGCTGGTACCAAGTTTTGTGACAAGGAACAACAGACTCAGGTTCTAAAAGATTATTTCCAGCCAATGCCAGTACAAGGATGCAAATATATCTTCTGTCACTCTTCATTCAAAGTGAAGACCTGGAGTGCTGTTTTTCCATTGTCAGTATGTCAGTATTTCCCTCAGTCATGTCATGGTGAAGTCATGTCATATCAAGACAAATAACAAGCCATCATTTGCATAGCACTTGACAGAAGGCAAGTCACTCTTTTATAGACCTTGTTCCTGTATGTTGACAATAGCCTTGTGAAGTAGGCAGAACAGGAATGGTTATCTACATTTTACAGAAGGAAATAGGTAAAATTAGTCAAAATCATCTCCCAACACTAGAAATAAATGGAGGAGATGGTTTAATTGGTGGTAGAGGCACCGATTTGTGTTTCATTTTAAAAAACTCACCTCAAAGACTAAGGCGTGTCCATTGTTTGCATGGATAATGCCAAGGCCATCAGAGCTGTCAGCTGCTCAGACTACCCTTATGCAGATAGGGAGCTTCTCCTGATTATATTGCCTACAACTTCCTGTCTTCCAGGAAGTTAGGGCTACATCTTCATGGCAGTATTTGGAAATAAGGGTCAAGTTAAATCTGGTCTGCCTTGTCTATAGCCAAAGGCATTCAGCCAAGGGCAACCTAAAATGCCAGTGCAACATTGTGGTAAGGAAGATTAGAAAACAGACTCTCTCCACTTTATATATTAATTAGTTTTCTAACTAGGTAAAGTGCCATATACAGTTGACTTCTGTGGAGTTTCTTGTTTCCTTTAGTAATGAGGATGAAGAGCCTATGTTAGTCATTCAGATACGCTGTTCAGTTTCCCTCTAGTTTATTGAACAGTGTGTATGGTTACTTCTGCCCCATGGAAAAAGCGCATTGTTGACTGTTGATTCCTTATGTCATTTGACTGCTGATTCCTTATGTCATTTACACAGTTGTTTCCAAAAGTATTGAGTTTAAGTCAAATGAATTTTCTTATCTTGTAGATTTGGCCCAGTGAGAAAATAAGACTTGCACAAAAGAGAACGTGTCCTAGTGACATAGGGAAACCCAGGGGCTTCCTCCAGGAAGATCATACTTTATTTTGCTTCTCTCTTCCAGGATTGTATAAGCTTGGGTTCAGGAGAGCCAAATAGGAGTTCCTACCACTCCTTTGTCCTCTACCACAGTAATAGTCCTCGCTGGGGAGAAATTATCAAATTGCCCATCCCCATTGACCGGTTCCGGGGCTCCCACCTGCGCTTCGAGTTCAGACATTGTTCCAGTAAGTGAAACTTCTCTCCACATTCCTTAGAGGATATGAATGTTCTGTTGTCTCAGAGCTCTTTTCTCAGAAAGGGAATTAAGAGGGTTCTTATGGTTGGGGCAATAAAATGAGGAGTTCTGAATAAATGGGTACTCAGAGATGGGGTGTCAAGAGAGGCTGTTCTTTATACAATGACTCAAAGCCAAAAAAGGTCTGGTACTCATCCTTCCTTGTGTCTGGTCCAGACACTGGATAATTACCAGTGTCATCCTCCTTTGGATGTTTCCTGTGTATATATTAAACTGTTCTTTAAAGGGCCTCTGGATTCTCAAGACTACCAGTCTAGTTTCTCTTTGGGTCTAGTTAGCCTGTGTATCTTGGGATATAAGTGGAAATTCAGTCTAGTACATTTCTCATCATTCCTGCAGTCAGGTAGCTACCTAATTAATGAAAGGAAGGGACAAAGAAGTAAAGAATGTAAGTGATAAGCACAAGGGGAATTTCTGTTAAAATGCAAAGCGGGGATCAAAAACAACTAACACTTAGCTCTGGTTGCAGCAAAGGACAAAGGGGAAAAGAAACTCTTTGGCTTTGCATTCTCACCCCTGATGCGGGATGATGGCACCACTCTCTCAGATGACATCCATGAGCTCTATGTGTACAAGGTATGGAGGCTGGCTGTCTCTCACCTCAGCCCTCACACTCCTGAGGCCACTCTCACATATGGTTCTGAGTCAGGCGGCTTTCAGTGGGCAGGCCAAAAGATCCAAGGTAGTATGCTGGTGGATGACAGCAGGACAGCTGTGGGCAAGCTTTTGACTTGTAACTATAGTGGCCTTCCTCCCACAAGTAATGCCAGCAGGTCCTTTGTCCCCCACCTCCCACTCCACAAGTAATGGAAGCCTACTACCAGCTCCTTCGTGCCATTGACTAGTGCATTCAGAGACCTGCCATTTGAGATCACGGTTTTGTCAGCTATCACAGCACAGTTGCCACCCAAAGTTGCCTCCACAGTACATGGAGGCCACCTGCCCCATCATGTTCTCTTTAAAAGGTGTGTGAGCCATTCTGGGGAGTTTCTGAACAGAAACCACTCTTCTAAGAGGACCTGAGGCCCAAGATCTGGCCTCAGGAAGAGGAAAGCAAACATCAACATCAAAAAACCTGTGACCTGAGCTTTGCACATGACATGGTTCAGGAAACATTCTGTGTTCTCTACCTTTGCCTACAGTGTGATGAGAATAGCACATTTAACAACCATGCTCTGTACCTGGGCTTGCCCTGCTGCAAAGAGGACTACAATGGCTGCCCTAACATCCCCTCCAGCCTCATCTTCCAGCGCAGCACCAAAGAGTCTTTCTTCATTTCCACACAGCTCTCCTCCACCAAACTCACCCAGAATGGTAGGTGATGGTACCTGCAGGGTGCTGTCTTCCCTGTCATCAGTGACTGTTTCCATGTTGCTGATGCATGCTAAGGGAGACAGAAATCAACTGCTGTTTCATGCCACAATGAAGGCATTAGTTTCATCTGAAGTTGAAGAAACCACTTGGTAATAGCAGCCTGTAAGGTTTCTCATGGTTTTATTAGCCCCAGAGTTTCAGATTTCACAGATGTATCTTTGGCCTTGATGTCAGCACTAAAGAGGCTGTTGTAATGTTTGAAGCTACTTCTCTTCCTCCAGATTCCACCTGTCCTTGGCAGGGAGAGTCTGGGCTTTTTACGTGTCCTTGGCATAGCCAGTGTTCCTTTCTTTGGGGCTTGCTTTGTAGTGGACCTCCTTGCTCTGCTGAAATGGAAGGCTTTTCCAGACCGGATCATGGACATACTAGGGCGGCTGCGGCATGTCAGTGGAGAAGAAATTGTTAAGGTATGACTTCCTGTAATTCATAAATGCTACCTAAGTAAGAATCTGGGAAGAAGGTCTTACTTCACCTTGATTTCTACCAGTATGTCTCTAAGACCATTTCTCAAAATATAATTAGATGAGTAGGACTAGAGTTCTTTTTCTTTTTCTTTTTTCAGTTAGCTTCTTTTTTTAAAGTAGGTACATCAGGTTTACTACCTTTTAGAAACTAAGTTTTAAATCCTATTTTCTGACTTGTTTTTCTTCCTAGAAAGTAAAACAATAATTAGAAATACACCCTGTGCTTTGTGCTGCTTCCTCTTCCTTCCTTAGGTCTCTTTCTCATTTTCCTTATTTATAACCCTTTTACCACAAACCTGGCTTGAAGTCTTTCTGGCTCTACTCACTTGATTATCTAAAAGAACTCTAAATGCTCTCCATTAACTTGTAGCTGCTGTTTTTGCCCAGTCTCTCACTTACAGTCCATACCAGAGACCCTTCCCTACTTCCTGCCTCAGCTGCTTTCTCTAGGTACCTTTATGACATTTTCCATCTGTGGCCTGGGCAGGCTGACAGCACTACCAGTCCCCATTTGTCTTCTGTAAGGCTTCTCTGTCCACCCAGTTTAGCTCAAGAAAACTCCCAGGCACCTCCTGATTGTGAAAGCCCTGCAGTTGGATTCTTTACAATGGACTGAAGTCTGCTGAGGAAAGTGGAGGTGCTTTTGATGATCAACAAGAGCAGTGGAATATAGAATAGACATTAAATTTCAGGAAGGCAGCTTGTCATCAGTGAGCATTCTTAGCTCTGTCATTATAATTATCAAATAAATTAGCAAAGATACCCTATCTATACTTTCATTTTACAGCTCCATTGACTCAGTAACACACAACATGTCTCCAAATGAGAAACAATTTTAAAGTCTGTATACATCTGTGTATTTTTATGAAGTTTCATCTGAATTTTGTTTAAATCAGTTAATCAGATATCATAAATTTTAAAAAAACTCTTAAACAAGCTAATATTAGTTTTTGAAGCTTAAGATCAGTTTATTCTCAGGGCATATTTTTCTTCTAAATATATTCAGTATTGCACTGTATTTTAATTAAAAAACAAAAATAAAATAAACATATTAAAAATATCAATTATCAGGCAAGGTATTACAAAAAGTCTATGATTTTTTTTGAGAGAGAGAGAGCAAGCAAACATGAGTTGGGGGAGGGGCAGAGGAAGAGAGAGAATCTTAAGCAGGCTCCATGCCCGGCATGGAGCCCAACACAGGGCTCAGTCTCTCAACCCTAAGATCAGGACCTAAGCAAAAATCAAGAGTCAGACACTTAACCGACTGAGCCACCCAGGTACCCCAACGTCTGATCTTTTTGAAGCTGAGTAGTATTGTATTCCTGATAAGAGACTGTCTTATGAGCATATCTGCTTTTAGCATCAATAATTGACCTCAAACCACCAGAAGAGGGTGTGAAGAGAATCTGCTAGCATTTTAAAATATTATTTTTATTTTTTATTAGAATATTTCAAACACACACAAAACAAAATAGTATAAAGAGCCCTACGTGTATCTGTCACCTAGCACCAACAGTCGTCGCCCTATGGGCTGATCCTGCCCATCAACACTGCCATCCAAACCTTCCACCTCAGACTTGTTTTATTTATTTTTTGAATATAATTTATTGTCAAATTGGTTTCCATACAACACCCAGTGCTCATCCTAACAAGTGCCTTCCTCAGTGCCCATCACCCACTTTCCCCTCTTCCCCACTCCCCATCAACCCTCAGTTTGTTCTCAGTATTTAAGAGACTTGTTTTAAAATAAGCTGTAACTTGGCAAAGAGAAAGAATGAAATCATGCCATTTGCAGCAACGTGAATGGAACTGGAAGGTATTATGCTGAGTGAAGTAAGTCAGAGAAGGACAGATATCATGTTTTCACTCCTAGGTGGATCTTGAGAAACTTAACAGAAGACTATGGGGGAAGGGAAGGGGAAAAAACAGTTACAAACAGAGACGGAGGGAGGCAAATCATAAGAGACACTTAAATATAGAGAAGAAACTGAGGGTGGATGAGGGGCGTGGGGGAGAGGGGGAAATGGGTGATGGGCATTGAGGAGGACAATTGTTGGGATGAGGACTGGGTGTTGCATGTAAGGAATGAACCATGGGAATCTACCCCAAAAACCAAGAGCACACTACACACTGTATGTTAGCCAGTTTGACAATAAATTATATTTAAAGTAATTAAGTTGTAAACCTTGTATCATTCAATTGCCTTTTGACCAACAGAATGTTAGATTTTATTTTGAAAGACTGTCAGTATCCTTGAGTATTATTCTTTCCCTTAGATTTTGCATCTTAGGAAGAAAAAGGCATATGTTAAAACCAAAAAACAAAAACAAAATGGCTTTCAGATCTTTTACCTTCATTGACAGCCCTCAGCAGCAGCTTTCTCCCTTCTCCCAGAATATTGATTTCTAGACCAAAACATGGTGTCTGTAGTTAAAACCTAGCCTACCATGCCACACCCTCATTCAAATGTCCTCTAAGATTTAGGCCACAATAAAGAGTGATGGATTACTAAACTCTTTGGGGTCCCAGGAAAGTGAACTCTTTTTCTCAAAATGAATTTGGTATCATAATCACTTAGATTGATTTTATTTCAAAATTACAATTCTACACCATGGATGTCCTTTGTATTTTAGGTAACTTCTTTCTTTCCGTAGAAGTTTTACACTTACCCAGGAGAAAGAGCCTCTCCAAATATCTCTCAAGGCCCTTTGGGATATATGCAAATACCCAAAGTCCACCTAGTTACCCCTTAGCTAGGTGGAAGTGGGATGGGATACTAGATTAATTTTAAGTGGTGGTTTGAGTTCTTAGGAGATCTTTGAGTTTGTTTATTAGGAGATGAATTCATTGGTGTATGGAAGTTTGACCATGGATTCAAGGTCCTAAGATCTGAGCCCCCTGGTTTTTATGTTGCAGTTTCTGCAGGACATCTTAGATACACTCTTTGTGATTTTGGATGATAATACAGAGAAATATGGCCTCCTGGTGTTTCAGTCTTTGGTAAGTCTCATGCCTGCTGACTTTTCATTGTTATTAGTTATTTCTGTCATATATTTTTATTTATTTCTGAGAGAGAGAGACAGTATGAACAGGGGAGGGTCAGAGAGAGAGGGAGACACAGAATCTGAAACAGGCTCCAGGCTCTGAGCTAGCTGTCAGCGCAGAGCCTGAGGTGGGGCTCGAACCCACTTACCGGGAGATCATGACCTGAGCTGAAATCGGACGCTCAACTGACTGAGCCACCCAACACCCATGTCATATGTTTTTATAAATCCAAGAGAAGCAATTTATTAGAGTGAGTCAGCGCAAGGTACAGATGTTTCCAGTAGAAAAGTGGCTGAGGAGTGTCACCCAAGGAAGACCAACCAACCTACCTACTGGGCAGATCCCTACAGCATCAAATTTGAAGAATTCAACATGGTCAGGCTCGGGCCTCAACTTTGCAGTTCTGATACCCCAGTCTCATCACTGTTGCAGAGTTGTCTAGCTCCTGAAATAGAGACCTATACCAACAAAAGGCTCAGAGACTAATAGAAGAAACCAGATGACCTGTTTTTTCACCTACAAAATAAGATATAACTGCCAGACAGAGCAGAGACTCATCAGTGCTGGTCTAAGCATCTCTCCCTTTGTGCAGTTGTTTGGGAACCAGAATCTCTGTAGGTTGCTTAGTGAGAATGTAGAGTGATTTGAATTTTCAGTTCATTTTGCTTAATATATCCAATCCCATAGGAGTGCTGTATATTCAAGAACCACATACTGTAAGTCTACCTGATAGATGAGGAGCAGAGGCAAGAGTTAAAATGACACTTGCACAGATTGCCCCTCTGGCTTTTCTTCCTTGCTTCCTTGGCCAGCCAGTCCCATTTCTGAAGAGCACAGCCTTTTATAGGCTGATCTGGCTCAGAGTACAATCTTTTTTTTCTCTCCTTTCCAATTTTTTTGAGACACCTTAGAATGTATGCCACCTTACACAGGTATCGTTTTGCCTTTTCCTAGTCTGTATTGTGTCACCCAGCGTTATTATGAAGTGAGAGGCACAGAGTGACACTAGCACAGACAGATGACCCCCAAGTCCAGACTGGGTGGCCAGGGGCTGTGGGAATAGAGCAGACAAGGCAGAAATACAGGCATAGAATAGAAATCTTACATTCTCTGCCCTTGGAAAACACTAGAGAAAATACCGACAGTTTTTCATTTCTTAAAGAAACAAGAGTTCTGTTTTCTGCTGGGGATAAGTCCAAGGTCTCCAGTGAACTCTGGTATCCTACATCTCCTTCAGGTATTCATCATCAACCTGCTCAGAGACATCAAGTATTTCCACTTCCGGCCTGTAATGGACACATACATCCAGAAGCACTTTGCTGGAGCACTGGCATACAAGTAAGTTCATTTAGCATCATCATCAGGACTTTTGCTGAATAAAAGGATAGGATTCTGAAAAGTTCAGTGACAACCACCATTCATTCAGCTAGCCATTTTTTTCTAATTCTGATAAAGTACATAATATAAAATATACCATTTTAACTATTTTTAAAAATTTTTTAATGTTTGTTTATTTTTGAGAGACATAGAGAGAGAGAGTGGGAGTGAAGGAGGGGCAGAGAGAGAGAAGGAGACACAGAATCCGAAGCAGGCTCCAGGATTTGAGCTGTCAACAAAGAGCCTAATGCAGGGGCTCAAACCACAGACCCCACACCAGATCATTACCTAAGCTGAAGTCAGATGCTTAACCAGCTGAGCCACCCAGGCGCCCCCCCCCNAAGTGTACAGCTCAGTTGCGCTAATTATGTTCACATTTTTGTACAACTGTCACCACCATCCATCTCTAGAACTTTTTTCATTTTGCAAAACTGAAATTCTGTACCCATTAAATAATAACTCCCCATCACTTCTCGGAGACTCCACTGCCCCTGAGCAACCACCATTATACTTTGTCTCTTAATTTGTTTATTCTAGGTACTTCGTGTAAATTGAATCATATAATATTTGTCTTTTTGTGTCTGGTTTATTTCACTTACCGTAATGTCTTCAAGTTCTATCCATGTTGTAGCATGTGTCAGAATTGCCTTCCTTTTAAAGCCTGAATAATGTTACATTGTATGTATGTACCACATTCTGTTTATCTACTTATCCATCAATGAATAATTGGATTGCTCTCACCTTTTAGTTATTGTGAATAATGCTACTATGAACATGGGTATACAAATGTCTCTTTGAGACCCTGATTTTCTTTTGGGTATATACTCTGAAGTGGGATTGAGCACCATGCTTTTTTTTCACAGCAGCGGTTGCCCCATTTTACATTCCTGCCAGCAGTGTTCAAGGGTTCCAATTTCTCCACATCCTCAAGCAAAGACTTTTTATTTTTTGTTGTGTTTAGAGGGGGGAATTTTTTCTTTTAGAGTAATCATCCTAACTGGTATGAAATGGTATTGCATTGTGGTTTTGATTTGCATTTTCCTAAGGATTAATGATGCAGAGCATCTCTTCATGTATTTATTGACCATTTGTATATCTTATTTGGAGAAAAATTTATTCAAGTCCTTTGCCAATTTTTACATATTTTTTTTCTTAACATTTATTCATTTTTGAGAGACAGACAGATTGTGAGCAGGGGAGGGGCAGAGACAGAGGGAGACATATTTTGAAGCAGGCTCCAGACTCTGAGCTGTCAGCACAGTGCCCGATGTAGGGCTCCAGCTCATGAATCGCGAGATCATGACCTGAGCCAAAGTCAGACACTTAACCAACTGAGCCACCCAGGTGCCCCTGCCCATTTTTTAAAAATGTTTACTTATTTTTTTTTAATGTTTTATTTATTTTTGAGAGAGAGATAGAGACAGCATGAGCAGGGGAGGGTCAGAGAGAGAGGGAGACACAGAATCCGAAGACAGGCTCCAGGCTCTGAGCTGTCAACACAGAGCCTGATGCGGAGCTTGAACCCACAAACCGTGAGATCATGACCTGAGCCAAAGTCGGAAGCTTAACCGACTGAGCCACCCAGGCGCCCCTATTTATTTATTTTGAGAGAAAGAGAGAGAGAGAAAGAAAGGGGGTGGGGGGAGAGAGGCAGAGAGGGAGGGAGGGAGGGAGGGAGAGAGAGAGAATCCAAGCAGGCTCCACACCCAGGGCAGAGCCTCAGGCTCAATGTCATGACTGCAAGATCATGACCTGACCAATATAAAGAGTCAGATATTCAATGGACTGAACCATCCAGTCACCCCTCCTTTGCCTGTTTTTTAAATCAGGTTGTTTGGTTTTTTAAGTATTGTTTTTCTAGTACTATGTTGAATGGAAGTAGAAAAAGAAGGCATCCTGTTCCTGATCTTAGAGAAACAACTTTCTTTCACCCTAGAGTAGGATATTAGCTGTGGTCTTTCAATNAGTTTACATTCCCACCAACAGTGTAGGAGGGTGCCTGTTTCTCCACATCCTCGCCATTTCAGCTAACATTTTAAACCGTAGTTTACTACACAATTGTCATTCTTTTCCTTCTAAGAAATGGTGGCAAAACTACTAAAAGTAAGTCTTCCTTTTTCATTGAAAAACATGAATAGCTAAAAATGGCACCAACAAATAAATGTCAAAGAAATAAAAAACTGTTGATAAAAAATATAAATAGTTAACATGGGAAACAGAGCTTATCTAAAACCATTAAAGCAATTTAAAAAGCCATAATTTTCTTCTATAGAATTAGCACAGTTTTTGAAAATATATATAAAGCCTAAGGGTGACAAAGCTGTGGAGTCACTGGAACGGACGCTTTGATGTCACTCTGGAGAGCAGGCACTGTGCTGCTAGTGCTTTGTGCTTGTCATAGTCTCATTAGTATTCACCACAACTTTGAAATGTACTATTGTTTCCTCTGTATTTTATTTATTATTTATTTTTTTAAAAAGTGTTTTTAACGTTTATTTATTATTGAGAGACCAAGAGAGACAGAGCATGAGCATGGGAGGGACAGAGAGGAGACACAGAATCCAAAGTAGGCTCCAGCCTCTGAGCTGTCAGCACAGAGCCCGACGTGGAGCGCAAACCCACAAACTGCAAGATCATGACCCTAGTTGAAGTCAGATGCTTAACCTACTAAGCCACCCAGGCGCCCCTCCTCTGTGTTTTAAACCAAGAGAATGGCACAGAGGGATCAAATAAATTGCCCAAGGATACAGAGCTAGAAATTGATAGGCCCCAGAGGTAAACCTGCTGTATGACCAAGACCTATACTTGACCTCTGTGCTCTTTTGCCAGGTAAAGGAGCAGGCCTTCTGATCCTATAATCTCATTTCACTCTGGTTACTTGGTCCTAAGGAAATAAAATGGATGGGATGAAGGTAGAGCAAGGAGAGGCACATAAGACTGTATACCTTTATCCAGCATCTCCTCCTTACTACTCATTGTTGTATGTTCTGGAGACATAAAAATTTTAGACAAACAAAAATACAGATGAAGTCTAGGACTCTGGGAAAACTTTCTCATAATCAAAGAAAAAAATGTGTGTCAGGGAAAGTGAGAAAGAATTATTATAACTGCTAATTAAAATGTGGCAACTTTACAGATGAGGTATATTGTCTGATCTCAGATGATCTGAAGATTTCACATTTGTAACGGATCCATCACTCTATTCTGGCTCATCAGCAAGATATATATTATTCCTGTGTGGCAAATTCAGGGCTGCAAAAATTTCAAGTTGAGTGCTTTTAAGTTAAAGTGGGGTTTCTGGAACTGTTCTCTTTCCCAGGGAGCTTATTCGCTGTTTGAAATGGTACATGGACTGCTCAGCAGAACTGATTCGACAGGACCACATTCAGGAAGCCATGAGGGTAATGTACTGAGCTCACTGTATATAAAGGGCCCACCCCTCCTGTTGTTTGTCAGTAATTTCAGTGGTTTAGTGTGCAGAACAAGTTAGACATCTCAGTACACTGGCCTGCTTTCAGGAATGTCTTGGACCACATAATTCCCCTTTCCTCACCTTGATTTTGCCCCAGAAGACCTTTATTCCAAATAATGTTATCTTAAAGCAGGAAGGAGGGATGATGTACATGTAACTCCTGGCCATCCTTCCTCCCTGATTTTGCCAACAGCATCGATCTCTGCTTCCACTGGTCAAAGCATCATATTTCCTTCTAAACCAATGTTGGTGGCAACATTGATTAGAATTAAGATCTTCCAACACTTTTTCTGTCTTCAGTGGTTACTAAAAAACAGCTGTCTTTTAGAATTGTTTTAAGTAAAAAGAGCTGATTGGATGCACTGTATATGAATACGTTAAGAAGACAATCTTAAAACCTTGACCTTTGGAGGAAACCAGAGTTCCCTATGGCAGCACCCCTGCATGGACAGGTTCCAAGATAAGGCAGACTTTGGCATTTCTGGGCAGCTTCAATTTTCAGGGGAACCATTGTCATTGTGAGATAACTTCACTTTCTGGTAACTTCTTTTCATGGCACTTCTTCTACTGTAGAGACCCACCTACGAGAATGTTGATTTCTCTTTTGTTCAACAGTTCTCAAGATAGCTTTTTAAAGAAAGCTGCCATATCCCTTGGGAGGCCCATGCTTTCTCCCTTTCTGACCCTAAATTTTCTTGTTCTTGAGTTACTTTTTTAAAGTTGCTTTTTAACCATGTCTTTCCCACCCTTTCCAGTTAGCAATAAAAGAAGAGTGACAACAAAGTAGTTCTGCTTTTTCTCTGTCCTCTTTTAATTTTACATCATTTGCTCCAAGTACTATTGGGCCTGTAATTTTGTTGTTCTTGTCCACATGCTAACAGATGAGACAGGTGCTTCTCTAAACATTATCAGACTGAAGAGGCAAAATCAAATCATAGGTCTGTGCCCCCCCCCCCCGCTTCTCTGTACATTCTGTAAAAGTCTAAGGCCGTAAGTATTATTTCTGTCCTCCTTCATATAATACGTGTCTACAAAGCAGTCAGCATCCATCTGTTGTGGATGTCAAGATGCAAAGAGGAGTAAGACAGACCTCTCCCCTTGAAGAACACATCCCCAGTAAAGCGTGCACAAGCACAGGGGTAAAGCAGAGTTCTGAGTGTGATATGGGGACAGGGCCTGCATTCTATTCTTCTCTAAACCGAGTACCTGGCAGGTGCCTCAGATAATATTTGAGGGGATAAAAGTTGAGTGAAATGCAAAAGACTCTATGTGAGTCCCTAAATTAATTTCTCAGGATACTGGAGAAAGCATCACAGAAGTTGTTTTTTCCTAACAATCATTCATTCATTCATTCAGTCAAGTCAGTGTTATTTGATACCTGCCATGTGTCAGACACTATAGTAGCCACTGGGGATTCAGCAGGGGCCCAAGCAGAAAAGGCTGTGCTTTCATAGCACTTCCATCCAACTGGAGGAAAGACAGACAATAAATATATAAGACAGATAAATATACAAATTAAGTGGGGTAAAAAACTTGATAAGTAAGTACTATCAAGGAAATAAACAGAATCATAGGATAGACTGGCTGGAGAGGACGGTTTACTTCATATCAAAATTTTAGGGAAAGCTTGTCTGAGGAGGTGACCTCTTGGCTGAAATCAATGTGAAGAACTAGGGGATGAGCATTCCAGACAGAGGAAAAAGCGTGTTTAAAAGCCTTGGTGGGAAACAGCTTGAGTTTTCAAGCAACCAAAAAGTGGCTGATGTGACCAATGCAGAGAATTGATTTCAGATGTTAAATTGGATGTGGAAGGTGACAGAAAGGAAGAACTCAGGCTGGTTCCAAGGAGTCTGGCTAGATCAGCTGTGTTGATATCAGAGCTACTTAGGGAGATGCAGAATTCTGGGAGAAGGTCAGGTTTGGGTGGAGAGAAAGATTTCCATTTGGGGGAGCACTTTTCTGAGGTACTTTCATACTTATTCTTAGCACTACAAGCTTGTTTGAATGGACTCTCTTACTAATGCATCCAGTACTCAGGTTTTATCAGGTCATTTCCCCTTCTTCAAGTTTTAGTTGACAAGTCCTCTTGACCAAACCAGTAAATCTCTAATCAGTCCTGTTTTCATCCCTTCACAGGATGCACATGGTCCTGGCCTAACAGCTCTCATTCTGGTATGATAAAGTGGGGACCAGGAAACCTCTTCCTCCTTCTTATTCTTGATTCAGTACATCCTGCCACTTATATCACATCTCTTCCTTTCACTTTCAAAGTTGTGGCCTTTCTAAGAAAGCTTGACCACTAAGGAAGATAAAAATAAAGAGTCCTTTGTTTTCTTACTTGGTTATTTTGTTTGTTCCCTTGTGAATGACCTGTAGGAGGTATCTTTGGTGGCTTTGAGGATGGTATTTGGCAAGATGTTCTAAAGAGACAGCACACTTTTCACTGGTGAGCTACATCCAATCCCCCAGAGAACCATGAAGAGAAACGAGCAGGCACCATGGATCTTCTTAATGAAAGAAAGGTTGTAATAACTTTTAGGATCTCTTTTCCTTTCAGGTTTATTAACTTAAGTAGAAGTGGACAGAGTGGCTACTTCACCCACCATTAAGTGCTTCACTGTCTCTGCACAGGGTTGGGAGCACCCTTGAACTTTGAACAAAATCCATAGGCTCCACCACTCACCTCCTTCCCATTGGCCCACCCTCTTTTCTTTCCCGGGTTGCATCAGTCAGAGGCAACCAGCCATCACCTGGTCCTGCCCACACCGGTGCTGACCAGAAAAATCAAGAGGAGTGGGCAAGGGAAGTCAGGTGGTGATGGATGACTGGAAGTGGACTTATTTATCTGTCCCTCATGCAGGTTTTCACAGGACCATCTTGGACATTGTTTTATATTTTAAAGTTTAATAGAGATACTAAGCTCTCATGCCCAGGAAGTGCAAGCAGTTTTGCTGTCTGATTCTGCCTTTCACTCTGAAACAAGTAGATGTTTCAAGCCATTCAATATATCTCTTGTATTAGCTGTTTCAAACTGGAAAAAAAAACAAAACAGGTCATGAGTTACACATTTTCTCTTTTAAAATTAGAGTATACAGTGCAGATCTTCCTGATTCTTTTCAGACTGGGCATTAAAAGGCTACTGAAATGGAGGCTGTAGCATCTGTGCTGATAAGGCCACACACTTTAATCTTTTCTACACAATCTTCTGCTACAAGGCTTGGAAGACATATTTTTCTGACCTAGCCATTCAGCACCTACTGAATTCTATATGGGCTGCAAAACAAACAAATTGAGGTTTTGTTTTGCCAAACCTTCTGATACATACATAGGTCATGAAAGGTAGCTTGAGAATTGTTTTCTATTATATATTTCAAGTAGTTGAGCTCCATTTGTTTCATCCTTGGATACGTTTCTCTCCCAGTGTCTCTGTCTTCTCAGTGTTTGGGAAATCTGTGGCATTTCTTTGATTAGAAAGCATAGTCTTAGATCGTCAATCTGTTCTTTTAAAAAATAATTACTGTGCTCATAAGCATGGGCCAAGCTGTAAGGACTCCTCAGAATTAGATTCTGCTCCCAAAATAAGTTACGGGAGCTTCATCTTCTGCATTGTTCAAAAATTGTCTTTGAAAAGGTGTCTGGGTTTGGAAGAGGATGGAGAGTGGGTGTGTCAAGTCCACCTGGGGCTGTGCAACCTGGGGCTAGTTTTCTTCAGACTTAATCCCCAGTGAGAAGGTTGACACCATGTCAGATCCCAGCTATATCTTGCAGGTGCAGAAGGCTCCTTAGAGACTTCTCCTTCTTGGAATAAATTCAAGAGAGGTTACATCATTGCTTTTGAAGCCTCTTATTTCCAGACCTGAAAAAAAATGCAAAAAACTTCATTTTCTTTTGATCCTGTATGTTCTTGAATTCAACTGTTGTGGTTCCTCAGTCTGTGGTTCCTCAATTCCAGAACCACAAAAACAGTTGTGAAATGATTTGATGATTCTCTCAGTAGGAAGACAACTGCTGCTCAGTGACCATTTGGACTTTGGAGATCAAATTAAAAAAAAAAAAAGTGCTTGTCTCCACAGTTGAATTGTCTATCATCTGATTTTGGTATAGAATTTGCTGTTAGCTCTTGGCCATTTTTAACACCTCTCCATCCCTTTTACTCCAGGCCTTAGAGTACCTTTTCAAGTTCATCGTGCAGTCGAGGATCCTGTACTCCCGAGCCACCTGTGGGATGGAAGAGGAGCAATTCCGATCCAGCATCCAAGAACTTTTCCAGTCCATCCGGTTTGTGCTCAGTCTGGACAGCAGAAACTCAGAAACACTCCTTTTCACTCAGGTCTGTGAGCTGTAAGGAAATTTTGCTGCTGGACTCTTGTCTGTCTTAATGCCTGGTTTCTTTGTCCTCTGGCTTCTAGAGTTGAAGAATCCCTGCCAGGCTCCTATGTGTTGGGTAAAGGGTGACTTGCAAGGAAATACCTAATAGAACAAAATGATATTTTTACTTCAAAGTCAGCTATGCCCTAGCTACCAAATATAAAATATTTCAGTGCCTTTAGGGTGGAGAAGAAACACAACTTTACTCTCAGAAGCCTCTTTTTTTATTTATTCACTTTGAGAGCGAGCACAACCAGGGGAGGAGTAGGGAGAAGGAGAGATGGAATCCCAAGCAGACTCCATGCTACCAGCACGCAACCTGATCTGGGCCTCATGAAGAGTGAGATCATGACCTGAGTCTAGATCAGGAGTCAGACTCTCAACCAGCTGAGCCATCCAGTCACCCTTCAGAAGCCCTCTTTACATCCCACCAACAGTGTAGGAGGGTGCCCATTTCTCCACATCCTTGCTAGCATCTATAGTCTCCTGAGTTGTTCATTTTAGCCACTCTGACCGGCAAGAGGTGGTATCTCAGTGTGGTTTTGATTTGTATTTCCCTGATGATGAGGGACGCTACGCATCATTTCATGTGTCTGTTGGCCATCTGGATGTCCTCTGTGGAGAAGTGTCTGTTCATGTCTTCTCTCCATTTCTTCACTGGATTGTTTTTCGGGTGTGGAGCTACACTGTTGGTGGGAATGTAAACTGGTGCAGCCCCTCTGGAAAACAATGTGGAGGTTCCTCAAGAAATTAACAATAGACCTCCCCTATGACCCAGCAAAGGCACTGCTAGGAATTTACCCAAGGGATATAGGAGTGCTAATGCATAGGAACACATGTACCCCAATGTTCATAGCAACACTCTCAACAATAGCCAAATCATGGAAAGAGCCTAAGTGTCCATCAACGGACGAATGGATCAAGAAGATGTGGTTTATCTATACCATGGAATACTACATGGCAATGAGAAACAATGAAATCTGGCCATGTGTAGCAACATGGATGGACCTTGAGGGTGTTATGCTGAGCGAAATAAGTCAGGCAGAGAAGGACAAATACCATGTTTGCACATATAGGAGGATTAGGAGGAACTTAACGGAGGACCATAGGGGAGAAGAAGGGGAAAAAATAGTTGGGGAGAGGGAGGGAGGCAAACCATGAGAGACTCTTGAATATTGAGAACAAACTGAGGGCTGATGGGGGTGGGGGAGAAGAGAAGGGGGGTGATGGACGTGGGGAAGGCCACTTGTTGGGATGAACACTGTGGGTGTTATATGGATACCAACTTGACAATAAATATGAAAGATAAACTATGAAAGAAAAAAAGAGGAAGCCCTCTTTAAACCAAATTTATTTAGTTATATACTTTTCATCATCTATGAACATCTTATTTCAAAAGGATATTTAGAACATAATAGAAAATTTTACTTCCTAGCCACTGTTAATTTTTTTAAAATGTTCTTAAATAAACTTTAGATTAATACTTGTCCATTCCAGAAGTTGAGTAAAATAGGCAGAAATAAGTAGAAAACATTGCTTAAGAATTAAGATTAGGGGCACCTGGGTAGCTCAGTCAGTTAAGCATCTGACTTTGGCTCAGGTCATGATCTCATGGGCCGTGGGTTCAGGCCCCACATAGGGCTCTGTGCTGATAGCTCAGAGCCTGGAGCCTATTTCGGATTCTGTGTCCCCCCCTCTCTCTGTCCCTACCCTGCTCACTCTCTCTCTCTGTCTCTGTCTCTCTCTCTCCAAATTAAAAAACATTAAAATTTTTTTATTAAGATAAGATTCTATTAGAAATATCAGTGTGGAGGGGCGCCTGGGTGGTTTAGTTGGTTGAGCGTCCGACTTTCGCTTAGGTCATGATCTCGCGGTTCGTGGGTTCGAGCCCCGCGTCGGGCTCTGTGCTGACTACCAGCTCAGAGCCTGGAGCCTGTTTCAGTCTGTGACTCCCTCTCTCTC
>NW_027529995.1:171828-178883 GCF_008692635.1 Crocuta crocuta
TTCAGTCTGTGACTCCCTCTCTCTCTGACCCTCCCCTGCTCCCGTGCTCTCTCTCTCTCTCTCTCTCTCTCTCCTAGAAATAAATAAGAACATTAAAAAAAAAAAAATATATCAGTGTGGGAAGGAAATTTGCTTCCTTATATTAGGAATGTCTCATTAGCTACTCTGTTACCTTTTCCAGGTAGCTTCATCCTAGAAGGCATCAAAGATAGTGTTTATTACCCCCAATCACAAGGGGATCATTTTCTTATATAGATAAATGTCAGAATTTTACCTAATAGATTGCATTTCTTTGACTTTTTGAAGCCAGTTATTATTCAAAACCTATAAGCAAAGATCAGACAGCCTCTCTCACATCCATTCATTCAGTTGCTGCCAGTACTGTCATGAGTGCAAATATATATTTAAATATCTCCTTTAAGATTAGAATAGTCTGGGGGTGACTGGGTGGCTCAGTTGGTTAAGTGTCCAACTCTTAATTTTGGCTCTGGTCATGATCCCACAATTCATGAGATTGAGTCCTAAGTTGGGCTCTTTGCTGACAGTGCAGAGCCAGCTTGGGATTCTCTTTCCCCCACTCTCTCTACCTCTCCTCTGCTCTCGCTCACACTCTTTCTCTCTCTGGATCTCTCCCTCTGTCGCTCTCAAAATAAATGAACATTTAAAAAAGATTAGAATAGTCTGCTTTTTTGTTTTCCACTTGACCCTATGTTGCCCCAATTCCAATTGCCTTTAAGCCTCTTGGACCAGAAAACAGGTGAACAACTGTGAGCGAGACTCTTTAAAAGAGTGGGGATTCCTCAAGGTCTCCAGGTGCCTCTGTAAGAAGGCTCATTTGATGGTCTCCCCTCCAAAGTACTCCAAGCAACTCCCCTTCCTCCTCCTGTCTCTCCTCCAGCCCATTGGTTCCTGCCAACAAGGGCCCACAGGACACCTACTCTTCCTCTCAGCATACAGAGATATGGGGAGCTCAGAGGTAGCTAGCAGAGCAGGGCAGATGTGCTTTCTGAGAACTTGGCAATGCCTTGTCCTGTGTGGCATGCTTCTATCTCATCAGGATAGTTTAGATCTAGTCTAAGTTTAGACCCCTGTCAGGAGCCTGCTTCTTTGGTGCCAGGCTCATGTGTCATGAGTTTCAGAACTCTCAGCAAGTCTATGGTTCAGTCAGATCATATGTCTTTGCTTCTGCCCATTAGGAGATGTTAGGGTGCCAGTGTCCTTCTGGTGCATAAGTATGGGAAATCTCACCATTTAAGAGCACTTACTATTTGTTGTTGATTATAAAGGACCTGCTTTTCTTCCTTTGTCTTTTGTATCTAACTGCTTATGATAGTATGTTTTTGTGCTCGTCCTAATTATTGTAAAAAAATCTCTGATATCCCAGGGAGTTATAAATCTATAGATAGGATTCATGTAAGTTATATTCTTGGGCCTGGCCTGAACATAGACTGTAGTATGACAGATGTGCTTCCCCATTGAATACATTTTTACTCACTCTAGGCCAGTCTCTACTGCTTGATGAAGCAGTCAAGGAAAACAGCCTCCCATTCACTACCTGCCACACAGGAAAAGTACACTCTCATCTTCTCATCTCAAAGTGACATTTCATTCCGCTTTGTGAATTCTGGATTAATAATGAAAGAGGACTCGGAAGTAGAAAAGCCTTCTTCATGTTGCTTCCATGTAGAAAAGAGAGAATGAGGACCAGCATCTATTGAAAGCCAATGATGTGCCAGACACTCTAACTGGAAACTAACTTCATGCACCTAATTTTTTTCATGCCAATACCAGGAGATAAGTGATAGCATCATCTTTATTTTATAGATAAGAAAACTGAGGATTAGGCAGTAACTTACCCAAGATGATGTGACAGATAAGTAGTAAAGTTGAGATTTGAACTCATGTCTGTCTAATTCCAAAAGCCATTCTCTTTCTCCTATACTACTGTGCCTCTGAAAGGCTCTAGAACTATTAATCAGGTTATCTTGAGGAATCCACCTCATGGGTCTACCAGAGTCAAGATCCATGAAGAGAAGTCTCCAAGCACACAGACTCCTACCTGCCCAGGGCCATCTAGGTTGCTGCACTCTATGCCAACATAATCATTAGTCCTCAAGAATTCATAGGTTACTAAATCCATACAATCTCCACCCTTTTGGATTTATACTTGAGACTTCCAGGCATCACAGATGAAGAGCATAATTTATAAAGTCTTCATATTGCATGGTTTCAGATAAATGTCTCCATCCTGGGGAAAATGGTCCAGCTCTTAGAGCTGGATTGCTGCCTACAGGGCTGTGAACAGAGTTCAGCTCATGCTGCTTGGTGGTGCCCAGCTCTCTCTGCTATATTTTCTTTGAGAGGTTCCTGGCTTGAATTTGAGACCAAAATTAGAAAGTCAAGAGTTTGATCATAGAGACAGACAAAAAAATTAAATCCATTTTGTTAGCAAAACAGCTATGGCTATTAAACCATATTGAGCTGATTTCTTTTTATATTCCCTTCTCTTGTCAGCAGATATGTTGGCAAGTTATGAAAGTTTCAAGTGGCCTGGGCCCCAGCAAATTTTCTTGTTTTGGTTTCCTTTTTACTCCTCCCTGTTCTTTTTTTTCTTAATTTTTTTAATGTTTTACGTATTTCTGAGAGAGAGACCGCATGAGCAGGGGAGAGTCAGAGAGAGAGGGAGACACAGAATCTAAAACAAGCTCCAGGCTCTGAGCTAGCTGTCAGCACAGAGCCTGACACGGGGCTCGAACCCAAGAACCATGAGATCATGACCTGAGCAGAAGTCAGACGCTCAACCAACTGAGCCACCCAGGCGTCCCTACTCCTCCCTGTTCTATGCCCCAAAGGTGCTGTAGGGATGTGTGGAGTCAAAGACCAGGAAGAAGCTCACATGAGGCAGGAGTGCTGCAATGCCTTTTCAACCTCTTATGTTATTATTGTCTGAGCATGTGAGAAAGACAGACACCAAACTCTGCTAACCACAGCTTCACTTGCTTCTTCAGGCTGCACTCCTCAATTCCTTCCCAACCATCTTTGATGAACTGCTGCAAATGTTCACCGTGCAGGAGGTGGCAGAATTTGTAAGAGGGACTCTGGGGAGCATGCCCAGCACTGTGCACATTGGGCAGTCAATGGATGTGGTGAAGCTGCAGTCCATCGCCAGGACCGTGGATAGCCGCCTGTTTTCTTTCTCAGGTAAGTTAAGTTGGGATGAGAATCAGACTCATCTTTCCTCCTTTCCAGGGTGTTGTCAAGTGGTAATCAAAGGATCGGTTTTATCAAATATCATGCAAGAATCCTATGGCCCTAAAAATGCAGAGTTTTGGGTAAACTCTATTAGATAATACAGCCAAGACCTAGGCCTACTGCTTCACTCATGATTTATCCCTAAGGACCCACACCCTTGGACATGCCCTTGAGGTGGCCTGCAGAGCAACTTCCAGGCCTGCAAGTCTAGCCAGCTGCCAAGAGTAGGGCCTGTCACCTCCACACCCAGAAAGATGGGAAATCAGAGGGAAAAGAGGGGGAACAAGAGAGAAGAGTGTAGCCAAAGGGGATAAGAATAAGTTAAGGAAATAAAGCAGATCCTGAAAGGGGGCCCTGAGGACCAGCTGTGTTTTCTTTGTTCCTTATTTCATCAGTCAGATAGATTCCTTTCCTGTCTTTGAGAGAACCTATAAGGACTAGACAAAGAGATGGACGGTGAGCCCTCCACACTCCCCAAGAGGTCAAGACAGCCTAACAAATAGTCAACATCCCAGATTGCCTTTCAGAAAGAACCTCCAGATTCATACCTGAAACCACATGCAGAATGATCCTCCTGGCAGTGGTACCAAATACTCAGCGGCCAGATGTTAAGATCAATATGAGCCTGATCCTTTAAGTGGAATGTCACAATCATAGAATAAATTTCTAGGGCACAGGAATAAATCTGAAGTGGTAGCAAAACAATTATTGTTAGAGTTTTTATAACTAGAATTTTGGTAGTAAAAATTTTTAAGTTTGACTTTTAAAGTATAAGTACAGTAATTTTTCAACCAAGTGCTACACCCAGTTGCAATACTAAATAAATGTTCCTTTTAACTTAACTCTGCCAGTGTAGGGTATTATTGGTGGCAAAGCTGCCAAGAGAGTCAGCTTTTCTCTACCAGTAGCTATTTATGATAAACACTTCTCTCCACCTGTTCTAGACTGAAGATTTTATCACTGGTTTGAACACATTACACTGAGGCCACTTCACACATTCAAGCTTTGTGCACTGCTTAAAGAAGATGCTTTCTGAATATATGGGAAGAGGGACAGCAGACTGCCCTCACTGACATCCCTTATTTCTAATATTTTTGCATGTACTTACTTCCCATAATCACTTAAGAAAAACTGTTCTTAAACTTTATGTGGCAGTGGAACTATGTAGTTGGATTTTGAGATGACAAGCCACCCCCAAATTTTCATTTGCATCTCAGTTTCATTGAATCCTTGACTTGCAGCATCTTCCTTGAAGCAGGAATGTGGTGTCTTTTAAGCAACACTTACATTCTCAGAGCACATCAGTTTGGTCTTTGCAGCCGGTTCTGGTAATAAGCTACTATTTTCTCTGTAGATAGTTATTGGTTGATACAGAAATCCTGCTATGTTGGTATAATTTTGGTCTGCAAAATGTATTGTGAATTTCTCTTTTGTCTATACATCCTTTTAAACATAGAATAGCTGACATTCCACTTTATATTCTAAGTATTTGACAAGACAGCCCCCAAATCTCTTATATGTCATGTAATTTGTCTTTGGCTAAAAAACATATTTTCTTTCTGAATTTATCTGAAACATGTAATTATGGTCAAATGTGAACAATAAATCCAAAATGCCCTGGTGTGTTTATATTACTGATAATCTGACTAAATCCTGCTGGTCAGGTATGAAGGTACCTGTAGAGTCACACAGTCACTGACCACATAGGAGTGCAGAGTGCCAAAAACATGTTCACACTTGCATTTCACTTTGTCTTCTCACTACACCTGTGAAGTAAATTCAGAAGAGGCCATTAGCACCTCATTGTACAGATAGGAAAAATCAGGCCCTTTGGAGGAATCAACCTGCCTGAGGTCTTAGGGTGAATTAATAAGAGATCTTGAACAAGGATTCAGCCTTCCTGACAAGGTTTTTTTTTTTTTTTTTTTTTTTTTTTTTTTTTTTTTTNTATTTTGAGAGAGAGAGAGAGAGAGAGAGTATGTGTGTGTGTACACTCATACACTCATGGAGGAGAGGCAGAGAGAGAGGGAGAGAGAGAATCCCAAGCAGACTGCTGGCTGTCAGCATAGAGCCTGATGTAGGGCTCAATCTCTTGAACTGTGAGATCATGACCTGAGCCAAAACCAAGGGTCAGACACTTAACCAACTGAGCCACCCAGATGCCCCCGACAGGGTTCTGAATATAGTCATCTCCTGATAGTGTTGTTTAGTCAACACAGAGGAGAAAAGTTAGGATTGGTGGTAAGGGTTAGCTAACTATCAAAGGCTTGTGACAAGACAAAGTCCTACTACTATTCCATTCATTGCTGTGGACACGCCAAGCTTGTCCACTAAGCCTGAGGGGGAAAAGGAGGTAGGCCTAATGGCTGCCACAAAGTAAATGCTCATGGGGGAGGGGGAGTGCCAGGCCACCTAGCCAGACCATCATAAAGAGCAACCATTTATAATCTATAGCAGGTCTGCAGGTTCATTCAGTGTAGTTAATAGAAGTAGGTCTGTCAGTTAAATGGAATTTTCAGTTTAAGCTATGCTTTTTGGAATCTAGTCGTTAAAGAGATTTTGTTTGGGAGCAATTTCCTAACATTCATCCTGCACAAAATACTGAGGCTTAAAATGAGAAAGAAGGAAAGAGAAATGGAAGGATAATGCTGTGGGATGTCTTACGATGTCCAGAAAGTGGGCTTATAGGCCCTCATAAGGGAAGGGAGTGACCTCCATCATGGCACCAGTTTCAGCCCCACTTGCTTTAAGACCAGTTAAGTCTCACAGTGTCACTGGCTTCCAGAAGTAGCTAGTTCTCTAAAGGGCTTCTTCACCTTTGTGTTTTCTCTCTCAGAATCTCGCCGCATCCTGCTTCCTGTGGTTCTCCATCACATTCACCTTCACCTGAGGCAGCAGAAAGAGCTGCTGATCTGCTCAGGGATTCTTGGCAGCATCTTCTCCATCGTCAAGACCAGCTCTCTGGTAGTGGCCCCATGCCCACTCCATCTCCCCTCAGCTCTGCCCCAGTCTTGCATTATTTTAACTAGAGGCAAACTAACAAAGATCACTTTGTGCACTTCTCAGTCAAAGAAGCTTTCATCAGTGACAGGAAGGCGTCCAAGTGAGCAGAGGCCTATGTATGCCCAGCAGGCTTCTCAATACAACATAGTTTTGCTATTTGAAAAAGTTGCATTCCTGAAATGTAGTTCTCTTTAACACCAGAAAGCTGAATCCTGTGCCATGTTCTGTTTTTATCAAAAGGTATTAATCCTATGTTCCTGGGAGTGTTCTGAGGATACTAAGGCACAAGCATAGGGAGGCAGGCCCAGGTTGAGAGGCAGCTTGCTCCTTCAGACTTTTCTGTCAGCTTCCTGGCAGCTTGATTCCACCCATATGGCATTCCATACCATGCCAGATAAGGTCAGGACATACAAGAGATAATTGTTGCCCCCAAGAGCTCTGAGCCTCATGTGATGATAGAATTGGACTTTAAAGATGAAGTTTCAACTGGTACTGCTTTTGCCTATTTTCTTTCCTCTTTACTTTTTCTTTTACAAAGATCTGTGGTGGGAAGGGAAGGAAGGAAGGAAAAACATGTATCAGGCATGTGTAAGGGTTGGAATTTTTTTTAATGACATTTATTTTATATATTTATGGTAATAGGAAAATGCTTATTTCTTAGAGAAAATTTGTAAACTAAAGGAAAGTATAAAGAAAGAAATTAAGAACAAGGATGAGTTTTTTATTACATCTTCAGATGAGATGAGGTTTCTGGAGAATAAAATTACAGCTGCATTTAAAATGAAGGCCAGTGTTCTAGA
>NW_027529995.1:178893-213191 GCF_008692635.1 Crocuta crocuta
TCAGTTATAACCATGTCCAAAATCTTGTCCCATTTTGTGGCTGTGTTTTCACTTTTGCTGTTATTTCTTTTGAGAAACAGAATAATTACTTCTAATGCAACAGAATGTATGTCCTTTCATTTATGGTTACTGTTTTCTGTGTATTTTCTTAGAGTAAAGTTACTTAGAGATTCTTCTATAAAAATAAAATAAAACAAAGGCCAGTAACCAGGTGATAAGGAGGTAAAAGGTTAGGCTATCCATGTGGAACACTAGAGGTCCTGAAAAAAAAGAAAAAGAATGTGGTTGGTTTGAGTAAGACACAGGGCCTCAATAGGGTGCTCTGGTGTCCAGACTTAAAGTACCATCTGGTGACAGGGGCCCTGCTTGGCAGAGTGCCTATGGTGCTTGTAGTGGCCTTATTGTTTACTCTTGGCTCCAGTCAAGGCTTGGCAACTCTCCTTCCCACCAGGCCTCAGTGAGGCAACACCAAGCACATAAGGTCTATTAGCAGCCCAAGGTCAGACTTGAGGAAGTGGAAGACTTATTGCTAAATAAGAGAGAAATTGAAAGGGAAAATAAAGGGAAGGAGAGGAATGGAGGATGAATGGGAACAGGTAAAAACTTGAAGGAGATGGTCTGGTCGTATTTGTGGGGCTAGAGAGTCAAGTGCAATTAGTTGCTTACAACTAGTCAGAGAGGCATCATAGGTGACAGTGTTATGATCACTTCAGCAGAAGAGAAAGACGACTTGAGCTCCAAGAGCTGCTCTAATTCTTCATGTGGAATGGGGCACAGTATAATTATATTGAATGAATGGGTTGGGGGTAGAATTTAAGCTCCATGAGCATAGAGATAATATCTTTCTTGTTCACCTGTATATACTCAGGTTCACAGTGAGTGGCATATGGTAACTGCTTAATGCATAATGGATTGGTGGATGGATGGACAGATGGACATTTGTACCAGTAATAATAAAAAGAGGCTGGAGAAGGGGGAGTGGAAATCTCTGTGAGATAAATAAAATCAGGCTACAAGATTGAGATTCAACATGAGAGGTCTACAAAAGGACAGCATAGACTCTTCCTAAATCCGGAGTGTGGTGGCTGAGAAGCAGCCCTTAGTGGGGAGGCATGCTCCATTGTTTTTGTGAGGCTGCCTGAGAAAGACACACTGATACTACAGTCCTTCAGGTGGCCCGGGAATATGAGCAAGAATGCTGAGAACTTCGAAGAGAGATTTAGATAAATCTGAGCAACAGTTGGGGCCAGCAAAGCTTGAGATTGCTTAAGGAGAAAGTCCTGAGAAGAAAACAGTCCTTTTAAATACTGAAATACTTCTATGTGAATTCAAGTGTGTGTTAGCAGTCCTGAAGGTGCCAACACCACACTCTGTGGCATGAATACTTTACCATTTTCTCAAAGTGTTACTCGTCAGTGTTGTGCTTTCTCCTGACTGTTCTAGGGAAATCAAAGTAAACCGGTACTTTCTGACCTTTGCTTCTGCCTTGTATGCTGAAATTAACGTATCTACCTGAGATTCAGAACTGTGGGTGTCAAGTGGTGCTAGGTTAGGCAAAGGACCCAGCTACCAGAGCAACAGAGGCAGGTTTGCCTCACCTTCTCTAGAGCTGTTGTCCCAGGTTCCTTGACACCTCATGCTAGTGAGGCCAAGAACTCAGTGTTGAGAGTCCAGCCAGAAGACTGCTCCCGATGCTGCACGCTTTGTGAGTGCTGCCAGCTGCACGTCAGCCAGGTTGGTGCTAACAGTGTGCTCTCTCACTGTTCGCTCCAGGAGGCAGATGTCATGGAGGAGGTAGAAATGATGGTGGAGAGCCTCCTGGACGTGCTCTTGCAGACTCTGCTCACCATCATGAGCAAATCGCACGCTCAGGAGGCGGTAAGAGGGCAGCGGTGCCCGCAGTGCACAGCCGAGATCACTGTTAGTAACTAACATTCAGGTTTTCTTGCTTTCTTTTCTAACCTGGGGCTCCTCCACACCAACACCCACCTCCTCATAGCGCCACCTTCATCTCCAACCTCCTGCATGGTTGTCAGCATGCTGCCGTCTTCCCTTCTCGCATCTGGCTCCTACCTCCACTCTGAAAGGTCTAGGTTTGTAGTCCCAGAAGTCTACTCTAGGACAGATGTGGGGGATGCACCCTGTCTTGCTTTCCTGCACACTGTCACTGTTGGCCTTGGCCTTTGTGCCAACTCATTTCCTATTCTATAGAATGAAGCAGAGATGCAGTAAGAGATTGAAGGGGGAAAATAGACTATTCCTTCCAGGAACAGGCTCTCCTAAATGATGTGCACAACAGAATAATTTTCTTAGAATTTGGTTGTATTTACAAAGTAGTTGTTTTTGTCCACAATATTTGTATCTGAATGTCTAGCATCAGGAAAAATGTGATGAGTTAGAATTGCACTGGCATTACTGGACAGTTAGAAGAGAAACGGCCTGGGGAATCCTTTCAGGAGGGACAGAGAGACAGTCCCCACTTCTATACCTAGAGTGGACTTCCTTACCCTGATGGGAGAACACATAAACAGATTGCACAGACTCTTCCATTTGGCAAGTAGGAGACTGCAGTGGTTTCTTTGAAGCAGATCCTCTGTGGGAACAAGCCAAGCCCCAATATGCTAGGGAGGGCAGGGGAGCATAGAGCAGGTATGCGTTCTGAAGCACTGGGCTTGGAAAGAGTGTTCCCTTGGGAGCTCCTGTTGAGGGCACTCTCACTATAGGTAAAAACGTGTACCCTGGTATGTCCTGGTAACCCATCCTTCTGACCAACAACTACACAGTACTTGCTGTGGGCCTAACCCTGCTTTATGCACTTTACAAATATTAACTCATGTAGCAACACTAAATTACATAGATTTAATGAAAATGATAATATCTGCATAATTTACTGAGTACTTCCTTTACATACTGGACTTTTTCACTGAAAAGCTTTATGTGCATTCATTTCTCTGATCCTTGTACTAAATCTAGGAATTATAGCTTATTATGCCCATTTTTTTTTAATAAAACTGAGGTTCATATACATGTATATATTCTACACATATACATATGTAGAATAATTTCATGTGTCTAGAAATTATTTGAGAGCCAAACATATTGTTGTCAAATCTCCATGAGTTTAAAAACATTGGGTCAGCTGCCCCATGCCAAAAATTGCCAAAAGATAGTAACTCTTGGAGTCCTTAAAATAAGGTCTTCTTCCATGTTACCCCAGTTGGAACTTGAAGGAATTTTAAAGACTCATTTTTTTATCCATTAATTTTTACTTGTCTTAAAGCCTATAATTTGCCTTCTCATAAAGGTCAGTTTTGACTCCTCTACTTTCCAGTATGTCAACCTACTATGTTCCATCTTCCTGGTCCAGTAACCACATGTAAACTCTAGGAGGTCCCCAGAAGATTCTTGGAGAAGGGCTGTCCATCTCAGAGCAAGATGGGAGGAGCCCATATTCTTTCCAGAGAAGGCTGAATAATCCGTTATATTTCAGTACAGTGGCCTGGCAATATATAGTGACAAAGGATCGCATAGCCAAAAATTTCTGAGGGAAAAAATCCCAGACTTTATGTCTTACTTTGCAATATTTCTTTGTGATAGATTAAGGTTTTTCCATTAGTCCCATGCTGCAGAGGTCTTATTAAAACTTCCAACCCCTTCAGAAAAGAAAACTTTGCAGAAAGGAAAACTCATTTTCAGGGCCAGAGTTCTCCCCTTCCCTTTCATGATCATTGGGGCCATCTCAGACCCTTCCTTCTCTCCTTGCCCTCTGTGGATTGGGGAAACACAGATCTTGTGATTAGTTGCACCAAGTATTTTCTTGGTTGGTCTCCAGGGCGAGTATGTGTCCTGCCTTCTCTCGCTGCTCCGCCAGATGTGTGACACCCATTACCAGCACCTCCTGGACAACTTCCAGAGCAAAGATGAACTCAAGGTAGGCAGCAAATCTACCTCAAAACTGACTTTTCATCCAGGAAAGGAAACATGCAGCTAAGACTGACTAGGCGCTTTTCCTGCCAGGGAAGCAAGTACAAGTGACCAGCTCTGCCTAGAGTGAAGGGCTCACCAGCCCTACTTTACAGCTGTGAGTGTATGGCTTCCCAAAGCTGAAAGCCAGCAATGGTCTTACACAGCCAGACCCCAGTGACGTTGGCAAATTTTCACTGGCTAATAGCAGCTCTGTGACCATCTCCCTCTATGAGAGGCTGCTCTAGACCATAGTAGCTGTCAGCAAACTGGAACTCTTCCCTTTCTTATGAACTCAACAATCACCTTATATTTTGCCACAGCAGACCAGACTCCACTGTTTGATAACTATATAATAATAATAAGAAGAATAATAGTAATAATAATAATGATAATGATAACTTTTCATTACAATGTGTTTCTGGAAGTGACCTGTAGAGAGCAAAAGTGAGCACTGCCCATTGGCTAAGAGACTCCAGATCCAGAGCATTAGGGCAGCTAGGGCAGAGAAATGGGCCCATGATCCAGACAACAAGGGAGAATTCTCATGCTTCCAGTGGTATCACTGCTGACAAACTTCTGGGGCTTATGCCTTTGCCTTAGAATGTGCTACTCAGTTCATCCCTTGATGAACAAACTATTGCAAATTTTAGTTCTATGCTCTGCCTCCATTCAGAACCAAGTCATTTGCACTTCATAATAATGCATTATATTGTTTTTCATTCACATGACCTTTATTAATCATATGGTATCAGTTAATAAGTATTAGGCATCACTTTCTAGTATTTGATCTTGCCTGCCTTTCCACAGACTTGGATCTCTGCAGATTGTTATCATTAACTAATTGCCATAAAGTCAACCTGTCTTCTTGGAGTGAAGGACTTTGACAGCCCTTGAAGTGAGCCAAAAGTTAGCCAGAGCCCAAAGCTCACATCCAAGTCAAGCAGTGCTTGAGCTGGGATGTGGAGCCTTAAAAATCCAGTGTTTGCTGTTCTAGATCATTTTCATCATGTGTGTGTTATACTAACTGATTCAGAAGCTCAGGCTGGCATCATTCTCTTACTTTTAAATTAAATGTCTTTTACTCTTGAATGCTGACAAAAACTGAGGACTGATGGATGTGGGGGGGAAAGGGGGATGGGCATAGAGGAGGACACTTATGGGGATGAGCACTGAGTGTTATGTGGAAACTAATTTGACAATAAACTATTTGTAAAAACAAAAATAAATAATAAATTAAATGTCTTTTTATAACAGCAATGTATATACATAATTTTTTATTTTTAAATTTGTCGTTCATTTATTGAAAGCCTGCTATGTGCAAGCACTATACCCAGAACTTTGTGGGTTTTAAAATTTTTAATTATACATAGTCTTAAAAGTCAAAACACATTACAAAGCTTATAACATAAATGGTAGTTCCCTGCCTCAACCTGACCCATGTCTAGTTGCTACTCCCCAAAAGCAGCCACTTTGAACTCTTCTGCTGTTCTTTAAGCTTCTACTGCCATTTAAAATTTTAACTGTCAAAAAAATAATTAAAAATAAAACAAAATTTTCACTGTCAGTTATTATCTATTTTCTTCTTCCCACGGAAGATGAAGGTTATTCTCCTGTATCATTCTTCTGTCTCTCTCTCTCTCTCTCGCTCTCTCAAACCCATGCGCGCGAGCGCGTGGGTGCACACACACACACACACACACACACACACACACATCTTTCCTCTATTTCTTCCAATATAGCTGGATACTTTCTTCCAATATAGTTTGCATACACTTTTGTTTAAATTGGTAATCAACTCTTCTTTATTATAGCTAGGTAAATACTGTGGTGAACCAGCTGCTATGCTACTACACTTCCTTTCTTGTAAAACTTTTTGTTTTTTCCTGGAATTAATTGCTTCTTTTGTCATTTGCATGTTTTTTGTTTTCTTTTGGTTTTTAAATCTGGCTAGGCTTTCCTACAGCCTCTCTGTAATAAATCTCTCCTTCCAGCATTCCTCAGGGTCACATCTATCTGTTGGATACTGTCAGGTCACTTTTTTTTCCTGGAAATTTTTCTTGTTTTTATTTGTTTCAGTCTCTAACTTTCATTTTAGAGACTTTCCTCTTACACACACAGACTTTTGGGTGTCAGTCCTGGGTCTGAAAGTGAGGTGCTCTGGTACTACTTAGAAGCTTTATATGTGTTCAGGGTTTGTCTCCAGCAGGCTTCCCTGTAGGTGACTAAAGAGGGTCTGGTCATTTGGTCAGAGCATCCTCTAGTTCCTGTAGCTACTGGTCTGTTCTCTTGGATTTATCTATTTCCTGAAAGAGGAATCATTTACCCTCCCTAGAGATGGAGTAGCCTGCCAATATTTTGGGAACTAAATAACACAAAGGGGTTGGGGCCTTCCAGTTCAGCAGGTAAACTTTGTCTCAGTGCCTGTTTTCATTTTGGCATCTCCACCCTCATATGTTGCTGTATCCTTGAGAACAGATCCTCAGTGATCAACTACACCAGAGAGCAGCCCTCAGTCTTCTGATAGGATGGGGAGAGCCTGGTCACCCAGGGACATGAGATGGCAGAAGGGATCTTAGGGAGACTGTCAATCAATCTTCCCATTTTTAGTCCTCATATCCCAGTCCCACAGAAGTACCTGGCGATCCCTACAGTTTCTGAGATCCTTGCTTCCTGTTGCTATCACTTCTAAAGGCTCTTGGCTGTCATCTCTCTCAAGTATATTAAGTCAGTTACCATGAAAGCTTTCAAAATTTATTCACCTCTTCTGATTACTGTGTTCTTATTTCCTGTTTTCTTTGTCCCTCTTGACATACATATTTCTTAACAATCATTTTAGAGAATTTGAGCTGAAACAGAGATGAAGGAACATATGCAGTCCACCACACCAAATATAGAGTTCTGTACATATGTTCTTTTTTATGACAGCATTATTGAGATATAATTTGCATACCATAAAATTTATACTTATAAACTGTACATTTCAGTGTCTCTGATTATACCCATCTTAAAAGACATCACAAATTAACAAGGTCAAGTTAATAATTTATAACTTTACACAAAGAAAAGCCCAAGGCCAGATGGCTTAATTGGTGCATTCTACCAAATTTTTAAAGAAGAATTAATACTAGTCTTTCACAAGCTCTTACAAGAAATAGAAGAGAACTCAACTCCTTTTATGAGATCAGTAGTACCCTGACATGAAAACCAAAAACAGACATCACAAGAAAAGACAAATATAGACTAATATCCCTTATAAATATAAATACAGAACCTTTAGCAGCATACTAGCAAACAGAATCCAGGAACATATTAAAAGTTATACACCATGATCAAGTGAGATTGATCCCAGAAATTCAAGGTTGGACTAAATAGATGCTAATCAATCAATGTAATACACCATTAAATAGGATAAAAGACAAAAACAGGATCTTCATAATGGATGCAAAAAAAAATTTTTTTTTAAATCCACCAACCTTTCATGATATAATCATTCAACAAACTAGAAATAGAAGGGAATTTCTTCAGACTGGTAAAGGGTATCTATGAAAAACCCACAGCTAACATCAGACTTAATAACAAAAGACTGAATATTTTGCTCTTAAGGTCAGGAACAAGAGAAAGACATCTGCTCTAACCACTTATATTCATTATATTGGAGGATCTAGCTGGAGCACTTAGGCACAAAAAAGAAATAAAAGTCACCCAGGTGGGAAAGGAAGAAGTAAAGCTATGTCTATCCTCAAATGACATGGTTTTGTATACAGAAAATCTTAAGATATCCAGAAAAACACTATCAGAAGTAATAAGTTCAGCAAAGTTGTAGGATACACAATTAATATACAAAAATCAATGATATTTCTTAGCATTAGTAATGAACAATTCAAAAATGAAATTAAGAGAACAGTTCCATTTATAATAGTATAAAAACAAATAGGAAAAGAAGTTAAAGACAACCTAAATAAATGAAAAGACACCCATGTTCATAGATTGGAACACCTAATTATTATTATTTTTTTTAATAGTTTATTGTCAAATTAGTTTCCACATAACACTCAGTGCTCATCCCCACAAGTGTCCTCCTCCATGCCCATCCCCCCTCCCCCCACATCCATCAGTCCTCAGTTTTTGTCAGCATTCAAGAGTCTCTCATGGTTTGCTTCTCTCCCTTTCCCCCACCATTTCCGCCCTTCTTCTCCCCCTTGTTCCTCCGTCAAGTTCCTCCTAATCCTCCTATACGTGCAAACATATGATATTTGTCCTTCTCTGCCTGACTTATTTCGCTCAGCATAACACCCTCAAGGTCCATCCATGTTGCTACACATGGCCAGATTTCATTGTTTCTCATTGCCACACCTAATTATTATTAAGACACTACTTCACAAAGTGATCTACAGGTTTGATACGAGACCTCTCCAAGTTTCAGCTGCCATTTTGCAGATGTAGACAGTCTGATCTGTAATTCATAGGGGAATGAAAGTGACTCAGAATAGCCAAATGGTCTTGAAAAAGAAAACAAAATTGAAGGATTCATACTTCCCAGTTTCAAAACTTATAACAAAATAACAGTAATCAGAATTGGTACTGACATAAAGACAGAAATAAAGATCAATGGAATTGGATTGAGAGACTAGAAATAAACCTTTATATTTATGGTCATTTGATTTTCAGTAATATTGCCAAGATAATTCAAAGAGTAAAGCAGTCTTTTCAGCAAATGGCGCTGGGACAATTTGATACCTCTGTGCAAAAAGAGAGAGAGAGAGAGAGAAATTGTACCTTTACCTCATATCATATTTAAAAAAAATTGGGGCACCTGGGTGGTTCAGTCGGCTAAGCATCAGACTTCAGCTCAGGTCATGATCTCCCAGTTTGTGGGTTCGAGCCCCACATCAGGCTCTGTGCTGACAGCTAGCTCAGAGCCTGGAGCCTGCTTCAAATTCTGTATCTCCCTCTCTCTCTGACCCTCCCCTGCTCATGCTGCCTCTCTCTCTCTCTCTCTCTCTCAAAAATAAATAAAACATTAAAAAAATTTTTTAATCAACAGGAAAGGGATCAGAGACCTTAATGTAAGAGCTAAACTATAAACCTCTTAGAAGGAAACATAGCATATCTTTGTGTCCTTCAGTTTAGCAGTGATTTCTTAGTTATGAAACCAAAAGCAAGCAACAAAAGAAAAAACAGATGTTAGACTTCATCAAAATTAAAAACTTAATGTATTTTTTAAAAAAGCAAGTATTTCAAAGATGCCAAGAAGAAAGTGAAAGACAACCCACACAATGGAAGAAGGTATTGACAAATCATGTATCTATTAAAGAACTTGCATGTAAAATATATATAGAACTCTCAGAACTCAAGAATAAAAAGGCAACTTGATTTCAAAATGGGCAAAGTATTTGAATAGCCATTTTCTCAAAGAAGATACATAAATTGCCAATACACACATGAAAAGACGTTCAGCATCATTAGCCATTAGGGAAATGCAAATCAAAACCACAATAAGAGGGGCGCCTGGGTGGCTTAGTCAGTTAAGCATCCGACTTTCGCTTAGGTCATGATCTAGCGGTTCGTGGGTTCGAGCCCCGCGTCGGGCTCTGTGCTGACTGCCAGCTCAGAGCCTGGAGCCTATTTCGGAGTCTGTGTCTCCCTCTCTCTCTGACCCTCCCCTGCTCACGCGCTCTCTCTCTCTCCTATGAATAAATAAAAATATTAAAAAAAAAAAAAAAACACAATAAGATACCACTTCATATTGAGAGTGGATATAATCCAAAAGACAAATATTAATTCTAGTTTAAATGTTTGATGGAATTCACCAATGAAGCCATCTGGTCATGCACTTTTCTTAGCATAAAGCTTTTAAATTATTAATTTCATCTCTTCATTTATGATAGGTCTATTCAGATTTTGTTTCAATTTCAATGAATTTTGGTTGTTTGTATCTTTCTAAAAATATTCCCGTTTCATCTAGGTTATATAATTTGTTGGTGTACATTTGTTTATAGTAGTACCTTATAATCCTTCTTAGTTCTATGACATTGGTAATGATGTCCCTTCTTTCATCCCTAATTTTAGTAATTGAGTCTTCTTTCTCTCTTTTTTTTTCCTGGTTTGTAAATTTTGTTGATCTTTTCAAAGAATTAACTTTTGGTTTCATTTTTTGCTCTTTTTTTCTATTCTGTCTCTATTTCACTTATTATTCCCTTCCTTCTATTTCCTTTGTTTAGTTTGCTCTTCTTTCTCTAGTTTCTTAAGGTGTAAGGTGGGTTTTGATTTGAGACATTAACTCTTTTTATTTTATTTTATTTTATTTTATCATTTATTTTTGAGAGAAGGAGAGAATGAGCATGAGTGGGAGAGAGGCAGAGAGAGGGGGACAGAGGATCTGAAGCAGGCTCTGTGCTGACATCAGCCAGCCAATGTGGGGTTCAGATTCATGAACTGTATCAGGTCATGACCCAAGCCAAAGTCAGCTACTCAACCAACTGAGCCACCCAGGCACCCCAAGATCTTACCTCTTTTTAATGTAGGCACTACAACTATAAGTTATAGCTTCATCCCATAAGTTTTGATTTGATGTTTTTATTTTTATTCATCTCAAAGTATTCCTAGTTTCACCTGTGCTTTCTTCTTTAACCTATTGGTTATTTGAGAGTTTATTGTTTAATTCACTTTTTTTGAAATGTATTTATTTTGAGAGAGAGAAAGAGAGACAGAACAAGTGAGCATAGAAGCAGAGGGGAGGGATAGAGAGAGAATCCCAAGCAGGCTCAACACTGTCAGCACAGAGCCCAATGTGGGGCTCAAACTCACCACCCCATGAGATCATGACCTGAGTGGAAATCAAGAACTGAGCCACCCATGCACCCTGTAATACACATATATTTTACTTTCTCAAATGTCCTTCTATTATAGATTTCTTTTTTTTAAGTGTAATTACCAATAAGTTAGGAGTGCATATGCCATTTTGCTATTTGTTTCATATCTGTCTTATATCTTCTTTGTTCCTCTTTTCCTCTATTTCTGCCTTCTTTTATGTTAAATAAATACTTTTAGTGTTCCATTTTAATTCCTTCATTATTTCTTTCAGTATATTTTTAAAATTATTTTCTTAGTGATTGCCCTGGGAATTACAATTAACATCTTAAAACAATCTACCAAATTCATTTTATAGTATACGAAACCTTCCTCCAATAAAGCTCCAGTCCTTTCCCCTTTTTGTGCTGTTATTGTCATATAAATTACATATTTATATATTATAATCTCATCAACATAGTTTTATAAATATTGCTTTATGCAGTTGCCTTATAAATCAAATAGGAAAAGAGTTATGAATTTACATATATACTGTCTTGTATATTTACCTATATAATCACCTTTCCTAGTGCTTTTTATTTCTTAATATGGATTGAAGTTACTTTTATTTAAGTCTGTAAGACTCCCATTAGTATTTCTCTTAGGGCAGGTTTACTAATAACAAATTCTCACAGTTTGTTTTTTTATTCTAAGAACATCTTAATTTCATCTTCAGTTTTGAATGATAGTCTTGCTAGATTTAGGATTCTTGGTTGATGTTATTTCAGTCTTTAAATATGTCATTCCAGTGCCTTCTGGCCTCTATCATATCTGCTGGTAAGTTACCTATTATTGAAAATCATTTGTACATGATAAATTGTTTTTCTCATGTTGCTTTCAAGATTCTCTCTTTGCTCTGGGCATTTGGCAGTTTGACTATGTCTGTATGTAGATTTCTTTGGTTTTACCCTATCTGTAGCTCATTGAGCTGTTTGGATGTGTAGATTAGAGAGTTTGGGGGCTTTTTTTTCATGATATTTGGGAAGTTTTTAACCAATATTACTTCAAAAATTTCTTCAACATCTCCTCCTCTTTTTCTCTCCTCTCTTTCTGACTCCATTATTTGTATGTTTTTACAATTTGTGGTGTCCCACAGGTCACATGCTTTATTTGTGTTTCTTCATTTTTTTTCTTTTATTCTGGATAATCTCAGTTGACCTCTTTTTTAAGTTTGCTGGTTCTTTCTTCTGTCAGTTCAAATCCACTGTTGAGCTTCTCTAGCAAAATTTACATTTTAGGTATGGTACTATTAAACTCTAAAATTTCTGTTTACTGCTTTTTAAATAATTTCTATCTATTTTATTGATATTCTCTTTTTGGTGAGATATTGTCCTTGTACTTTCCTTTAATTCTTTAGACATGGTTTCCTTTAGTTATTTGAGGGTATTTATAACAGCTGATTTAAAGTCTTTTCCTAGTAAGTTCAATATTTGAGCTACCTCAGGTAAAGTTTCTCTTAACTTCTTTTTCCTGTGTATGGGTCATATGTTCATGTTTAATTTCACATCTTGTAATTTTTTTTTTGTTAAAAACTGGACAATTTAAATAACGTGGCAACTCTGGAAATCAGATCTCACCCCACCCCACATCCCAGAGTTTGTTGTTATTGCTTTTTGTTGTTTTGTTGTTATTGATATTTGTTTGCTTGCTTGTTTAGTGACTTTCCTGGACTAATTCTTTCATGTCTGTATGCTTGTTGTGTGCAGCCACTGAGGTCTTCATTCAGTTAGCTTAGTGGTCAGCTAACATCTGGACAGAGATTTTCTTAAATGCCTTAAGCCCATAAGTCTTCGATACTTTGCTAAGCGTCTGTATGTGTGTATTGGGATTCACCTTCAGTGCTCCAGCAGTTTACATTATTGCCTTAGCTTTCACTTCCTACTTCTCATAGAGCCAAAAAGTCAGCCAGGGTGAGAGATTAAGCTTCTTCAGTCTTTCCTGGGAATATGTACAACCCTGAACATGTGTGCAGACTTCCAGATTCCCAAGTATATGTCAGAGATTTTCAAAGTCCCTATATATATCTCATTCCCCAGATTTTTCTTTTAACTCTTCTGGCAATTTTCTTACGTGCTCTGATATGGCTTCTTTGTGCAACTGGGATGTTAAATCATTATGGCTGTTTTTTTCCCCATTAAATGCCCCCAAGTAAAAAGCTCTTCTTAACTCAGTAAGCTCTGAATCAGATCAAATAAGCTCTCTGAATGGGGACTTCCTAGGTTGCTGCCAGACAGATAGAAAAGTTAATAGTTTTCTGGGGATGGCACTTTTGGGGGAGCTCCAAAACCATTTTGTCCCTTCTAGTGACTGCTAAGCTGCTGGTTTTCACTACTACTGTGGTTGTGCAGTTGCTTGTTTTCAAGGATACCATAGAGGGAGGAAGAGGAAGGGGATGGGAATGGGACAAATTAAAATGCAACAAAGCCCACTGTTCCTACTGAGATTCAACCATTTTTTCTTGAATAACACTCCTTGGGTTGTTGCAAATCCTTGCTTAACCTGTCTTTGCCAGTGTTCTCATTGCTTTCATATAGGAGCACATTTTTGGAGGTCTTTATTCTGCCATTCCCAAAGTGCTTTTGCTGTCAATGTGTTCTTCACATCCAAGAAAGCAGATTCTTACCATCAAGGGCCAGGGCCCAAAGAATGAGACCCACAGACCCAGTTGGACACCAGTTCTGATGGGTTGTAACTTTCCCTATACTTTGGGCTTTAGGCACTAGGCTCCGTGGGTACAGAACTGCATCTGTTCTACCCAGTTTGGGTCTGCTCCCATCTGGCCTACATCTCACTCTCAGGCAGGCCTTTAAAAGAGAAGTAACTCATAAAGGGAATCGGAATATAACCCACTAGTTTCATCCGTTCTCATGGTCTAGAGGTCAGGAGAGCCCTGTTGAGGAAATGCATGCTGTAGTGGTAGTGGTGGTATCTCACATCAGATTTTCCTCCTGGATCAGGAATTCCTGCTGAAGATTTTCTGTGTGTTCCGGAACCTGATGAAGATGAGTGTCTTCCCTCGGGACTGGATGGTGATGAGACTTCTTACAAGCAAGTGAGTGTGGAAGGGCCCTGCACCCTGCACCAGCATCAACAGAGCTATTCTCAGACTAAGGAAAGTGTGTGTGTGAGAGAGAGGCAGAGAGAAAGCAAGACAGAGATAATTGCCAAGGCCTTGGGGACAGAGAGGACAGGGTTAATGTTAAAAATGTTTGGAGCCACAATCAACAGGACTTAACCATTTACCATAAGTTCAAGAAGAAAGCATTAAAGATGGAGTCCTAAGTGCTTGGCAGATGATGCCATGGTACAGGTAGAAAAGAAATATAATGGACGTATATTTCCATTCTGGGTATTCCAAATAATAATACCCAGAAAAGGTTCCTTCTTGAGGAAGTCCTGTTTCGTGGACCACTGGCCTCTGTTGCTCTCTAGTTTCAGGAAGTATCCCAAGCCCGCCTCTTGATTTGATTTGTGTTTTCTGCCAGACATTGCTTGCCTCCCACAGCTAGTGCTAATTACCCACCCGAGACCTGGCTGTAAGGCTTTAACCCTTCTGACTCCAGCCACAGAATTCACTCCTAGACTGCCCCCAGATTGCCTGTTCCATTCATATTTCTAGCCTGTGCTTCTAATTGGCAAACCAGGAGAGTGATGCAGGTGGTAAGGTGCTGGCTTATCTGGTTTCCCTCCACTCAAGAGAAGGCCACTTGGTTTCTACTTTCTAGCTCTCTGCCTTCTCCCACTGATCTGCTTTTTATGTTGGCATTACATGTAATATAGTGACATTATTTATGTTAGATATTCACAAAGTGTCAGTATGGTCTTTCCACTTTGTACCTTTTATGGGGCACTTTTTTCTTTTTTTCAAAATTGCAAATGTGTTATAGAGAACAGAGCGGAAGAATGGTTATAAACAAAGTTGCACATGTATTTCCTCAAATAATGGATTTTCCATTTGACTCTCTCTTGTTTCTTTCTCTTAGCTCTACTCAGAGCACTTCATGGTCCTCAGCCCATCCTACAGGAACAACCTCTTCTTTTAAGGCTTTTACCTTTCAAATTTGTTACCTCCTGTACTGGTAGACTAGTCTCTCTAATGCACTGTTTATGCCTTGCCTCTCTTCTGCACCAAAGCCAGGGTGGTCAGTGTTAGACATAAGTTCCTTTGCCAGGCACCTAAGGCCCTTTTTACTCAAACCCTTACCTGCCTGTCCCACTTCATTTCCTCTCTACTTTAACCTGTGCCCTTGACTCTGGCAGGCCAGCCTCCCATTGCTCCTTGTATGTACCCAGGCTAAAATTGGGAGTGATATTCTAGACTAAAGGCTGAAAACAAATGACTTATAGATAAAAAATAATAGTATATGATAACAGTAGGGATTTAATCATTATAAATCCTTATTATCAAGTAAAATAATAAAACTATACTCTACATTCTCTGGTAGTCATAATAAGCATTCATCACCTAAAAGTCCTCAAAATACTAGAATCACTCTTTGAACTAGAAGAAATCTTGAAGAACCAACTAACTCCCTCCACCCCCTGTTATAGGCAGGGACCCTTGGGCTCAGGTAGAAATTTTACCAAGGTCAGGTAATGGCAGAGCCAGTCCTAGAACCCACTGATGTTCTGTGCTGTCCTGCCAACTATGGGGCATTTCTCCAAGACCAGTTTTCTGTGAGATTTTTGCCATCTATTCATTTCCTTCATAGTTACATCTTATATGAGAGCAAGTTGTACTAAAAATATTTACTCATAGGTCATAGATGCTAAGCTGTCAGATGCCATTGTTAGTCTTTTAACTCTACCAATGCCTTGTTCCCTTACTACAGTATTATAGTCACTACTGTCCAGTACCTGTCTTCTGCACTGCACAAGAATTTTACAGAGACAGACTTCGACTTTAAGGTAGGAATTCCTGAGACCCATAGCTATCTTTGTAATAACACTAGAGAGCCAAAAAACAAGCTCATTGTTTTTGTTACTGTTTTTGTTTTACTTGAAATTAACAAACATTTTATTTTGCTCACAATTTTTCAGGTCAGGATTTTGAGAAGGACTTAGCTAGGTGCCAGATGGATGGCTGGGAGCTGGAATAGGCTCACCAGGTTTTTGCTTTATTAATATGTTCATAGTATTGAACCACTTCCAAGTTTGATAATGACTAGGATATGACCCAACAGTCTCCCTATTGGAGGTTCTGGGAACCAGACATCCAGGAGTAGGCTTTCTAGGCCAGAATCAACACTGTTGGCTTTTAAGAGGAGTCAAGAAAGAAAAAAAAAAAGTTGTTTGTAAAGATACTTATAAAGGAAAAAACCCAATATCTTAAAATTGTAAAATGAATTCTGTGCTATATCCATATATTTAGAATCTCTCCTTGCAAGGTTAAGGACTCAGGCTGTCACAAGTTTTCTCTTTCTCTGTCTCTCTAGGTGTGGAATTCTTATTTTAGCCTGGCAGTTCTGTTCATAAATCAGCCAAGCCTTCAGCTAGAAATCATCACTTCAGCCAAAAGGAAGAAGATTCTAGATAAGTAAGACATATGTCTCTTATTCACCTACTTACCACACACCCAGATGGGGTTATGTTTCTATGAGAGCTTCCTCAGAAGTCCACAAGGTTCTCACTGGGTAGCTTTCCAAAGAGCCAAATGTGAGAGTTCAGTTGAGAGCCAAATGAGGTAGTGCTGGGGGAAGCATTAGAGACAATGCTGACGTGCTAGCCTTATTGGGTTCATAGCCCTGCCTTCCTGAAATTTCTCCCACTGAAAGCTGGATCCTGTGTTATTATTTCCAGGTATGGGGACATGCGTGTGATGATGGCTTATGAACTGTTCAGCATGTGGCAGAATTTGGGTAGGTCTTTTCTCCCTGTTTTTCCCTTCCACATATTGCATAGCCAAATAAAAAGTGATAAGACTAGTAACTTTCCCCAGGTTTTATGAATGTTAATTCATACTGAAGAGACCTTTACATAATATTTAACATAATGCCTCAGGTGGATAATGCCACATATGTGCACAGAGCCCTTTTCAGGGAAAGTTAGGCTGAGAAACAAGACCCCAGTAACACACACGCACATTCCCTTTTTTGAGAATTAAAGTCAAAAGGAGTATAAAGGCTCTAAGAGTTTTTTCCAGCTTAAGAACTGATGCCAGTAAGATCTTCTATGCTCTTCATGTGCCAGTCCAAATGTTGCCAACTCAGAAGCATAGATCATTTTTTATTTTTTTATTTTAATCCCAATATAGTTAACATACAGTGTTATATTAGTTATAGGTGTACAATATAATGATTCAGCATTTCTGTACATTACTCAGTGCTCATCATGATAAGTGCACAGAAGCATAGATCTTGGAAATGCTCAGCAAGGGCAAGCTATTCAATATTCAATAAATATTGAAACATTTGGGGTCTCTGGTATTCAGGCCACGCAGATTAGATTTCTGCCACCATTTGCGTTCAGATTGCATGCAAGAAGGGAATTGCAGCCCCTAGGTGAGATAGATTTTAGTTCCCTTTCTTTCAGCAGCTTCTCTAATACCTAGTGCTTTGGACCTGAAATTGTCAGTGTTTGGTAGAATCCTTGTATTGCCCTGGTGACTAGGAGAGACATCCTTTGGTATTACAGGCTTCTGAGGGGCCTCTCGGGATGCTAGAGAAGCCAGTACCCTGAGAGGCCATTACCCTTCCTACCTCTTACTGTTGTCAACTAAGTTCATGGCTCTGAAGCCTTAGGAATGGTGGTCATAAAGTCTTCCAGTCCTCCATTAACCGTCTCAGTCACTAACCCTGAAGCAGCAAACAAGGTGCGAGGCATTCCTTCTAGTGAACACTAAGGTTTCACTCCGTGTGTGGGAATACATTTCACCAAGCAGATTCTCCAGCTTCAGGACTCTTTACACCCTGCATCCAGCATAGTCTGGGTATAGGTTTTTTGTGGGTTTTTTTTTAATTCTTTTTTTCCTTAAATAGTTTATTGTCAAGCTGGTTTCCATATAACACCCAGTGCTCATCCACAAGTACCCTCCCCCAAGCCCATCATCCCCCTTCCCCTCTCCCTCACCCTAATCAGCCCTCAGTTTGTTCTCAGCATTCAAGAGTCTAGCATGGTTTGCCTTCCTCTCTCTCCCCAACTATTTTTCCCCTTCTTCTCCCCCATGGTCCTCCGTTAAGTTCCTCCTAATCCACCTATATGTGCAAACATGGTATCTGTCCTTCTCTGCCTGACTTATTTCGCTCAGCATAACACCCTCAAATTCCATCCATGTTGCTACACATGGCCAGGTTGCATTCTTTCTCATTGCCATGTAGTATTCCATTGTATAGATGAACCACATATTCTTTTTTTTTCCACACTGTCCGAATATTTTATTACAGGTATATTGGAGAAAACCATATGAGATTATATAATTTATATGTAACTAAACCTATTTCTCATCTAATAAATTAAACATAATCTTGCTGAAAAGTGATCCAGTATTTCTCATTTTTGTTTCTTTTTTTTTTTTACAAATAGTTTATTGTCAAATTGGTTTCCATATAACACCCAGTGCTCATCCCCACAAGTGCCTTCCTCCATGCCCATCCCCCGCCCCAATCCATCAGTCCTCAGTTTGTTTCTCAGCATTCAAGAGTCTCTCATGGTTTGCCTCTCTCCCTTTCCCCCACCATTTCCGCCCTTCTTCTCCCCCATGGTCCTCCGTTAAGTTCCTCCTAATCCTCCTATATGTGCAAACATGGTATTTGTCCTTCTCTGCCTGACTTATTTCGCTCAGCATAACACCCTCAAGGTCCATCCATGTTGCTACACATGGCCAGATTTCATTGTTTCTCATTGCCATGTAGTATTCCATGGTATAGATAAACCACATCTTCTTGATCCATTCGTCCGTTGATGGACACTTAGGCTCTTTCCATGTTTTGGCTATTGTTGAGCGTGCTGCTATGAACATTGGGGTACATGTGCCCCTATGCATCAGCACTCCTGTATCCCTTGGGTAAATTCCTAGCAGTGCCTTTGCTGGGTCATAGGGGAGTTCTATTGTTAAAGTTTTGAGGAATCTCCACACTGTTTTCCAGAGGGGCTGCACCAGTTTACCTTCCCACCAACAGTGTAGGAGGGTGCCTGTTTCTCCACATCCTCACCAGCATCTAGAGTCTCCTGATTTGTTCCTTTTAGCCTCTCTGACCAGTGTGAGGTGGTATCTCAGTGTGGTTTTGATTTATATTTCCCTGATGATGAGGGATGCTGAGCATCATTTCATGTGTCTGTTGGCCATCTGGATGTCCTCTGTGGAGAAGTGTCTGTTCATGTCTTCTGCCCATTTCTTTGCTGGATTATTTGTTTTTTGGGTGTGGAGTTTGATGAGTTCCTTATAGATTTTGGATACTAGACCTTTATCTGATGTGTCATTTGCAACTATCTTTTCCCATTCCATCAGTTGCCTATTAGTTTTATTAATTGTTTCCTTTGCCGTGCAGAAGATTTTGATCTTGATGAGGTCCCAGTAGTTCATTTTTGCTCTTGATTCCCTTGCCTTTGGGGATGTGCCAAGTAAGAAGTTGCTGTGGTGGAGGTCAAGGAGGTTGTTTCCTGCTTTCTCCTCTAGGGTTTTGATGGTTTGCTGTCTCACATTCAGGTCCTTTATCCATTTTGAGTTTATTTTTTGTGTATGGTGTGAGAAAATGATCTAGTTTCATTCTTCTGCATGTTGCTGTCCAGTTCTTGCAGCACCATCTGGTAAAGAGGCCGTCTTTTTTCCATTGGATACCTTTTCCCTCTTTGTCAAAGATTAGTTTACCATACATTTGTGGGTCCCATTCTGAGTTCTCAATTCTATTCCATTGGTCTATATGTCTGTTTTTGTGCCAATACCACATTAAGACTGTATGGATATAGGTTTTAACCCTGAAGCTGACTCTGAAATTCCCAGGAACACAAGGTACTAACAAACTGTGCCAAATACCAAGATTGGAATATGTAGAATCAGCCTCAGGGCTAATATTTGCCCCTTAGATAGGCTCTCATGAAAGAAGAATCAAAAAAGAAGTCAAATTTGCCTGATAAAACCATTCCTGCTTCTATCTTGTGTGTGTGTGTATGTGTGTGTGTGTGTATGTGAGAGAGAGAGAGAGAGTGTGTGTTTGTGTGTGTGTGTGTGTGTGTAAATGGCATTTTCTGGTCCTCAAGAACTGATTTTACTTGGCTAAAGCAGTTATTACACAGGTTCACAGTTTGTCTTCTTTATAGTCTCTGAAAGACCGAAAGTAGAGCTCTGGAAGATGGCTCACTCTGTTGCATCACTGCAAGGAAGAGAAAAGTTCTGTCCCACAGTCCTCAGGACTGGCCCTGGCTTATGGGAACATGCCCCAGATTGCAGGCCAATCACAAGGAAACCTTCATCACCCACTTCCCATGGAAAGGCCTCATAAGAACATTGGGGGATGAGCTGAGCTGGTCTGTGTAGATGCAGTGCTACCATCAGGAGTGCAATGTGAAGACAAGGGACATGCCTGGGGAAGAGCACAGACAGAATCCTTGAGTCATTCTGTCCAAGTAGGGCTGTACAGGAGGCTCCTGCTAACTCAGGAGGAAGCCTTTTGGGCAGACATGAGCGCAGGCTGTGAAGAGGCCCATGAACTTCAGGCCTCTAGTGGCTGGCCCAGGGACTATGAACATCTCATCACTTAAATGCCTCTGGGCTAGAGGTAGAGACCCCGGGGATAGTGGATTGTGTTCAAGCAGAAATGGATAAATATTCCTTGCTAAATAAATGCTGAACAATATGAAACTATCATAGGTTCTCAGAAATCCTATTCTGTCTAAAGTATTGAACTCTGTTTCTTGACCTTGGAATGATTTTTCAAGCAGTTTGCTGAACCTCCCATAAATCTTTAGAAAGGCAATTTATTTGTCCTTCTCTGCCTGACATATGTTTGCACGTATAGGAAGATTAGGAGGAACTTGACGGAGGAACAAGGGGGAGAAGAAGGGCGGAAATGGTGGGGGAAAGGGAGAGAGGCAAACCATGAGACTCTTGAATGCTGACAAAAACTGAGGACTAATGGATGTGGGGGGGAGGGGGNCAATAAACTATTTGTAAATAAATAAATAAATAAAAATAAATAAATAAAATAAAATGACTAGCTTTCAAAAAAAAAAAAAGAAAGGCAATTTATGCCTGTTGAACATTTGTTTTAGCTGGGCTGGGCCAGTTTTATCTATGAATTCCAAAAAGCCAAGAAAAAGAGTATCTCAGAAAGCCATAGGGGAAAGCTTGCTTTGTTCTCAATGCTTCCAGGGCAGATGAAAGTATCTGCTATGACCAAATTTGGGAAGCTTCTATAGAAGAAGCAAAGAAAGCATAAACTAATATCTGTTGGGTTTTGTTATTTAGGTGAACATAAGATCCACTTTATTCCGGGAATGATTGGTCCTTTTCTGGGTGTGACACTGGTTCCACAGCCAGAAGTACGGAATATCATGATTCCCATCTTTCATGACATGATGGACTGGGAGCAGAGGAAAAATGGCAACTTCAAACAGGTAAGATGACACTTGCCCTCCTCTGGATGGACCCCTTCTGTCCAGGAAGGTGATTCAGATGCCAGACTGTAGTTCCAGTGGGAATGGCTGTAGCTTGCCCATCTTGAATCCTATTCAAGGGTTTTCCCTTAATTGCCAGCCAGAATTGATTTGTGGATTTTCTTCATGAAGTTAGAGGTCAGAAAAGAATCAGAGTAAAGGAATGAACATCATATAAAGACATTTTCTGTTCAAGGAGATAGTGACTGGGACTGTGATCATCCAGTTTCATTCAGAAAAGGCCCTGGGAGCATAGTATCCTTCCTTTCTTGTGCATGGTCCAGGCATTTCTAGGGTTAGAGCCAAGATCAGATGGCTTCTCATGGTTCAGGGTAGCCCAGAATTTCACAGACTTCTGCACAGAGGGGTGGGTCCAGAAGGTATAATCCCTTAGCTTCTGACTAAGTCGCTTCAGGCTGTCCCTCTGTATAAATCTTCTGCCACCTCTAAGGTAAAGGAAATGGCCCCTACCTTTCTATGTGTAGCTCCAAAGAATAGGACTAGGATCAATAGGGGTCAGTGGTAAGGAAGCTGATTTTAGCTAAGCTTCCCACTAAGCTCCCTCCTAACCCTGTGACTCTGGGATGAACCAGTGGTCTTATAGTGAGTAGTTGTAATAGTGAGGAGCAAACCAGACAAACAGTAATTTTTAAATTCTTTTTTATTTATTTATGTTTGTTTTTAAGTTTACAAAGAGCAAAATTCATTCTTTGTGATTTACAGTTCTGTAAATTTTGCTAAACACATAGTCATGTAACCACCACCACAATCAAGATTTTTGAAATTCCTAAGAATTCCATCATGCTACCTTTTTGTAGTCAAACCTTCCCCCTACCTTTAACCTATGACAATCTGTTCTCCATCACTGTAGGTGTGCCTTTTCCAGAATGTCAGTTGAATGGAATAATGTAAAATGTAGCCTTTTGAGTCTGGTTCTTTCACTCAGCATAATGCCATCAAGAGGTCCATCCATTGTTGTTGCACATATCAGTTTTTCTGTTGCTTAGTGGTATTCCATTGTAGTTATTCACCATTTGAAAGACATTTGCATTATTTCCGCTTTATGTTGATTACAAATAAAGCTGTTAAAAAATATTTCTTTACAGGTTTTTGTATGAATATAAACTTTCACTTTTCTTAGGTAAATATCTAGGAATAGGATTGTTGGCTATTGTGGTAAATGTGTGTTTAACTTTATAAGATGCTATCAAATTTTATTCCCAAGTGGCTATACCATTTTGAAGTCCCAGCAGCATTGTATGAGAGTTTTAGTTGACCTATATGCTCACCAGAACTTGATATTATTTCTTTGTGTGGTTTTTTTTAGCCATTCTAATAGGTATATAGTTTATATCTTGGAGGTTTTAATTTCCATATCTTTAATGATTAATGATGTTGACCATCTTTTAATGTGTTTACCATCTTTATATCTTCTTTGGTGAAATGGTTATTTAAAACTTGTGTTCATTTTCATTGGGCTATTTGTTTTCCTATTATTGTTTTGAAGGTTCAAAAAAACTGAAGGTTCTTTATGTATTCTAGATGTAAGTCTTTTGTTGAATATATGATTTACATATATTTCCTCCCAGTCTTTAGCTTGTCTTCTCATTTACAATAGTATCTTTCACAGAACAAAAATTTTTAATTCTTATGCAGTCCATTTTATCAATGGCTTTCTTCTATAGATAATGCTTTTGGGATAATATCTGAGAACTCTTAGTCCAAGAACACAAAATTTTTTCTCCTGTGTTTCTTCAAGCAGTTTTATAATTTTATATTTAGATCTGTTACCTATTTTGAGGTAACCTTTGTATAAAATGTGAAATATGGGTCAAGACTTTTTTTTTTCCTTTTCACACATGGATATCCAACACCTTTTGTTGAAAGAAACTATTTTCTGTCAAAAATCAGTTCACCGTTATCTGTACAGTTCTCTTTCTGGACTCACTAGTCTTTCCATTGATCTATGTCTTATCTTTTACCATTCCCACACAGTCTTGATTATGGTAGCTTTATAGTTAGTCTTAAAATCAAATGGTGTGAATACTCCAAATTTGTTTTTATTCCAGTGTAATCTTAGCTATTCCAGTTCCTTTTCATGTACGTCTCATAATTAGCATGTCAATATCCGCAAAAATTACTGCTGAGTTTGAGATTGCATTATAATCTGTAGATCAAATTGGAAAGAATTGCTATCTTAGTAATACTTAATCATACTTATAGTCCATGAAGGCGGTATATCTGTCCATTTTTTAGGTATTCTTTTTTATTTTTTTCATTAATGTTTTATAGTTTCAGCATACAGATTTGTACATGTTGTTAGATTTATATGGTAAATATTTCCTGTTTTTTGGTGCTTTTATAAATTATTCTTATTTTTATTTATTTATTTATTTTTTNATTGGGGAAATTATTCTTATTTTTAAATTTTATTTTCCAGTTGTTTGTTGCTAGTACATAGAAATACAACTGTTTTGTATATTAATATTATATCATGCACCCTTGCTAAACTTACTTATTAATTGTAGAAGGTTTTTGGAGATTCCTTGGGATTTTCTAGTTAGCTAATCCCATCACTTACAAATAGAGACAGTTTTATTTCTTCCTTTCTAATCTGTATGCCCCTTATTTTTTTTTCTTACCTCATTGCACTGGCTGGGGCCTTTGATCTGGTGTTAAATAAGAGTGATGAGAGTGAACATCCTTGCTTTGCCCTTAATCTTCAGGGAAAGCATTTGGTGTTACACAGTTAAGTATGATGCAAGCTAGTTCTAGGTTTTATATAGATGCTCTTTATCGTGGGTAAATAGTATTAACATAAGAATCCATTTTTGGAGTGTATAACTCTAATCCCTTAATTTTTTTAGAAAATAATAACTTCAAACAGAAAGAATTTAATTTCTGTGTTGTCACAACCTTCTAAATTGTGCAAAAAGCACAACTGCCTGATGACAGAACCTACTTGCTGAGAAGCAGATGATATTGCAGAAATGCACCATGGCTCACTGAGCCTGTTGAAAGAGGGGCTAGGCTGCATTCCATCATTACTCCCTGTGAATAAAGAAGGATAACTTTGTGGAAGACTAAGTTGGAACTCATTTGCCTCACACTTCAAGACTCACCTGTTCAGCTGTGTTCCTTCCCTCATTAAGGCTATCATAAGGTCGCCTGGGCCACCGGGTCAGTTAACTGTCTGACTATTTCAGCTCAGGTGATGTCTCACAGTTTGTGGGATTGAGCCCCGTGTCAGGCTTCACACTGACAGCATGGAGCCTGTTTGGAATTCATTCTCTCTCTCTCTCTCTCTCTCAAAATAAACTTTTTTTAAATTTTTTTTTAATGTTTTATTTATTTCTAGGAGAGAGAGAGAGAGAGAGACAGCGTGAGCAGGGGAGGGTCAGAGAGAGAGGGAGTCACAGACTCTGAAACAGGCTCCAGGCTCTGAGCTGGCAGTCAGCATAGAGCCCGACGCGGGGCTCTAACCCACGAACCGTGAGATCACGACCTAAGCGAAAGTCGGACGCTTAACCGACTAAGCCACCCAGGCGCCCCAAAATAAATAAACTTAAAAAAAAAAAAAAGACTATCATGAATAATTGATATCAAGCAAGCCATGTAAACCTTCCTGACCTTGGTAAGCAAAACCTTGCTGCTGCTTCCCTTTGCCACCAAATAGTTTTAAAAAGTGGTCTACTCTTTATCCCCACATTTCCATTTCCCACCCTCCTACCCATCCAGTCTAATGTGTATTGTATATGCACTTCTGTTGAAGCTGCTCTCTTCAAGATCACCCAAAACCTTTGGGGTGCCTGGGTGGCTCAGTCAGTTAAGTGTCCCACTCTTGATTTCGGCTCGGGTCATTATCTCACAGTTCGTGAGTTCGAGCCCTGTGTTGGGCTCTGCACTGACAGCATGGAACCTGCTTGGGATTCTTTCTCTCTCCCTCTCTCCTCCCCTCCTCACTCGTGCACTCTCTCTCTCTCTCAAAATAAATAAACATTTTTTAATGTTAAAAAAAGATCACCTATAACCTTCTAATTACCAAAATGTTTGTCTTGATTACAGTTGTGCTTTCTACAGCTTTGGCTCTGTTAACTACTCCCCTATTTCTTCCCACCTACTAAAAATATATCTTCTAATTACAAAAACAACAGGTATTTAATATAGAAAAATTAAAATGCAAATAAGCTATAATTTAAAATTTTAATCCATAATCCTATTTTAGTAACTTGGAGGGGAGGACAGGGTATGTCTTTATAGACTGTTTTTCCCATACATAGAGGTTTTTTAAGTTAAAAAATGGAATCATTGTGTATATTGGGGTTCAGAGACCATTGTGTATATTGACTTTTAATCTCCTCTTTTTAGTAGCATGTTTTCATCACTGTCTCTTCATGTGGTTCATTGCTCCTCTGTCCTGCACTGTCAGTTTAGAGGTTACATATTAATCCATTGCATGGCCTAGACCACAGTGTATTTAGTCAGGCTTCTAGTTTTAGAAACTTAGGTTCATTCCAAATTTTTGTTGTTAATATTGTAAAAAACATATCCATTCCTAATTCTCTTAGATAAATTTCTCACCTGTAATTGCTGGGTCAAAGAGCAAAAGCCTTCCTTAATTAGGTTCTTACAACACCACTTCTCACAACTCTATTGTCCATTGACATCCCAGACCACAGACCACCCTTTCTGTGTGCCCCATCCCAAGCACTAACCATGCTGGCTTGTGTCAGCTGTTGTCCCTGCCTCCTCTGCAAGATGATGAGCTAGCTGTTGGGCACCAGGGCTGTTTCTTGTGCTTTATTCCTTAGAATCCAACATAGTCCCTGAAACATGCTAGATTCATGGAGACAAAAATCAGAGTTGACATTTATTGAGCACTTCTAAGAGCTAGGGCACAGGGACACCAAAGAGAACTGTTAACCACCATTACTGCTTCACAAACTAGGAAATGTAGGCTTAAATGTCTCATCCTGAATTAGGCAGTTGGTTGTCACAGGACAAATATTTGTTGAACGAATAACAAGGTGTCACTTGTCACTTCAGGAATATTGATTCCATAGAATAAAACTCTCCAAACCCAAAATTGTCAATACTACCAACTATGANACGCGGGGCTCAAACCCACAAGCCATGATATCATAACTTGAGCAAAAGTCAGACGCTTAACTGATTGAGCCACCCAGGTGCCCCGTGACACAGTATATTTGAAGAACTTAGCATTTCATTTGACTTAAAGACATTGGTTTACATACATTGATCTTCACCGTTACCTGTTTTGGATTTCTCAGTTTCTCCTAATAACTTTTTCCTTTATTAGCACTACATAGGGTGATGAAGTAATATCCCCATATCCTTCCATCACCAACTCCTTTGCCTAATACAGAAGTTCTAACATTTGAATAGGCATCACAACAACTGGGAGGGCTTGTTGAAGAAGACTGCTTCTCCTGTTCCCAAGTTTCTGATCCACTGGAAGCCTGATAATCTTCATTTCTAATGACATCTCTGATGACTGATACTGCTGGCCCAGAGGCCCATTTTGAGAATTTGAGGGAAATACTACACTGATGTTTACACAGTTATTATATTCCCTGCTGCTCCAGGATGCCTTCCGCTACTTTGCCCTGTCCTGGAAAACACAATCTACCTGTACCCACATGTTTGAAGAGAGATTCCTTGTTACAAACAGACCCTTCTTCCCCTGGGAGGCTTGTGGGCCACTGATTGACCCAGTAAGAAAAGACAAGATTCGAACTATGAATGAGACACCTTGGCCTCTGGGCCTGGCTCTACCTGACTTTATATGACCCCAGGCAAATCCCTGCTGAAGTCTCTTCTCTACACAGAGAAAGATATAGCATCAATCCCTAAGAACCCCTGGTCTTAGGGTTTCTTAGAAAGATTTTGTTTCTCTGAAATGCATATTCAAGCAGCTGACTCATCAGGCCAAACATAAATGTGTGACAGTCTCTGCAGAGCAGGCCACTATAAACAGAACAACATTTATTCATCCATTCTCATTTTCTGCTGAAGACGTTTCAGAAATCATAATTGCCTTCAATGAATATCCTAATTCAGTTATTTTTTTATTACTTCCTTGCCTTAGGACTCTTTGGCCCTATGTGAAGTGAAAAAATGCTTCTGTTATAGCTCATCATTAAAAGTAGCAATGCCTTTTTGTTTATATAAAGTATTTATATAAATATAATACCACAATACCACATTTATTTTTTAAATATGATTTATTGTCAAATTAGCTAATATACAGTGTGTACAGTGTACTCTTGGCTTCAGGAGTAGATTCCCATGATTCATCACTTACATACGACACCCAGTGCTCATTCCAAATGCCCTCCTCAATGCCTATCACCCATTTCTCCTACCCCCATTAACCCTCAGCTTGTTCTCTGTATTTAAGAGTCTCTTATGGATTGCCTCCCTCTCTGTTTGTAACTATTTTTTTTCCTTCCCTTCCCCCATGGCCTTCTGTTAAGTTTCTCAAATTCCGCATATGAGTGAAAACATACGATATCTGTCTTTCTCTGACTTACTGACTTTCTTCTATTTCAATTAGCATAATCCCCTCCAGTTCCATCCACGTTGTTGCAAATGGCAAGAATTCATTCTTTTTCATCACCAAGTATTCCATTGTATATATAAACCACGTTTTCTTTATCCATTCATCACTTGATGGACATTTGGGCTCTTTCCATAATTTGGCTATTGTTGATAGCACTGCTGTAAATATTAGGGTGCATGTACTCCTACAAATTGGTACCCTGTGTCCTTTGGATAAATTCCCAGTGGTGCTATTGCTGGGTCATAGTATAATTCTATTGTTAATTTTTTGAGGAACCTCCATACTGTTTTCCAGAGCGGCTGCACCAGTTTGCATTCCCACCAACAGTGCAAGAGAATTCCCCTTTCTCCACATCCTCACCAACATCTGTTGTTTCTTGAGTTGTTCATTTTAGCCACTCTGACTGGCATGAGGTGCCACAATGCCACATTAAAATTTTGCTAATTTTTTTTAATTTTTAATGTTTATTTACTTGTGTGTGTGAGAGAGACAGAGTACGAGGAGTGTGAGGACAGAGAGAGATGGAGACAGAATCTGAAGCAGGCTTCAGGCTCTGAGCGGTCAGCACAGAGCCTGATGTGGGGCTCGAACTTACAAGCAATGAGATCATGACCTGTCGAAGTCAGACGCTCAACCAACTGAACCACCCAGGTGCCCCCAATACCACATTTTAACGGCTAATGAGGGGTTTAAAGACTTTTATCTCACATCACTTACAGCTAATTTATCACCTCAGAGTAAATCCAGTTAGGCTTATTTAAAAGTGGCAGAACACTGCTGAATACCTTGCATATCAGTTGGGGGATGGGGGGACAAGTACAGTATTGCCCCTCATGGTTTAGGAATCCAGTAACAAATGCAGGTGCCCCAGTGATGAGGCAGTGGCGAGGCATCAGCCCCAAGAGCTCTAGGTCCTATGGGGACAAACAGTGGAACTTTTTATCCTGAAGAAGAATCTCTGAAGGAAATACTCATACTTTGCTCAACTCAGAATCATGTCAGCCATTTGAGTAAGGAGTAGCCCTGCAGCAAGCTTCCTTTGTGACTAGCTGACTAGAGGGGAAAGTTCTAACCAAATCTATTTTCCTCACACAAATTCTTTTGAATGAACATTTTTTAAGAAAGAAAAACACTTGACAAAGACCTCTTTTGAATCCAAAATACTTTTCTTTCCAGATAATCCTTGGCTTTTGCCCCTAGACTGGGAAAAGAGTATGTGAGGTGTATAAGTTCCAACTTTAATTTAAACGACTGGAGTGGGTAGCTTTCCTAAACAAGGGAGGCAAGGTGGTTTCTTAGTGCTCTAGATGAGGTCCTGCCTTCCCTCAGATTTATTTGGTACAAGGACAAAATTAGGAAGCAGACCCCCACCATTCTCACCTGTGGTAGGAGCTAGATTTCTCATTCTTCCTCTGAGGTCAGCTCGGGTTCATGAAGTCTCTGCTTCCCTCTAGGTGGAGGCCGAGCTGATTGACAAGCTGGACAGCATGGTGTCAGAAGGGAAAGGCGATGAGAGTTACAGGGAGCTCTTCGGCCTGCTGTAAGCTGCTTCAGCCCCAGGCACCCCACATTGGGAGAGGGGGGTGAAGTGGGCTGATGAAGGGTAGGGGTGCAACCCACACTGGGCGGGCTTCAGAGGGTGGGTATCAGGAGAGACCTGGGTTGTTCCTAGTCAATAAGAAGGTAGTATTATGGCAGCAAGCTGTCTCAGGGATTGCCATAGTTAACTAAAGAAGTAGAGACAGGTGGGAACTCTGAGCTCTTAGATTTGCTGATAGGAGACAGGTCTTTCATATGTCTTCATAGCATGCACTGTATCCAGTTGGGCAAACAGCCCATGTGGACTCTGTGAGGGCTCAGTGCTAACATTTCTTAGAGGAAATAAGTTAAATCTTTGCTTCATAAAATGGTACAATCAACTTGAATAAACACTCTCATGGATCTTGTGACTTTAACAAGTTGTATCCACTCTCCAGGCCTGTTTCCCTGTTTGTGAAACAAGATATTTGTACTGAATGACGTCAGGGATTTTCCCAGTTCCACCATTTGTAGCTCCTGTCTTGAACTGATGGAGGCCAAGAGACCTTACACGTCTTTGCCACAAGGCTAAGTCCAAAGGAGGGACTCAGGAGAGCTATGGTTCTCCCATACAGATAGTGATGCTAGACATTTTATCTTCTAAAAAAAGCAAAATCTTAAGACTTTTACAGCTCTAGAGTCCCCTCCCATCTCGCTTATTATTTCCAGCTTTAATATTTTCTTTGTTTTAATGCCATTTTGAAGATAAGCCAATAACATATTTTTCTAATAATAACACTGTACATTTGCTTAGAACTTTACAGCATACCAGTGTGTTGACATTTCTTACTTAATCCTCACAACACACCTGTGAAGTGGGCAGGGGAGAAATTATCTTCATGAATAAAGGTGATGAAACTGAGGTGAGGAAAGTGTTAACATGGCCTCAGTTGAATGACCAATGAAAAGCAGCTCTAGGGGGAGGACTCAGATCTTTCAGTTTCAAGAAGGGGGAATCTTTCTGCTATATCCTGCCCATTTTGTTCTTTGACGAGTCAGACAATAAAATGTGAATTTATTTGAAATTTAAATAATTACAGTTTGTGTAAATGAATCCATCTTTAGTATTTTTCTTTTCACTGAAGATGTTTCTAATTGTGGAAGTAATGCACAGAAATCTCTTCCTAAGTCACTAACAGATGATTTTACTACAAAGGAAAAAACCACACAAATAACTTGCACTTACGAATCACCTGACCAAATAATGTTTTATAAACTCTTCTAAATCATGTTTGAGGAGTAAAAGCTGCTGAGAACCATGGAGCAGCATTTCCCAATTTGTGTTTTGGGAAAGGTGCTGGGGAAAAAAGTAAGTGGATCAGTTCAGAAAAGATTCAATTAAACAAAATTGAACAGGCCTCTATTACAGGACTTCTCAAAGCCTTAAACAGGCAGAAAGGTGTGAAATATCTCCGATAGGAGTGTGTAGTGACCAGCATTTCAGAGGCTTGTTTGCTCACAGAACACCTTTCTCAGTCCTCCAGGACAGCAGAGCTCTAGAGGTAGAATAGTTTGGGAAATACTGACACAATGGCTTCATCCACACAGCTCAGAGGCCAGAGCAATGGTGCTGCCTTCCCTCTAGTAACACCCTCACTTTTCCAGAAGCCTCGGCTCAGGCCCTATACTCTATGTGGGGAAGACCGTCTCTGTCAGGGCAGCATTAACAGCAGCCAGGTTGTGAGTGGGAGTCCCCAGTACTGGGCCTCTAGCTGGGCCTGCCACTCCAGGTGGCAGGAGTGAAGGACAGTGTGGAAAGGAATCAAGAATGAGACCTGGACCTGGGGTCATCACTGACGCAGAGAGTCCAGGTTATCATCCCCTAGGAGACATCTGTGGGAAGACACAGAAGCCAGAGGCTACCCTGAGGTGCCAGGAGCATGGCCTGGCAAATAAGAAAAGGACCTGGGCCTTGAGCTCTTGGCTCTGGCAATTTTCACATGGAAGCATCCCCTGATAGTGGAGATGACCAAGTGTAACTCCTAGACTTGCTTAGTGTAACTCCTAGACTCGCTCACTGCCCTTCATACTGGGCCCTCAAGACTAGTTGGAAGCTTTTCCTTGGTTTATGGGGAAAGTTTAGTTTGTATGTTTGCTGAAGATGCCTCTGAGTGGCGATGGAGGTAGCTGGCTAACTGCAAAGGCAGATCTATTCTCAGTGGGCTCTTATTCAGCTGCTATTTCAGAACAAACTCCATAGCATACACCTAAAGGGCTGGGGCTTTAAAACCCCTTCCTCAATTCATTGGCATCCTTAGGAACTTCAACAGGAAAACAGAAAATATGCTCATCTGTTCCTTCCAATTCAGTAATCACCTTGTCTTTGCTTTCTGCTGCATGGAGTAGAACCCAGCTGTTTGGGCCCTACCCCAGGTAAGACTGTAGTGTGGTAAGTCTGCTGTCTCCAGATCCATCACAGGCTCCACGGGCTCTGGGACCTCACTTTTGTGCCCAGGGAAGGCTCATGAATTGTATATTGTATTTGTTTCCCCCACCCTCCCACCAATAGCCTACTGGAGAAGGTTGAACAGGAAACATGGCGTGAAACTGGCATTTCCTTTGTGACCTCAGTCACCCGCCTCATGGAACGCCTTCTTGACTACAGGTATCTTCTCAGGCATCTACCTATCTGACCTTTCCTCTGATCAGGATACTTCCCTCAGCAAGGACATCCTCTGACCTTAAAATAGAGACCATGTGGCCTTCAGGGGGAGGACTCTTCTGGTTTGGGGTACCATCATTGGTCATTGGGAATCTAGGGATGGCCAAGGAGATAGAAGGAAAGAGTCCTTTCCCAGGGGTAGAGGGCCCTGGGAAAGATTCCTCTCCTAGGGCTTCCTGGGATCCCCCCTGATATGTGGGCATATATATCCAGGAGGCATCCCAGGGACATATAGCTTTCCATCCAAAAAGGTCAAGGCTCAGAGCAATGCAGAAAACAACTGTAAGTCCTTTGTACTGCATTCCTGAGAGCCATATGGCAGATGGGCAGGGAAAATATCACCTGGTACAGAAGTGTGACACAGTAGGACTTCCAGTTGGTTTTTCCAGGCACTGAGGACCATACTTTTCCATGCCTCCATTCTTTGCCTAAAGTGTGTTTTTCTGTCCCTTGGTCTTGGCCATGAACAGATTAGAGGAAGCCGCCTGTGAGCTCAGAGATCTTTATACTATGTTCAGTCTGAGAGTTCATGTAAAATTAGTTTTCTCATGAAACCTTGCCTTCTGTCATATAATGGCTTTTTAATTACTCCAGAAGAGGCAATGAAGCCACCATTGCAGGCTTAATTATTATCTTAGCAGAGTTCATGTGGTGGCTAAGAGTACCTTTTGGGAGCCTAGAGGGAGGTGATAGGGAATGAGGAAGAATGACGGAGGAAACTCATCCCCAAGCAATAGCTGTCTCCTTTGTGCTACAAGACATGTAAATGCCAAGGGAGAGCACTTCCAACCCATGTATCAGGAAATGAGGGAGTTTAGGCCACCTCCAGTTGCTGCTGAAAAGAGGGTACTCCTGCACCAAGACTTCTGCTTTGCAGAAGACTCAGGTGTCCAGTGTACCAGCTGGACATGGAAATGGAATTCCTGAGAAATGGGCTCCTATTTTATGCATCCCCTCTTTCTTTAGCACAGTTGTGCTTATGCGAGTTTCCACCCATTTTTCCTGGGCGTTATGAGTTCGCAAGTAGCCTTTTGAAGACCCCTTTTAGAATATTGGACTCCTTTGTTAATGCCATATCCCTAGCCTTTTCTGTACCTCCTCTCAGACAGTGAAGAGGGGTGGGCAAAACTCTATACCTCCCCTCCCTGATACATTTACTAAAAGTTATCTCTATTCTCTGTGGCCTACCAGAGAGAGCCAAAATTAATTTCTTAGCCTTTTTCTAACTGCCCATTTGATTTTTGTATCTATCTTGTACAAACAAACTCATAGCCAAACCCAATTTCATTCGCTTCTATTTCTTGTCTCAAGAATGGGATCCTAAAAAACAAGGTTCATACTCTTTCACATGGCAGCAAACCCCTTCATAAACTGGCCTTTGCTCACTCCTCCAGCCCTGTTCCTTGATAGTCCCCAGTATCCATGTGCATATCCTGACCTCCTAGTGCTACTCTTTGTTAACATGAAGGGAAACACCATAATGTTTATCATGGTTTTTATCTATTAAAAATATACCATGTACTTTTTGCTTTACAAGCATTATCTCTAATCCCATAAGCAGCTACAAGGGTTATCCCTGTTTTTATCAGTGAAGGAAAACCAATTGTGGGAAGTGACATTGCTGGGATTTGAACCCAAGTCTGACTCAAGAGCCATATCCTATCCCTTCATCCATGTTGTCGCCTTCTCTTCAGACTTCTCTACATGCTATGTCCTCCCAAGCTTCCTACCAAGCCCCATTAAGGAGGCTTTCCCAGATAAGAGCTTACCTGGATCTCTGTATACACTTCTTTCAAAGCATCAGTCACTTTGCATGATGAACATTTGTCATTTTTCTGATTCATTCAACTAAAGAGAGAAGCCCCTTGAAGACAGGGACCTTGTCTTTATCTCCATGGTCCCCTACATGGAGCCTTGATGGTCCTCTGGCAGGTGTATATATTGATGGATTGGAAGATCATGCAGGAACCAAAGAAGTCTCTTTTACCCCAGTGTAGCTTAGTTCAACAAGAACCTGCTAAGAAAATAGTTGACAGATATATATATATATATATATATATATATATATAT
>NW_027529995.1:213238-224386 GCF_008692635.1 Crocuta crocuta
AATTAGGCAAATAATTAATAGGTTATACTCCAGAATGACCTGAACCTAGAGTGTGAGACTCAGTTTTAGACTAGCATGAGCCGTACGTACTCAGAAGAGTACCTCTTCAACTTTTGTGTGAATGATACTCTGTCAGATATAAAGATGCTCACTGGTGGCACCTGTGTTTCTCAGGTTAAGAAGCAGAGCCCTATGGGATGGGGGGAGTGGTTCTTAGTGCCCTGGAACATACAGGGACAGGGCTAAGGTTGCCAAGCCCTTGAGACTTTCAGTGGAACCTCCACATGGAAGAGGAACTGGAGGTTATGGAGCCTTCCTTTCTCAGGACTTTCCAATTGCACTAAGGGTTGCATGAGCCCTGGTCTAGGTCACCATGAGCCCAGTGCTCACAACCAGTTGCTTCAGAAGCCTCTTTAGGAGAGTCTTCCCTATTCATCCTCCAGAGAAAGAGTAGGGGAGAGAAATGGCTGCACCCAAGTCAGAGGCTTTAAAAGGTGTACTCTCTGTTGAGCAGCCGCACAGAAGTGATTCACAGACACAAAGAGGAGAAGAATCAGCTGTTAGCAGTGTATGGGAGAGGTGGTCATAGAATACAAAGGTGTGGAGGGAATTCCCCTGCCATCACAGGGTTGAGGTCAGTGCTTTCCTATTTAATTGACTTGGCAATGAAGTTCTAGTTATGGCCAAAGACGTTGATGCCTGTTAAGTGTTTCATATGCTTTCTAGAAAAAAAACAAAAAAACAAAAAACAAAAACCATTAAATGCCAAAGTAGCTAGTTGAGACCTCACTGGTCTCTATAGGGCCAACTTATTGGAGAGACAGATGCCTCCTGCCACTTCGTATGTTGCTTGTAACTAGTTGGCCATCTGATCCATCTCTTAAAAAGTCACAGTACTTTCCTGTCCCTACTAGCACTAAAAGATAGTGCAGTGGCCTATTCAGGACCCTCATGTCTGACTACAGAGGAACCAAATGCCTTATGGCTGATAGGGAACCCAAAAAGGAGGAGGACCTTGGTTCCAAATTCCAGAGAGCTGCCACCTCTGATAGTAGCCCCCCATAGAAGGGAGGACACTTGGCTTTTCAAAATATCATGAGAGTTGTGTGGATTTTTCAGTATTTCTTTCTTTCAAAGAAGTCATCCCACTGTGAGCTGGATTGCAGCTGGGAAGATGGGAATAACTGAGTTTGTCACATGATCACCCAGAGGTTCAGTGACTTGGACTAGGGCTCCTGACTCCCAGCTGTGATGTTCCTCACTGAACCCCATGCCTGTTGGTAGAACAAAGCCAAGACACTCTCTCCACCTGATCTTAGTGGTCCATAAACCCGCTTATGCTGCCTTTCCCTAACACACAGCTACACAAGGAACTGTATCTATATGCCAAAAGCCCTGTGGGGTGCCATAGAAGGAGACACAACAAACAGATGGAACTCTGGCTGTCTGTGTATAAAGGAGGCTTCTTGAGAGATTCACCATCCTGGTTCTCCTTCTCCTTTGTCTCCTGTGCCAAGCCTTCGCTCCTTCCAGAGGAACTTGGTTTTGACCAGTCCCCCTCTCTCCCTAGGGAAGGATCCAATCTCAGTGTTCCCATTGTTCTGTGTCTCACAGGCCAGACTTGACCTCTCTTACACCCAACCCTGCTCTGCTCAGCATGAATGCAACTCAGCCCTGGTTGAAGCTACCCCTAAATCAGAAAGAAACTTTAAACCTATTGCTTCTCATTAGTACACAGGAAGGAGACCATAGGGAGAAAATTCAGTAAGGTGGTTAACATGGCACCCATGCCATGATTGCTGTAGCCACAAGGTCCTGAAGCTAAGTCCCTGGAGTGGAGCATCTTGGCTTCTGTTGAGCACTGTCCTTCAAAATGAAACTTTCCCTATAAGAAAAGCTCTGTGCCTCTCATTCTGGGGACTTGAGGATTTGATATTTGTCTTTACTGATACATTCTTCTGTGCTGAGGATATTGGTACTGCCCTAATATACTATCTGGGCTCTACACTCTGCCACCAGAACGAGAGGTTCAGTTGAACAGAGATCTTTGAACCCCTAGGAGTGGGTCCAAATCTCAGAGGGAGCTCACTGTATAACCCCCATCTGTGGAAGCATTTGGAGAGCACCCTAATTTAGGGTGTAGTTATACTAATGCCTCTGTGACACTGCAGTTCTATGCGTTGTTCCATAGGCACCACTTCATGCCATGAGACATTCATTTGTGCTCTCCCTTCCAGGGACTGCATGAAAGGAGAGGAAACCGAGAATAAGAAGATTGGCTGCACTGTTAACCTGATGGTGAGAAGACATGAGCCCCACCTCCTATCTGCCCAGTGGAATGGCTTCTGACCTGCACTGTGATGGGCTTGGCCCTTCTACTGTGGCTGCAAGCCTTAGGGCTTGAGTCAGGATATCAGCTCTGTCCCTGATATCTCAAAGACCTACACTTCATCAGTCACATTTTCACTTGAGAAAGGAATGTTCTCTTTGGACAGAATTCTGCCTTGGCCTCTTAGCAAGGTCCAGTCAACCCTGACATACCCTAATTCCCAGTCTGCCTTGGTACTCTTCCTCTTTCTCAATATTTGGATTCCTGCAAATCTGCCACTGGTTCCACCACACCTGGAGAGCAGGTGTGCCTTCTGGCTGATCCTTTCTCTTCCTGGTGCTGTCTGTGTCCATGGCCTGCCCTCTCCTGTCCAGCACACCCAGGGCATTGACCAGTTGCCTGAAGCTCAGGTAGGGCTTCCACAGATGGGAGCCTCTCTCATCTTTATGTTTATTTCCTGTTCTCTCTCACAGAACTTTTACAAATCTGAGATTAACAAAGAAGAGATGTATATCCGCTACATCCATAAGCTTTGTGACATGCATTTGCAGGCTGAAAACTACACAGGTGAGTTGAAGGGGGACAACCATGTCTCCCTGTGAGGACAGACTGGACAGGTATGCACAGCTAGCAGAGAAAGGCTCTGAGCTGGTGCCTGCCAGATCTTAGCAGAGTGTTGGGGCCCATGTTGCCCCCTCACCTCATCCTTTCCCTCAACTCCTTTGTCACATATGGTGGAGAGAAAGCAAGAAGAAATTCCACTTGTGCCTTCATGCCATCTCCTCTGCTGTCTGAGGCTGTTCTGCTCTCTCCTTGCCTTCTGTCCACCCACTCTGAGGCCTCAAGAATAACCTTCAAATTTTAATGTGCTATGTTCAGAGCATCCTGAGCTCACTGTCCCTCTCCAAGAGCAGAGCCTTATTGACTCTGACAACCTTCACAGCCAGAGCTACGTGAGGCCATAACACAGAAATATCTGCCTAACCCTGAGACTTCCAGAACTTGCTGGCAGAACTGCCTTGCAATCTAGGCTCTTCCCCCACAACTGCACAACACCCTACTTTGATTTTCCAATGGAAAATATTGAGAGAGTTCATTTGGTTTTCTGACAGGTCACATGGGGCCCCTTTATACAATTTAATCCATTACTAAGGCCCTTTCTAATAGAACAAATTTAAAAGCACTTCAGCCTGCCTGTCACACTGTTTACTGAGTACCACTATGGGTCAAGAGGGTATGTGCATGCATATGTCTCCTGCCTAATCACCTTGTGCCATAGCTCCCCCAAAATAGCCACCTTCACTGTGGTGACTAGGCACTATATCCTAGCTCTTGAGCCATAGTACTTGAATTTGTGTGACAGACCATGAAATTCAAGCTGTTCTTGTCCACAAACATTACTAGAATTATATGGATTTGTAGAAACGCAGACTCTTCCTTCTATATTTCTAGATGTAAGGGATTGTTTGGCATAGATGCCACCTTTTCTGACCACACAGGTTAGCAAGAATTAAATCTGAAATGACTGGACCAAATCTGCCATTCTCTATGTCTACTTCCACCCATGATTGCAGCAAGCCTCTGAGAAAACAGTGAAGCAATAGACTTTGATAAATTCCATATAACATAAAGGCATATACTAAATTCCTAGAGGACTGGGCCATGACCGAGAGGTGAGGAAAGGGATTTGGAGAGGGAAAAGATGCTAAGCCTTGTCTCTGGTAGCCTCAGGAATAACATCTGAAAAGGATATGGTCAGGAAAGAAAAAAATTTCACCTGGTTTCCTAAGTTCCAAAGGGAGGGTTGAGTGCCTCAGGAGCTTGTTCCCCAGAATCCCATTTGGATCCGGTAAGGAGGCATGTGCATCCCTGGGCAGGAAGGTCCAGTAGCCAGAAAACAGGAAAAGAGGCAAGGATAAGGAGGAGCCTGGGGAGTGGCTGCAGGTAGGTGTGTTTGTCTAAAACTGGAAATGGGTCACGAAATAGTTAGAAATGAGATTCTTCACAGTTATTTTTAGCGGACTTGAGTAAATCCTTGAAGGTCAGGCAGAAGTTAGAGCTAATTACCTTGCCAGTAGGTGATACCCACCAAAAATGATGAAATACAACAGGAAAGAGCAGACTGTGTAGTGAAGACCCTGAGCAGTGTCTGTCATTCAGTGTGACTCATGCTTTAGGATTTAGGGAGCCACAGTATTTAGCTGCTTTTGTTCTATATAACTCCCTTGAACAGTTCCATATGTAGGGTAAAGTATCACTGGGCCTCTGCCCTAGTCCAGCATCAACTTTAAGCTCCTCCAGGAATGGAGTTTCTGGCTACAGGCCCATCACACAGTTACCACCATTTATACTTCTCTCTGGTCCTTGCAGAAACAGTAGAAATGAAGGCCATGCTGAGGTCAGAAAATGTTGCCATAGGCACTGGGGCTGGTTTAGGGAGGGCTGAGAGAAGATTTGATCAGTGCCCTCCTGCAAGAGCCAGTTCTGAGAAGGTTGAAAAGGAAGCTGTAATCAATTGACTGAAAAGGAACCCAAGAACTCTCTGACAAGTCAGGGTCTCCCAAAGCAAGACAACCTGTGTACAAACTCTCAGGTAGCTGGGCCATACTTCATCTGGAGCCCAGCACCCAAAATCAGGCTATGGGAGGAAGCTGTCTACCAGGATTTTTGACTCCTTAATGCTATGGACAAAGGTTATTGGCTGGGTGGGCAGCCCCTCTATGTCACCTTTGGTATCCAGTTTCCCTGACCTGGGCTGCACATGCCCTGTCCTAGCATAGTGCTTGGGCTAGTCCCCTGGCACCAGGCTCCCTCTGGAACACCAAGGAGAAGACCCTGGATCTCTATATGCCCTGTTCCCCACAGAGGCCGCATTCACTCTGCTTCTCTACTGTGAGCTGTTGCAGTGGGAGGAACGGCCACTTCGGGAATTCCTCCACTACCCATCCCAGACAGAGTGGCAGCGGAAAGAGGGACTGTGCCGCAAGATCATCCACTACTTCAACAAAGGCAAGGTAGGTGTCATTAGGCAAGCCGTTCAGCTCTTCGGGTTCTGCTATAATGCATGGCATCTAGACACTGTAGGAATGGCAGCTACAGAGGGTGGTGTGGGGCTTCTGGGACCCCACTTAATATTTATTTGATTTACTCAGAGAATTAATGTTGCTTTCCTAATCTGCCATAGAACATATGAGCTATAAAGATGAATGGATTTTAACCTTAGTCAAAGGAGGCCTGTCCTGACTCTTTTTTTTTTTTTTAATGTTTTTTTTAAATTTATTTCTGAGAGAGAGAGAGACAGTGTGGGCAGGGGAGGGTGAGAGAGAGAGGGAGATACAGAATCTGAAGCAGGCTCCAGGCTCTGAGCTGGCTGCCAGCACAGAGCCCGACGGGGGGCTGGAACCCACGAACCGTAAGATCATGACCTGAGCCGAAGTTGGACACTTAACTGATTGAGCCACCCAGGCACCCTGGCCTGTCCTGCTTCTTACTGGTATATGTACTTATCTTGGATTTCCCTTCATCACAGCACAGACTGGACTTCTCTCATTGGGATTCTTCCCCATCAGGCTTGAATCTGTGGGACTGGCAGACAGTGTCAGCATTGGTTTAGGCCTCCTTGGGACTTTCCAGCCCCTCTGCTCCTATCTCTCGGAGGGCTTCTTGTGGGGTGTAGGTATGACCACCTACAGTTGGTTGTGACCCATGCACTGAAAAGGCTGGGGTTGTGTGACTTGTTGATGCTGTTTGCTCATTATTCAGCTTTGATCATTGCTTTAAAAATCTGAATTTGGGGCACCTAGGTGGTTCATTTGGTTAAGCGTCCGACTTTGGCTCAGGTCATGATCTCACAGCTTGTGGGTTCGAGCCCCACATCAGGCTCTGTGCTGACAGCTAGCTCAGAGCCTGAAGCCTGTTTCAGATTCTGTATCTCCCTCTCTCTCTGACCCTCCCCTGCTCATGCTGTCTCTCTCTCTCTCAGAAATAAATAAAACATTAAAAAAAATTTTTTTAACTCTGAATTTGAGGCGCCTGTGTGGCTCAATTGACTAAGCATCTGACTTCAGCTCAGGTCATGATATCACAGTTTGTGGGTTCAAGCATCGGGCTCTGTGCTGACAGCTCAGAGCCTGGAGCCTGCTTCAGATTCTGTTTCCCTCTCTCTCTGCCCCTTCCCCACTCATGCTCTGTCTCTCTCTGTCTCTCAAAACTGAATAAACATTTAACAAAATTTTTTTAAAGCTGCATTTAAGGGGCACCTGGGTGGCTCAATTGGTTAAGCATCCAACTTCAGCTCAGCTCATGATCTCACAGTTCATGAGTTTGAGCCCCACATCGGGCTCTGTGCTGACAGCTCAGAGCCTGGAGCCTGCTTCAGATTCCATGTCTCTCTCTCTCTCTCTGTCCCTTGCCCTCTCATGTGTGCTCTCGCTCTTACTCTCTTTCTTTCTCTGTCTCTCATAAATAAACATTTTTAAAAATATTTTTTAAAAAACCTGAGTTTGGATCACTCAGGGAACTATCATGGCTGAAACCCTGACTTGAATGGAAATTGGGTTTTTTTAATGGATTTGTTCATCATAAAAAAGAAAGATTTAAACATTAATAGCTTTTGCCTATAAGTCAGAAAACATTCATCAGTTTTACATAACATAGAGGACATCTTTGTCAAAAGCATTCACCCATGCAGGAACCTTTCCAGGATCTCAGGAGCTCTTACATAACCTAGCCTGGAAAGGGGGCCCGTGCTCAGGACTCGGGCAGCCACGTGTGACTGATCCACAGTGTAGTCCCAAAGCCTCCTCTCCTTGCTGGTCCAAGGTTGGACTTAAAGCCCCACCCTTAAAGCCCTGCATTTCTGGCACCCAGCCCACATGGAGCTGTCATCTACCCACATGCCCAGCAAACCCTGCCAGCTCAGAAGGAGTAGCATGATCATTGTGTGAGTGTGCATAGTGCTTTTAGTGTATTAGTTCTCTTTTCTTTCCATGGGCACAGCACACACAGTGGAGAGTTGTCCTATTCTGACAGAGCCTACCAGTGGGACATGGGAGCATTAGTCGTTCCCCTCTTCACTAAACACTACAGTAGTGTTTAGAAAAGCAGGTTTAAAGATTAGTATGGTAAAAAAAAATTTTTAATAAGATAAAGCTTAGTATGGATGAGAGAATGAAATGCAAAACCTGCCTGAGTATCATAGATGAACAGAATTAGGGGAAGGACTGGAAGGCTCCATAGGTCACTTGCTTGAGGATTTCCCACTCCTTCTAGTAACCCTGTTTTTTCTGTGAATTGCTGGGGGAGCAGGTTCTGTGCTGAGTGCAGAGCCCTTTCATGAGCTCATCCTCAAAGAGATCTTTATCATGTTCATTCTCTTGAGTTCATACTGAAGGTCCAACTTCTGTGTGTCTGTTCCTTAGTACCCCCCATAGAACCAATGGATAGAGCTAACCAGTTCTTTAAAGCATTCAAGTTTATTGTTATTACTATTACTATTGGCTTCAGAAAAGCAAAACCTGGCTGCTGCAGAGAAAGTGAACCTATAAGGTTCTTGGTGCCCCAAGAGAAGCTACCTTGACAGCAGGAGAAGGGAAAAAAAGAAGACTCTAGGGAGGGTCTGGTAAAGGGATTATATGCCCTCAGCATTCCCAGCACACCCTACCTCATAAGTCAGGCCCTCTACTTTTCTTCCACACACTCTCAGCCCCTCTGTTATATGCCTTATAGAGATAACCCAACTTCCTTTGGTCCCATGTTTATTTCCTGAGCACCCAGAAGGATTGAGTCAGAAGTTCAATTCATGGTCATACTCTACCCCTGGAACATACTCTCCAGTGGTGAGAGCCTGGAGCCTGCCCCAAACTGGACTGGGCTGTAGTCAGCACTCCCAGAGGGTCAGCAAGCACTCCCAGGCCAGACAAGGAGAAAGGAACATTTCAAAGGGTCGGGCAGAGTAGGAGTTGAAAGAAGGAAGGAGCGGCACAAAGATGAGAGTTGGTCCTCCATCGCAGGGCAGAGGGAGTAGACGGGAAGGGAAACTAGGCAGAGGCCTCTGACCCCTGCTTATCTGGCATACAGACCATTAAGACTAGAGCAGCCTTCTCCGTGGGGCTGGGCTTGGGCTTTCCTGACTAAGGGTTGCTATTGCCCACACTCCTCTGAAGGAATGACAGATATGTTGCTTCTAATATGCTGTGTGTAAACAGAAGTACATAGACTACCAGTCTGAGTCCCAGGACTTTGCCTTCCTTTTCACTTTGATTAGAATGAGCCCTAAGTCAGTGTAACTTTTGTGTCATCCCTATCAGAGGTGTCACAAGGATGTGTAAAAGCATGCATCTTCCAGAGCTGGTAGAAATAATTGGATTTCAGACATTGGTAAGGAGTTTTAGAGTTGGCTTTGCCTCCTGCCAGAAGGCAAGATATCCAAGAGAAAAAAATGTAACAGAGATGCAACGTACCTGCAGCACTTTCCTCACCTGTATTCAGAGGCAGCTCTCAAAGCCCCCAGACCCACCAGGGTTCCAGCACAACCCCTTAAGGCTGAAAGAATGTCTTAAAACTCTTGGTCCTGGCTCGCTTTAAAGGTAATTGGGGGTGGGTGAGAGAAGGACATGTAGCAGGAGGGCAAATTACACAAATTACAGAGATGCCAACAAGGCAGATGAACACTGATCCCAGTAGAGGAGAAGACCTGCTTTACTGGAAGCTACTGTCAGCAGGCTGAGTCCTGTTAGCCCCACACGGGGCCCTTATCACCTAAATGAGCAGTTCCCCATGGGGCACTCTTGGCAAGCTGGCCACAAGTCTGTGCACAGCTCAGCTGCTTAGCTAGCCCCCATGGAGCTACCTGCCAGGCAGAGCCTGTTGTGAGTCCTTGGCTAAAACCTGCTCAAGTAGCACTTGGAGCTGGAAGGGGGGCTGATGTGTTCCTTGAAAGATGCAATATGGGGGTATAAGAGGTTTTCTAGCTTGCTGAGGCAGAGGCATTATATTGGCTCAGGGAGCCAGGGTCTACTTAAAAATTCCCTTTGGTTTGTTTTAATATTTTTAATTGGTCCTACAGTTTCAATCCATATGGCATTAATTCTTTCAAAGGATAGAAATAATCTGCTCTTTTTGAGAAACACAGTCCCAAATGACATAGTGTTGTCCTTCTCCTTGATGCTATTTCAAATAGTATTTTTTTTAAATATAGTTCTTATTATTTAAACAGTCATGTTGAAATATAACTAGATGAAATTATACAGTGTCTGAGATTTGCTTCAAAAACTCTGGGGGGCAGTAAGTAGTTGGAGTATGAATGATACAAGACTGGCAGTGAATTGCCAATGACAACTGGTCATTGTTGAGGCTGGGTGATGAGTACCTAGGGCTCATTCTTCTCTTTTTCTATATGCTTAAAATGTTCTATAAAAATTTTTTTTAATTAGCATGTAGAAGTTGGGGAGAAGAGCCTAGCTGAAATATCAAGTAAACCAATGATTCCCAATCTAACAAAAGAAAGCACTATTTAAAAAAAAAAAAAGCAGGGGAAATGGGCAGTAATGGCCCTTAGTTAAGACCTCTTAAGCCCTCCAGAGGCACCTGTTATGTGGGCCTGTCACTGTCATAGGGGCCACAGCACAGAGACAGCCTGGGACCTCACTAAGCAAAGATCATCTGAAGCCTTCTTTGATATTTGAATATTTCTATAAAGGAAATTGTCAGGCCTCCTACTGTGTCCTTGAATAGCCACTTTCTGCTTGGTTTCTGTACTTGTTTCAGAGCCTCAGGGATCTTAATTTCAAAGTCATTGTTTCTGGGGGATCCTGGGTGGCTCAGTCGGTTAAGCATCTGACTTCAGCTCAGGTCATGATCTCATGGTTCATGGGTTCAGGCCCCACATCAGGCTCTGTGCAGACAGCTCAGAGCTTCAGATTCTGTGTCTCCCTCTCTGTCCTTCCCTCCCTCACACTCTATTTCTCAATAATAAACATTTTTTAAAAATTTAAGTCATTGTTTCTGCCCAAGTGTCCATTGACAGAGGAATGAATAAAGAAGAGGTGGTACATATATACAATGGAATATTAATCAGCCATAAGAAGGTGAAATCTTGCCATTTGCAACAACATGGATGGAGCTAGGGGGCACCTAGGTTGCTCAGTATGTTAAGCGTCCAACTTCAGCTCAGGTCATGATCTCACGGTTCATGGGTTTGAGCCCCGCGTCGGGCTCTGTGCTGACAGCTAGCTCAGAACCTGGATCCTGTTTTGGATTCTGTGTCTCCCTCTCTCTGACCCTCCTCTGCTCACGCTGTCTCTATCTCTCTGTCAAAAATAAATAAAACATTAAAAAATTTATTTTTTTAGTTTATTGTCAAGTTGGTTTCCATATAACACTCAGCGCTCATCCCGACAGGTGTCCTCCTCCATGCCCATCACCTCCCTTCCCCTCCCTCTCCCCCACTATTTTTCCCCTTCTTCTCCCCCACAGTCCTCCGTTAAGTTCCTCCTAATCCTCCTATACGTGCAAACATATCGTATTTGTCCTTCTCTACCTGACTTATTTCGCTCAGCATAACACCCTCAAGTTCCATCCATGTTGCTACACATGGCCAGATTTCATTTTTTCTCATTGCCATGTAGTATTCCATTGTATAGATACATGGATGGAGCTAGAGAGTATTATGCTAAGCAAAATAAGTCAGAGAAAGACAAATACCATATGATGTCACTCATATGTGGAATTTAAAAAACAAAACAAATGAGTAAAGGGAAAAAGACAGAGAGACAAACCAAGAAACAAACTCTTAACTATAGAGAACAAACTGATGGTAC
>NW_027529995.1:224423-228261 GCF_008692635.1 Crocuta crocuta
GGGGGTGGAGGGGGTGGTGAAATAGGCGATGAGGATTAAGGAGTGCACTTGTTGTGATGAGCACTGGGTATTGTATGGAAGCACTGAATTACTATACTATACACCAGAATCTAATATTACATTGTGTGTTAACTAACTGGAATTTAAATAAAAGCAAAAGTCATTGCTTCTTTCATTAACTTATTAAATATCTCTTTATTATCTGTTCATTCCTGGCACTGCTCTAGGCTCTGAGGATTAAGTAAATAAACAGCGTCCCTGTCCTCATGTAGTTTATCATCTATTGAGATTAATACAACAAAAAAGAAATACTTTTTAAAGATAACTCAAGAGTAATGAAACAGAATGGCTGGGGAAGTTCCTGTGGTGGTCAGGGAATGGCCTTTAGGAGGTAGAGACATTTGAGGAGAAACCTAAAAGATACAACCTTGAGCTAGAAAGCCACAGCACTGTGTGTTGTGCTGCACAGACTCATCTCAAGCAGATGTTCTTTGTGACAGATGAGTTGCAGGGGGCCTTTGGTTGTGCCCTCTAATGTGTTCGATATGAGCTTGGGCCATTCTGAGGATGTCTGAGGTGCTGAAGCCTTGTTCTGTTTCCCACACAGAGCTGGGAGTTTGGAATCCCACTGTGCAGGGAGTTGGCATGTCAGTATGAGAGCCTCTACGATTATCAGAGCCTCAGCTGGATTCGGGTGAGCTTTGTCTCTTCCCCCAACCCGACCCTGACTGGAAGTACTAGCACTTTCCTGGCACCTGTTTCTGAATGAGCACTCACTGCAGGTCTAACCCTTACTCTAGTGCTGTGGGCAGTACAGGAGAAGCAGAAGCCAAGGTTCCTGCCCTCAAGATACTTGCAGTCTCAATGGGGAACTAAAACACACACCTAACAAATGATTATGCGATCCAAACCCCAAGGGCCACTGGTGCTCAGGGAAGGGAGAAGCAGCATACGCAGGATAAGAAGGGGGGTTCAAGGAGGAGATGGCAGCTCACCTTCATGAAGAAGCCTTTCCTAAAATGATTTTGCTCAGAGATGCTTCATATGAAAACTTTGTAAGATCTTTCCCTGTTTTGGCTTGTGGTCACTTTCAAGCACCTTGTTCTTACTTCCTTCTTTGATGCACAATATTCAAAAATTAAGTGAAATGTCCCATGGACTTTGAAGGTCTCCACCAGATTTTTCTGGCTGCTGGTGCTGGATTCTGAGTCATAACAGCCACAGACTCCAGTAGCAAAGAGAAACCAGCAGTGTTAGCTTACCCTCCTCCTGCACCCTCTGCAGCATGGGTAGCTCTGCCATGTTCCCTGATCCAGACAGGTATTTGGGTCTTTGTAATAGATGTGGTTCTCTAGAAGTAGCTTCTTGGCTAGTCTTTGAAGGCCACTGCTCCTCAGCAGGCTGGCTTGATTGAGCGCATTAGAATTATCTTCCCAGTCAAAATTAAGTGAGTTTTTCCAAATGTGAAACCAGGTCAGCCAGTACTAAGAAACTTACTGATGTAGGTAATGCCAGACATCATGGGTATTAGTTAAACTTTTAAAGTTTAAAATCTCCTAAATTGGAACCAATACCAGCAATGCTGGCAACTGAGATTTTCTCACTGTGATTATTAGCGTCTTAGATGATAGATGATAGATGAGCAAGAGCAATGCAGTTAGACTGATGGAAAATGGTGTGGAGAATAGCTGTTAGCCACCAATTAACTAACATGGGCTGGAAGTCATTTGGTATAGTGAGAATTAGTCAAAACCAGAAATCCCTGGGCAAAAAAAGTTCATGTTAAACCTGTACCCTTGAAAGTTCAGGAAGCCTGGATCTGTATGAGGTTGGGTCCCACCCACTGGGTATGACATTCTGAGCACTGGGCTTCTGTCTCCACCTCACCATCAGAGGATGATGGAGGAGGATGGCTTCCTCTTCCAATATGCAGCAACCTGGGTGGGGAGAGGCTGATCATGGCTAGGGGCTCACGTCTCACACAGTCATTCCAAAAGACAGTGTCTACTTGGGCCTGGGAGAACTTGCTTTGGACACCACTAGCAATTGGGCCAACCTAAAGGCAACTAACTGACTTTCTTATTCACAGAAAATGGAGGCCAGCTACTATGACAACATCATGGAGCAGCAACGCCTAGAGCCTGAGTTCTTTCGAGTCGGCTTCTATGGCAGGAAGTTCCCTTTCTTCCTTCGGGTGAGTCCATTCAGGTAGTCTCATGAACTTCTATTTTACACAACAATTCATTTATAACCTGTTTTTTTTTAAATCCTTTCCTCTATTCTACTGAATACTACTTTTTGAAGGACTAACTAGTCAACAAAAAACTTTTGGCTTTATTTGACTGGACTGGCTCCCAACTTTAGACTTTGTTTTACTCTGCTGTACTATGTTGTAGCTACCTGGAATATATGAATATATGAGACTTTCTTACCAAATCAACCAAATTCCTGCAGGAAATGACCAGGGTCTGAGAATGTCCTGTAGGTATGTCTAGAAGCCTTCCAATTTATAGTTCCAGTGCCTGGAATCCTCCATCGTGACTATTCTTAGCCAGATAGCACACCACTACAACCCTGACCTCAACAGTAGGCTGGCCTTGTGGGTTTTGTCATTTAAGATGAAGACTCTCCACCAGCCTGCACTGTAAGCTGTGCATCCAGGATCAAGAACCTGTTGATTTGAGAGAAGCTTGTGAGCTGTCAANTAAATCCTTTCTTCTATTCTACTGAATACTACTTTTTGAAGGACTAACTAGTCAACAAAAAACTTTTGGCTTTATTTGACTGGACTGGCTCCCAACTTTAGACTTTGTTTTACTCTGCTGTACTATGTTGTAGCTACCTGGAATATATGAATATATGAGACTTTCTTACCAAATCAACCAAATTCCTGCAGGAAATGACCAGGGTCTGAGAATGTCCTGTAGGTATGTCTAGAAGCCTTCCAATTTATAGTTCCAGTGCCTGGAATCCTCCATCGTGACTATTCTTAGCCAGATAGCACACCACTACAACCCTGACCTCAACAGTAGGCTGGCCTTGTGGGTTTTGTCATTTAAGATGAAGACTCTCCACCAGCCTGCACTGTAAGCTGTGCATCCAGGATCAAGAACCTGTTGATTTGAGAGAAGCTTGTGAGCTGTCAAATGGGATATGGCTGTGGAAAGCCTTTTATTGGCAGTCAGTTCTCTGGCCCAGGATGGTGAAAGCCATTTCTCCCACCTAGAAGGCTGAGGTGGGATACCAACAGAGCAGAAGGAATGACTGAATATAGACATACTGACACCAGCTGAACAGTTGTTATTTTCTTCTTTTTCCACAAAAGCCAGAGGCTCCAGGAAAAGTCAGCCTGGACTTATAAGCTGAAGCCCATAGGAATTCATCGTTCCCTTGGGACCTAAATGAAGCCATGCTGATGCGGGGGCCTTGGGCTGCAGTTGAGACCTAAGACTAGCTCTGACTATCCCCAGTTCCAATATCTTACTAAAGTTCCATGCTTACAAGTCTCAACCAGCAGCTGGGAAAGTTCACAGAATCCCTTTGATATATTTGGGATCCTGTCCTATTGGAAAAATTATTTTCACCAGAGAACAATGATGAGCTTGGTATCACATGACAGGTCAGTTGGGCTTAGTGGCTCCTTTAAAAAAAAAAAAGCCAGTCTGCTAGCACAAGTCTGCTAGCACAAGTCCAGGATGACCACGTTTTAGATGGTAAGGCAGGTCAACTTGCACATTTCCTAGGCAGTAATCATTCTAGGCTAAAAGGAAAATTGATCTCTGCAGGAACTAGTAATACTGGCAGGCTAGCAAGCACACTGCCTAATTGTGACCCCCGC
>NW_027529995.1:228838-368256 GCF_008692635.1 Crocuta crocuta
TAAGGCTCCAATTCCAGTCCACAGGAGGGTTTCTGGCAGCAGAATGTCAATGAGGAGAGGGTCTCCTCAGGAGGACCGGACTTGTTCACTCTCTAGGGACCATCCACTTCCGGCATCTCAGAAGTGGCATATCTGCTGCCCCTACCAACAGAGATTATACAAAAGCAATGGAAGTAGAGGTCAGCAGAAGAGAAAGAAGGAATTACACAAGAATCAGAAACCAAAAGCTCTCTAGGAAGTCCTTAGACAAACTAATGATTCTGGCCTTGTAACTTCTTTCTCATTTTGTCTTTGCTTTGTTTAGTCCCACAATTTGTATATCATAACCAGATTGTACTCTAAAACATCATTATTTTTGATATTACAAAACCATGGCCTTGAGATCCTCATTTCTGTCCCTGCCAAACAGAGGAGTTCTCCATCATGGTTCACCCTGGCTTCCACCCCACATGCTTATGTCACAGGGTATATCAGTGTCTCAGGGGCACTCAGAGCTTTCTGACAAGTAGGACCTGGCATAGAACCTGCATCTGAGCCATCTAAATAATGCTTGCAGGAGACAGTCTCAGTGTTCAACTGTGGTTTCAGCAATGCCAGTAATGGAAGAAGGATAACAATGGGTGTTAGGAAATGTTGCCCATCAGTCCATCCCCATCTCCACTCAAGGGGCATTCCCTAGGAGATGTGTTTCCTGTATGCAAATCTGCCTGGCCTAGGCACATGCTGCCTTCCCTTCCCTCCACTGCTCAGTTCATCTCTGGCAAATGCAATAAGTCCCAGCAGAGGTAGCTATTCGCCTGGTAGATGGCAAGGATGAAGTACAAAGCAGCGGCAGCCAGATCTGTCTCATGTGAGGATGCTGGGGCTTTCACACAAGCAAACTTGAAACTGACAACAAGCCTCAAGGTCAGCTTTATGTACCTTCCTCCTGCTGGGCCTTCCCCAGAAGGCTAGCTACTCCCTCACCTTCCTTGAACACATAGGCCATCTATTACTTTAGCTCTGTCAGCTTGGTTTCCCTGGACCATCTGCCTCTCTTGCTTCGCAAATGTGATTATCTACTAATCTGCACAGAGACAGGAAAACATACAGCCCTCCCTTCTTGGGGTAATTTTTGTTTCTCTTTATTTGACCCAGGAAAAGATAGTGGTGAGGGTTGCACATTTCTGAATTGATATGAAAAGATCAGTTATTTACAGTTATCTTCTTTGTCAGTTCTGCTTATTAGGCAAGGCACTTAGAAATGTCTCTTGTCATTTTACTATTAGTCTGTTCCACTGGAGAGGCCAGCCTGCTCCTCCTGACCTGGACTTCCCTTCTGGTATTGTTTTTTCCATTCTGATCCATCCAAACATGTGGCCCAGCCTTAGCTGAGTTCTCCTATAGTAAAAGGGGAAGTAAACAGAGAGCAGAAATTCTATTCCAAAAAGTGTGAGGTCCTCCAGGGCCTGGCCTATAATCATCCCTGTACCAGTAAGTGTATGGCTGGCCCTGTGGAACTTCTCTCTCTATTCCTCTGAAGACATGCCAGGAGGGGCTTCCAGTGCCTAATGCCACTTTGTCAAAGTGGATCTAGTGAGGTAGCTGGGCAGGCAGCCACATGTCACCAGAGAGCTGCAGAAGTGTTCCATTCACTCATGACCAGCTGTGAGGTAGAGCAGGATGNGAAAAACTGAGACCTAACCCAAACCAAATATGATATAACAAGATTTTAAGAAATGTGTACTTAGGATGATGTCTATTTGTTCTGCTGACACAATTGCAAAGAAATTTACTGCCTATGCAGTAAATAATTACTGAATACCTACTGGACACCAAATAATGTTTGGATTTTTTGTCCCCGCTAACAAAAGTGGCCCTTCAAAAGCATGTACTTGGTCATCCCCCTGTTAAGACTTATGTGGTGGCACCCCTGGTGATCACTCTTTGCAGACGTCTTCCTCACCCCACCAGCTCTCCACACACAACCTTTTCCTGTATAGGCTGTTGCTGCCCTGGTTGTCACTTGCCCACATAGAGTACCCTTCCCCACTCCTCCCTCAGAGCTGCCTCAGGTGGGCCTTTCAGGACTCTTCTCAGGCATGGCTTTTTCTTTTTTTTTTTTATTTTTTTATTTTTTTAAATTTTTTTTTTAATGTTTTATTTATTTCCAGGAGAGAGAGACAGCGTGAGCAGGGGAGGGTCAGAGAGAGAGGGAGTCACAGACTGAAACAGGCTCCAGGCTCTGAGCTGGCAGTCAGCACAGAGCCCGACGCGGGGCTCGAACCCACGAACCGCGAGATCATGACCTAAGCGAAAGTCGGACGCTTAACCGACTAAGCCACCCAGGCGCCCCAGGCATGGCTTTTTCTAAAACCCCACCCTTCACCTCTCATTCCTTCCTGGGTAAGGTACCTTCTCTCCTCAAAGCTTCCTGCAACCTGTGCACTGCCTCCTGGCTACCACATCATAGTGTAAGTCTCCCTTTTTCTGTTCCTCTCCCTTCTGGATCATCATTTCCCTTTGGGCAGAGACTGAGTGCTGTGCCCCATGCCTGCCACAGGGGATCCTAGGACATACTTGTGACACAAGTAGCTGTTGACACCCATGTGGAGGTGGAGGCTGTGGGCAAGGCACAGAGCATGTTCTCTTGTTTGTGGCAGAACAAAGAATACGTGTGCCGGGGCCATGACTACGAGAGGCTGGAGGCCTTCCAGCAGAGGATGCTCAGCGAATTCCCACAGGCGGTCGCCATGCAGCACCCCAACCACCCCGACGATGCCATCCTGCAGTGTGATGCCCAGTGTATCTTTCGATGCTTGGTGGGGGAAGGCGGGCTGGGGTCCTAGGAGGTGAGGCCCACCCAGTCAGCTGCCCCTCTGCCATGTTGTTGGCCTTACAGGCTAGGTTACCCTTAAGTCCTGAACAGACTGTGTCCTCATCAATGAACCCACACTTAGCAGGGCGCTCATACAGCCTCATACAGAAGCAGCATGCCATGCCCTTAGCTGTGGGTGCCTGAGGCAGGGCTTCTGGGGGAACTTTATCCCTCAGGCTGGGCTGCTACCATCACCTTAGTTCTTACCTGGTCCTGTGAAGGACCTGCCTAGGCAACCAGGAGCAGTCACTGTACAGGGTGATTAGGGGTCCCACCAGAACTCTTGCCACAGGGATAACCACCATTTCTATCCCCCACTCTGCTCCTGTGTGCATTATTATCCCTAGTTTTTGTCAGGAGGACTGAGGTGCAGCCCTGGGGGTGGGTGTGAAGGGTGGGGAGAAGAAAATGGAGAGTGCCTGTGGTTTTAGTGGTGTGGATGCAAACACTGGCCTGCCCCTCATCCCCCTCACACAGCTTCCTTGGAGACCTCATGACAGTTACCATGACTGTTCAGGCTTGTTCCAGGGAAGAAGAGCAGGGGGATTCTCATGTTATCTCTCCACAAAGACCCCAAAAAGTATTCTTATTAAAAGATTATACTGCAGTAAATACAGTTCACCTACAGTGGACAGGCTTAGGCCTTTGCAACTTTCTTGTTCCTGCAGGGTGGCCACCTGCGTTCTTCTGACCCACTTCCCTTCTTTCTTGGCTTTGACATCTCATCTTGGCTGAGTGCTCAGAAGGCTCAGTGCTAGAGCAGGAAGAAGGTGCAGATAGGGAAATTTGGTCTAACTGTGCCTAGGTCTGTGCAAGGGTCCTGCTCCTTGAGATGCAACTGCTGCTGACAGTAGGGAACAGGGGCTGTGGGGCTCTTTTCTCCTTTGGGTGATGACAGGAGTCAGTACTCAGATCCATCTCTCGGGCAAGTCTGGGTTTCCCCTTCACTTCCTGCCCAGATTTGCAGATCTATGCGGTGACACCCATTCCAGATTATGTGGATGTCCTCCAGATGGATAGGGTCCCAGATCGCGTCAAGAGCTTCTACCGTGTCAACAATGTGAGGAAGTTCCGGTATGACAGACCTTTTCACAAAGGCCCCAAGGACAAGGAGAATGAATTCAAGGTGAACAACAGTGGGAAAGTAGGGGCAGTACTTACAGTAAGGCCAGGGGCAAGCCCCAGTTTCTCAGGATCTTGTCCCTGTCTCATCCCTCAAGCAGGCAGGTGTGGCAGAAATTGCTTAATGGCCTATCCCTGTCTGTGCCGTTCTTACAGAGCCTGTGGATTGAGCGCACCACGCTGACCCTCACCCACAGCTTGCCCGGCATCTCTCGGTGGTTCGAAGTGGAGAGGAGGGAACTGGTGAGACACGTTTCAGATGGGGCTGATGTTCACAGCTGCTTTCTCAGCCCTGGCTTTGGGGACCTTTCTCTAAGGACTGAAGACAGAAAAAGAGCTTCAGCCACCTGCCTGGCCTAGGCTGCCACAGGCCAATCCTGTGTCAGGGGCTTTGTACACCTTCTCCCTTTTAATCCTCACAACACCAGGGGAGCAGATATTTTTAATCTCCCAAATTACAAATGTGGAAAGTATTCTCTGAGGTTCAGGAAGTCAGAGCTCTCTGACTTCAAAACTGGTGTTCTTCACTTTTTACTATACTTCTAAGTGCCTAAAAATTAGAAGAGAACATTCAAAAGGGGTCAGGGAGTCTTAAGTCCACAGGAACAAGGGTGAGAATTAGTGTCACTGGCCTTAGATCCCTGTTCTCAGGATCATTATGAAGAAGGGACTGTCATCATGCCTGGGATGACATTGTGTCCCCTATGCTCCCAGGTGGAAGTGAGCCCTCTGGAGAATGCCATCCAGGTGGTTGAGAATAAGAACCAAGAACTGCGGGCCCTGATCAGCCAGTATCAACACAGACAGGCACACGGCAACATCAACCTGCTCAGCATGTGCCTGAATGGTGTCATCGATGCCGCTGTCAATGGAGGTGTCGCAAGATACCAAGAGGTGAGCTGGGCCCTGGACCAAATCCACAACAGGAAGCCTTGCTGTGAAGGTGGTTCTCAGGCTCCTCTCCTTGAAACTCCAGGCTTCTAAAGCAGCCTTTCCAGCTAGCCCTCCCCTAGCTGTGCCTCAGCTGTCTAAGGATGGTCCAGGCATGAAGCTCACTACCACTCCTTGTTCCTGTGGCATGGCTCACCCATGGGACCATCTCTTTTATTCTCTGAACTCTGACAGATGAGCAAACCCTCTGATTAGGGAAGGATGTTAAGTGGCCTCCAAGAGGAGCCATGGAGCCCAGCCCTTTATAAGAAGCAAGTTGTGGATGACTAAGACTGGGTCCTACACCCTGGCCACCAGCCCTGCCTGCCCTATCCAGGCCATTCAGGCTCTATGTGAGACTGGGTCCAGTTCCCAGGCTTAGATTATTTGACCACCTTTAGTCCTTATTAGATGCAGAAAACATACCTCTGATTGCAGGAAGTCCAAGCAGGCCAGGCTGGAGACAGTGTGTACCTGTGAGGAGGCAGAACTGCCTTTCAAGTGGCAGCTTAGACTCACACTTTGCATATGGGTGTGTGACTCACAGTGGGTTCCCTCTAAGATAGTCCTGGGAAGCCTTCCTGACTTAGCCTTTCCTTTCTCAGGCCTTCTTTGACAAAGATTATATCACCAAGCACCCAGGAGATGCAGAGAAGATCACCCAGCTCAAGGAGCTCATGCAGGAGCAGGTATGTCTTGCAAGGCTTAGAAGCCAGTTGCCAGGAGGGAAAAGCTATGCACCGCAGGATGGCTGCAGTTATCAAGGGCCACTCCCTGGCTTGCAGAGTGGCCTTATCTGTCACCCTAATAGGTCCATGTCCTTGGAGTCGGTCTGGCAGTTCATGAGAAGTTTGTGCACCCAGAGATGCGCCCTCTGCATAAGAAGCTGATTGATCAGTTCCAGATGATGCGGGCCAGCCTCTACCATGTAAGCTAATCCCTGTCATGCCCCTGCTGCTGTAGAACCAAAGGCCATTCCCTGCAGACTGTGCAACAAGCCAAAGGAAAGGGTGGGGGGAATGTGAAGGAAAAGCTGCCCCCACCACAGAGGGGCAAGAGACAGCGGTGAGTGCTCTATCCAGGGGAAGGATGCCCAGGATTCCCTCATTAGGTCCCCTCCCTGAGGAGGAGTCAGATTCAAGGGCAAAGAATGTTTTCCAAGGTACTGTGCTGGTAAAGAGAGGTTTTCACATGAGGAAAAAGAGAGCTATAAATTATGTGATCCACATGTAGATATCTCTTTGGAGATGTTTTTCATCCCAAGAACTTACATAGCTTGAGCCAACCCTCTCTCCCCATCTCCCTCTTTCTCCTCTTTCTCTTGCCATCTTCATGCCCTCTTGCTCCAGAAGTTCACCCCGACACTGGCTCTTGGGCTTCCACAGCAGGGTTTGCCCCAAAGACTGAGGCACACAAGCAAAAGCAGAGCCTGTACTCCAGGACTAGTTTCCCCTCAGTGGTCTTGCAGGGGATGCTGGCTGGCAGAGAATATGGTCCAGGTGGTCTTGAAACCCCTGTTTATATACCCTCACCCCATTTTCAACCATGGAGCTTACCCCAAGTGTTTTCTAGAGAAACCTATCTGCTAAATAGTCTGGCTGCCAGATCTCAAGAGGTGTGAACCTTATTACCTGCGGCAAGGGAAATAGAGCTGTTCGGTCCTGGGCAAGGCCGTCATGGACAGGAGGCTCCTCTTCAGGGATGATCACTGGCCCTAGGATCAGCAACCTGACCTATTGGGGTTGACTTGCCTTGTTCTTGATGCTGGAGGTTCTGGTCATCTCAGGCCCCCAGTGCAGGTCTCAGCCATTCCTTCCCAGTTGTAGATAGCATGGACTCTAAAAAGAGAAAAAGAAGCTTGTCTGTAGTTTGAAAAGTGGGCACATTTTTCAGAGGAAAGCCTGTAGAGCTTGAAATTTCTCCTTTCTGTAATGATTTTCCCATGGTACTTCAGGGTGAAACATGCAGAGAAAGTATAAAATCTTTTGTGTTTCCCTCTTAAAATTAAAATATCCATTTAGTGAAGAACTTGGCTAGTGTCACTAAATCTAATGGGTATTCTATTATCTCTCATTCTTGGTTGGTCTCTGCTATGTATGAACCTCTCCCATCACCACAGGTGCCCCAAGCAGGCTAGAGCCTGACCACTAGGACAGGGGATGTTCTCGGCCATGCAAGGCTGTTGGGTCACTATAGCAAAGATCACAAAATACTCACCTGCATATGTCAAGGTCTCCAGGACACACATGGAGGTGTCCTCTCCAGTTTACCCTTCTTTTTCATTTTAGCTTGTTTTGGAAGAAGAAGGTGGAAAACCTGCTGCTTCTTCAGGCCAAGCTCAGAAATATCCCCAGTAGGACGTAGGGCCCACATCAGGATTCTGTGTCCTTTCTCCCCATAGACCATGTCACAGGCAACTTAATCCAGGACACTGAGAGCTGGGCCTCAAATCCAATAAACCCAAACCCAGCCCTTATGTACATTGACTGACAGCTGATAATCAGCTCTTCTTCTCCTACTTCTCAGCTCTTAGTCCACTTATTCTGTACCAAGAATGCCTCTTAACACACTCCTGTGAACTCAGAGCAACTTCAGCCTGTTCTATTCCAGATGTGTTCTCTGGAATATGGGGTCAGCCCAAGGCCTCTCGGCCTCTGGTCTAGACTCCAGTGCAGTTAGGAGAGTGTTTTTAGTCATGAAGGGGCCAAAAGAAGTCAGCAATTCAGATTCTGCCAAAAATATCTGATTCTTTTTCTTTTTACATTTTTTCTTTTACATTTTACCACTAGCCAGCTCTCCCCTTTCACCCCTTAATTACTTATTCATTGTTTACTCTGATGAAGGGACATTCATTTCTCAACAGGAGTTTCCAGGCTTGGACAAGCTAAGTCCTGCATGTTCAGGCACCAGCACCCCACGGGGAAATGTCCTAGCATCCCATAGTCCCATGAGCCCTGAGAACATCAAGATGACCCACCGACACAGGTATGGCCTTAGGACTGGGGAGGGTCCCCTCTATGGAGGTAAGTCTGGATGTCAAAGGTCAGAGCAAGAAAGCCTGAAATAGTAGGTGTGTGTATTCACTGACATACCCTCTGACCCATGCACAAAGCAAACACACAGCTCCTGTCATAGGACCCGTGCTCACATCCAGTCATCCTGGGAGAGAGAGGAGTGTACATGGTACTGTGAGAACATGGAGGAGGGGGCATTTGGGGTAAGTCTTGAAGGATAAGTAGAAGTTTATGAGGCAGAAACAGGATGGGGTTAGGAGGGTGACGGAACAAGATCTGGTCAAAGGGCCTAATATATATAGACATCCGAAGATGTTTAGCCCTACCAGCAGAGCCTCATGGCTGGAGTGCAGGATTCCACGGCATGGAAAGGGGCCAGTTCTGAATGGGCCGTGTTCATTCAGGCCTTTGGACTTGATCCCAAGGGGAATGAGGATCACCATGTGGTTTAAGGGAGAGAACAACATGGTGATGTGGAAGCACATCAAGCTGTGCCTACTCTGAACTCAGGAGTCCTGGTCTGTCTGGGCTCAACTGAAGATACTCCAAGCCTCCAGGGCAGGAAGGCCAGATCAGAGTAGGAGCCAGGGAGAGGAGCCCCTTCCTTGAGTTTGTTTCCCAGTGTAAGCAGTAAGTCGGCACAGAGTGGGCCTCCATAAATAAGAAGGAATAAATGAAAGGGACTACCTGCTCTTGATAGAGGAGAGTATTAATGAGCCTGTGACCACAGATGTGGAAGGAAGTCAACAGATGGTTCCCAGCCAGCTATTTTGATAGCTTCCTCATACCAGGAAGACACCCCTGTCCTAGGAGCAGATCCCAGCAGGGGGTGGAAGGGGACCTGGAATAGCAAGGGGACCTGGAATCCTTAACTGATTGAGCATATCACTTTCATCCCCCCTGAGAAACTGGTGTTGTCATCAGACAGAGTGGCCATAAACCATTTAACTCCAAATAGACACTTTGCCAGCCTACCATTGGCACTGCCAACCCTGAGCAGCAGGCTGGGATTCAGGACAGCTCCAGGCCTCAGATGGGTATAAATATTAGCTCTGAAACCCTCCAAACCAGTGTCATCCAAGGCTAGGGGTCCCTGTTTCACACACTCCCTTACACGGTCCCCCTACCATCTAGCAAGGTTTCTCAGCTCCCGCCTGACTCCTCCCTGTCTCCCACTATTGTTCACAGCCCCATGAACTTGATGGGCACAGGCCGCCATTCGTCATCCTCTCTCTCCTCACATGCGTCTAGCGAAGCAGGAAACGTGGTGGTGCTGGGTGACAGCTCCATGGGCGAGGCTCCCGAGGACCTATACCACCATATGCAGGTACCAGAGCTGTCCAAGGAATGTGGGCCAGAGCACCATACCTGGAGGACTTGCCTCTCTGTTGGCTGATTTGGTCTGAGGGCTGGCAACCCTGCCTAGTTCTCTAGTTTCTGAAATTAGAACACCCAGAGCCAGTAAAACTGCCTTCCCTCCACACCGTCCCATGTCAATAAAGTTCCCAGGCATCATTTTCCAAGAAGGAAATCTAGCTTCAGTCCTGGTTGCTTTTAGAGATCCCATGGGAAAGATCCTCTGCCAAATTGCCCTCCTTCCTGGCATTCCTGATGGCTAAGTCCTGCATCCTCTATGGGAACCATCACTAGAGTCGACCCAACAACCCTGCTCCATGGGTGGTGTGGGTGACCCATAGTGCCAGACACCAGCCTGGCCTCCATCAGGACCCAGTGTACCTCATCAGACACTGGGTCTGGGTACCTCATGGCATGAAGAAGCCAACTCAGCCCTACAATCCTGGCCATTCAGACCTCTATCCTGCTGATTTTTCTCCCTTTGCAGCTCGCGTATCCCAACCCCAGGTACCAGGGCTCAATCACCAACGTCTCTGTTCTGTCCTCGTCCCAGGCAAGCCCTTCTTCCTCCAGCCTGAGTTCCACTCACTCAGCACCATCCCAGATGATTACCTCTGCCCCTTCCAGTGCCCGAGGTAAGGAGGGCAGGGCGCTGCTTGCAGAAGGGAGAGGAGAGGGCCTCATGAGCCCCACTTGTCCTTTTCTCATCTGTGGCTCTGTCTATGAAAGCAGCCCTGTGGCTTAGAGAATGTTCCCCTTTCAGCACTAAGGACTCAAGGGCTCCCAACTCCAGCAGTCTCTCTGGCTGGCTTCACACCCTGCACTAGGCAGCGGTTATAGCTACCACAGAGGTGGCTGCACTACCACAGAGGTGGCTGGCTGTTGCATCTCCACCTCAGTAAGAGGACACACAGCCCAGGAGAAAGCTCAATTCTTTTCCACTGAAACGTTAGCAAGAATAAAAGTCAAAGTTATGGCTCTGTTAAAAGCTTATTCACATTGCCAGTTATTGCCTGATTTCTTATTCAGTGGCTCAATATTGTTCTCTGAGAGCCAGCATCCTTTTCACAATCTGATCCTGGTTCTCAGAGTGAAATTTGATTATCTGTCCTTTTAGATGGAAGCATTTGCAGTGGAATGGAAATCAGCTATAATGACTAGGTTCTAGTGTTTCTCAGGTGGCTGTGCAGGATGGCAACAGAAAGGAGTGGTCTGAGCTCACCAGGCAGTCACTGGCTGTCACTTCCAGGCTTGTAGTCTCTCATGAGCTTGCAGTCAGATGTCACCTGGGGCCAGAATCATCTACAGGTTCAGCTAGGCTGCATATCCAGGGTGGCTCACTCACACAGCTGGCAGTTGATAGTAACTGTCACCTGGCAGCTCAGCTGGGGCTGTCCACCTGAGTCCCTATGGAGGGTCTTTACTTGTGGTGAGGGCTTCTCATAGCAGGCAGCTTATTTTTCTCAAAACAGACATTTCAGGGTACCAGGCAGAAGCTGCAAGACTTCCTATTACCCAGCCTTGGGAACCCAGAATGGCCCTTTTGTCACATTCTGTCAACTAGCTCACAAGTCACTAAGACCAGCCTAGCGACCCAGGTAGGGAATGAGACTGCACCTCATGATGTGAAGAGTGGCATGTGTGTTTTTGGAGGGAAGGCATTGGTAGTTGGCACCTCTGGAGACAAGCCACCACAGGAGCCAAACTCCAAGGTATCATATAGAGAAAGGCTAACAGAAGCCCCTTCCCTTTCTGGAGTAGACATTAAGTACGAAAGTAAACAATGATTGAATGAACTGAGCCCAAAGCTGGGAATGGTGATGAGGGCAGAGGCAACTAAGAAGGAGCAGGACTTCACTTCTAGGCTACACCATCCATGCAACCCATGTGCAGGCCTATCTGGAGAAAACCAGTATGGCCAGTATGTAGCATGCCAGCAGTAGGCTTTGTGAGAGAAGATGGAGAGAAGATCTGGACCCAGCATCACAGAAGAAGACTGATTTTTCAGATAAATGTGGTAGATGCAGTAGGAGGTGCACTAGGGGCATGGAGGGAAGGGAGCAGTCTGTTCTGTTTCTGGTTGTTATGGGTGAAGGGAAGGCTTTCATGGAGAAGGTGTTCTAGAGGGTCCTTTGCATTGGAGTCCCCTCCCCCACACCCAAAAGTGGTCATGACACCAGTGGCCTTCCTCACCAAGCCCATTGACGCTCTCTGCTGTGGTCCTTGTTGAAATCTTCCAGAAGGTGGAGGGCACTTGCTGGGATGAGCACTGGGTGTTATATGGAAACCAACTTGACAATAAACTATTTGGAAAAAAGAAAGAAAGAAATCTTCCAGAAGGCCTGCAAGGCACAGCCTAAACTCCTATAAGTAGGCAGCTCCCCCTAATGGTCGAAAGACTGAGTGGAGCTAGGAAACCTGGAGATTCTGATTGATCCTCCTTGAATAACTCAGTCATGCTGGGACTTAGCCTCCCTTGGGTTTACCAGACTGCAACTCAAGCAGTTCAAAAGTCCTGTGACACCAAAGCCCTTGTGGTGTTTACATGTTTTCATGAAAAGTAGCGATCTTTCTCTGCTACCATGGGATTGGCTGCCCAGGGCTGAGGGCAGTGGGAGAAAAGTGAGATGGCAGAATTGGAAAACTTGGCAGTAACACAGAGCACCTCTTTGTTATAGCACAAGACGGGCCTCCATCACATGGATTCAAATCCTCAGCAGAGCATCTGGGGCCTGCAGGCTACTGTCCCTCCATCCTAGCACCCCCGACATGTATCAGGACATTGAGTACGTAGATGTGGGGTTGGCCTGGTGGGCTAGGCTGTGAGTTCTGTGAAGTCGGGGACCATGGCCAGCTTGAAAAGGCTGTGTGCCATGTTCCAACCACATGCCTGGTGTGGAATGGGCGTTAGGTTAGAGTTTGATGTAACTGAATTGGTGTAAAGGTGCATGTCTCTGTGCACACTAAGTAAAAGTGTCCTGTCCAGAGCTGTGGCTGCCAGGGCTCAGGGAGCATTCAGTTTCTTGCTGGGAAGGCACTATAGAAATCAGTAGGATTAGGAACTCTCTTCCATTTTTCTCTAAACAGCCATTACTGATTTTTATTATATTGACTTCTGCAAGGTATTTAAGCCTCATCTTTTTGGTGTAAAATAAGTACAAGAGGAATGTTTCAAGGTCTCCTGGGGAAGCAGACAGCAGAGACCTTTTTTAGTTGTGCTCTGACAGTGCCTTTACTGCATACTCAAAGGAAGGCCCTAAGGACCCTGGGTTTCAGGGATACAGAGCCTCCAGAGCTGCAGGTTTGCCTCTCAGATAGAGCCCTTGGACTCTAGCTTCACTAAGAGCACACCACAGAGGGGTTTCAACCACTTGAGCCAACCAGAGGCTGCCTGTGGGCTAGTTTCTCATGGACATGCTGGTATCTGGCATGAGTGGTACATGTCTGGGGGGCCTTCCAAATGATCCATTCCCAAAGAAAAACAGCAAGCTATTCTCTTTATTTCTGTGGAAGGTACCCTCAAGGACCATAGGCTAACAGGTTCTTGGGCCTATAGCTATGGCCTGCATTGATGGGGACTGGACCACCACATCTGGTGAGGTCTGGCCTCTGTAACAGCCCCTCAAGCCAGAGGACATCACCACAGAAGCCTCACAAAGGAAGAGCAGGAACCAAGTCAACTCAAGAGCCTGAGTTAAAGTGCCATAACTCCCATATGACCCCCGAATTCACTGAAGGGCAAGTCTCAGAGAGAGAAACTCTGGAGAGCCACCTGTGTACAGGGCCCTGGGCCCCCAGCCAGTCTGGTTCTGAAGCTACAGTAGGATGTAGCAGAGGCCAGGCTCTGGAGGCCTGGAATCTGGGAATGAGAAGCCTTTGGGCAAAGGTGGTAGGGGGTCAGCTGAGAACAGGGCCAGCTGGTATCTAGAGACGGTAAGTGTGTGGAGACAATTCGTCAACTAAGAACCATGCCACTATGTTATCTGAGTGTCTCTGTCTCTGTGTGATGGCTCCATTGCAAGCTGGCCTGTGCCCATGCCTGGGCCCCCTGAGAGAGCCCAGCATCCAGGTCACCCCATATCCCAAGAGTGCTGGGTACAGGGGGCCCTTTGGGGCCCAGCTCCTGTCCTCAGTTCTCATGATCTGCCTATAAGCATGGTGAAGGGGCTCTATCAGTGGGCCTGCATTGCCCCGGTCTGCAGTGCGCCCACCTTGGCTGGGACGTCCGGTGTGGCCCCACCACCATCTCACCAGCGGGCTCTGCTTCATTCCTCCTGTGCTTGCTGAGCTCATCCTCACCCCAGCTGCAAGGGGATACCTACCCTGGTTCCCTGGCCCCAAGGATGCTTGCCCACTGGGCCTTCCATCTGTGGCTTGTCATCTGTGCGTGATTGTTCTCACTTGGTTACAGGCTCTCCCTCTCTGCCAGATAAGTACCGCCACGCCCGGGAAATGATGTTGCTGCTGCCCACACACCGGGACCGCCCAAGCAGTGCCATGTATCCAGCAGCCATCCTGGAGAATGGACAGGTAGTGGACGCAGACTACTGACTGCCCTCTGCTGCAAGTATGGTAGCCTGGGCTGCCCTCACTGCATCTGCTAGGCTTTCTGTATTGTCCTGCGTGCCTCCCTCATTATGCCATAAGACCCTCAGAAGGCTGCTGGGTGCCCACTCTGGACAGGGACTGCAGTGGCTCTGAGGATCAGCACTCCAGATGGAGTGTACCTGTAAGAAGAATGCTGGCAGGTTGGAGCCACAATTACTTGTGTGGTTGTCCTTCTTGCCGGCCTCCTGGACTCCTTATTCATAAACAGTCTAGCAGAGGAACTTCATTCTTTCTTATCCTGAGAAGGCAGTGGTGGACATGGGTTTGGAGGATGGTCTTCCTCCCTGTGTGTGAAGGGCATCCTCACTGAGACAGACTCTACCTCTTTCATCCATCCATCTACCTGAACCCTCATTGCCTCCTGAGGCTGCTCTCTCCACCATTTGTACAGCTCCAATTTGTACAACAAAGCTGTGGGGAATAACTCCTTCCCTGCCCAATCTGCCTGCCTTTCTATCACAGTCCATGAAAGTCACCTCCAAGCAACTGTTACCTAGTCCCAGAGTGCCAGGAGTTTCTCAGCCATACCTCCCTGTGCCTGATCAGCCCTGCCAGGTAGAGGGAGCAGGCCTGCTTGTCAGCTGCCCATCAGAACAATGGGTCCTGTCCATGACTTTCTAGGCTTGAGTGCTGCCTTTTTCCTTATCCTCAGTGCTAACTTGGGTCTGTGCATGGATCTCCAGGCAGCCAAGCCTGCCAGTGCTGAGGGGTAGAGAGGTCCCTCAGTCCTTTCTGCCAGTGAGTCTCCCTGGTAGGGCAGAGGGATACAGTTAGATACCCTCAGGTGCCCATGTCCTTTTTCTTGGCCATGTACAAGACAGCTTGGAGCGCAGCCAGGCATTGTAGGGAGGTGCCTCCAATGTCAACATGGCAGCACTCAGAGCCAGATAGCGAGGGACAGTCTTCCTATGCCTGAGCATGATCAGTACCACTGCTTTGATTTCCTTGTCTTCTCTTAACATGTCCTGGCTCCAGGCCCCATAGCTCTGCCTCCTGAGGTGTAACTGGTTGTTTTCACCCTCTTTGATATTTTTCTCCTTCCCTCAGCTGCCAAATTTCCAGCGGGCTCTGTTCCAGCAAGTGGTCGGATCCTGCAAACCCTGCAGTGATCCCAATCTGTCTGTGGCTGAAAAAGGTATTGTTCCCCTTTCCAGGTGGCCTTTCTCCATGTCCGTCCCCATTCTGAGCGTCTGACTCTTATCCCTGAGCACCAGCTGGCCACGGCTGTGCCATAATTCCAACACTCAGGCCTGTCTGTCCAGAGTCCTGACCAACTCCTGTGCCCACTGTTTAACCCACGTCTGGTTTGATGCTGAGTTTGGATCTTGTTAGTTTGTGTGTCTCCCTCCCAAGAGCCCACCCTCAGAGAGGCCCCAGCTGCCACCTGCCCTGAGCCCACCTTTATGGAAACTCAGGTTGCTGTGTTTAGACTGTGGACGGTCACTCCCTTGGGCTTCTCCCAGCCAGCCCCAGGATTCAGCAGGCCCTATGGCCCCTTTGGTCACTCTCAACTTGGGCCCTCAGGGACCTCTCCTTGTTGCTCAGAATAGGCCTGTGGCTGATCATGCTAGAAGAATGGGAAGGATAGGCCATGGCAAAGTGAATTTCCCTGAGACAGTCTTCTCCGGGGAAGCCCTAGGTACTCTGAGTCCAGTCCTCCTGCAACCACTCTGGCCAGAAGCTGCTGTGAGTCCATCTTAGCAGGGATTGCAAGCCCATCAACTTGGGCATGAACCTGGGCAGTCCTTAGAACAGAGGCTGTTCAGATAGTGGAGTTTTACCCTGTGTCCCACTGCAGCAAGCTCATGGAAGAACCAGACTTGGATTCATACGAACCCAGCCCAAAGCCCCACATGGAGATCTGAGTTAATTTTAACACAGAGCAATGCCTATAGGAGGATTATGTGAAGCTACCTGCCACTTAGAACTTGGTCCTATATCAGCCCCCCTCCCTGTAGTTTGCCCTCCCTCTCCTCCATCTGGTGAATCTTAGGACAAACTCACCCCCAGGAATACAAGCTACTGTCCCATAAGAACCTGTCCCTCCAGAGCTGTTATCATGTTGTCATTGCACCTCCTCCCCAAGTGCTGTCTGCTGTCCCCACTGTCATTGTTCCTTCCTTGCTCACCATAGAGGACATGCCTCTGTGTCTTCTTTAAGGAGACACCAGACACTGGATCCACATCCTCAGTAGGTGGTAGGCATAGGCACCAGGTGCTCAACCACAAAGGACATGGAGATTCCCGCTGAAGATGCCTTCCTAGCCTCAAGGTTGCACATCTGAAAAACATGCAGCTTACCTGGACCCTGCACCTAGTCCCCCAAAACAGAGTGCCATTTTGGCCTTAGGGGCCAAAATCCACAGTATCTTCTTCACCTGAGATGCGGGGCCATCTGAGAACTAGCCAAGAGCACAGAAGGGCCCAGAGCCCAAATGGGTACTGGGAGCCAGACCAGGACCCTATGCCAATGGGACAAAGAAGAGCAGCAGGCCTCAGACCAGGCTGCAGCAAGAAGCTGGACACTCCCACCCCAGGTGTGGGAAGGAAAGAGTCTGAGGCCACAGCAAGCATGTCCATGCCACAGTGCCAGTGCTTCGTGGGCAGCAAATGAGACATTGCCAAGTGAGAACACGCAAACCAGAACAGTGGCTCCCTAAGTCTCTCCTGGATCCTCCAGGGCAGGAACTGTACATACTTGTCACCATTCTCATGTCATCAGGATCCTGAGTCCCACAAGGACTCCGCTTCTCACTTAATCATCTCTCTTTGCCAGCCAGTGACTCTCAGGCCAGCACTGGACCTTCGTTCACAGAGACAGAGATGACCAGGCCACAGCGGGGATTGCCCCCTTCTCCCAGGATAAGTCACTCCGTCTTAGACTTTCCATTAGCCCCAGTGCACTTGTGTCACGTGGCAGAGGTCCATGGGCCTCATTGCTCACCAACATCAATCTATAGGGTGAACTAGATGGTTCTGGCTCACTGGAGTGGCTCAGGCAGGTGCCCTTTGAAAAGCCTTGCAGCCCTGCCAGCTTTCTTGCCCCATAACCTTCCCGCCCACAAGTTCATTTGGGCTCTTGTGGGTGAACATCTGTGGCCCCTCAGTAAGAGCTGGGGCTGTCAGGACCCCTTTGGGGAAGCTGCCCAGACCCACCTCCAAGCTTCTGAATTCCTGAGATCCAGTGGCTTTTTGGGATTTTTTTAGAACTCTTCTCTTTGGAGACAGCGGGTTTCAGTAATGAGGACCCAGAAGCTCATGCCCCATCTTGAGGAGAGCCTGTGTGAGAATGGGCCTATCTTGTTCTTCTGGTGCCTTGGGCTCTCCGAGGAGGCCTTTTGGTGGAATCCACCTGGTGCTCATCAGATTCAGAATTCTTTCCTCCCTTTAGGCGACAGCTGAGTGCCTGCCCACTCAATCACTGCCACACCCTCCCTCCAGCCACCTGCCATCAGCCATCCCATGAGACTGAGCAGTCCTTAAAACTGAGGCTGTTCAGGTAGCAGAGTTCTCCCTTGTGTTCTACTACAAGCCCACTCCAGTTCCTCACTAATAGGGAGGGAGAAGGGCATAACCACCTTATCCCTGGACCTCATGGGCCTAGCCTCTCCTGGCCATATCCTCCTTGAAGGCCAGACTCCAGCTCCTTCCTTTCCAGAGCCTCTCCAGTCCCATTAGGCCCTAGCATTCCTTGCTCAGTACCTGGAGCTGGGAGAGCGCAAATTCCATCTTCCTCTGGCACACTTGAGTTACAGCTGCCTCAGAACAAAGCCAGCCACTAGGTTCCTGAATTGTGAGCTGCTTTGCTGCTGCTGACAGCCCAAAAGAGAGCTTATGTTTGCCTGGCTCCATCAGAGAAAAGTCACGTTTCTTTCTGGTATTTGGTCTCCAGGAGCAGTTGGCCAATAGGATTTACATGTCCCCTGCTGTTCCTGCAGAGTGGCACCCTCTAGCACAAGACCCAACCATTCTTCCTTTCCTATCCCCTCCTGCAAAGTTGCTTGCCTCAGCTGTGGCTGGGGGAGGGGTATGGACAGGGTGTGGATGGGCAAGTATTCTGGCACTGGCATAGGTGGACACACTGTTTCCCTTTGTCCAAGGCCCACTCTACCCTGCATCCATGGCATGTAAATGCAAGGAACTGGGCCTCTCTGCCAGCCTAAAAGCACCCTCGGTCCCACAGCCCTCCCTCTTCTTGGGAAGCCATGGGTTGAACCAGACCTGAACCACAACTCTTGGGCTGTATACTCTTCCCTTCAGCAGGCACAGTGAACACCAGTCCTTGCTTGAAAACCCCTTGTGCACCCCAAACCCAGTCAGTAGGTAGAGAAGCAGTGGGATGGGCACAGCTTGTATGTTACCAGAGGCCCTTTGGGGGGGGAATCTCCCACCCACACCCTGGCCATGCACTAGCTCTGGGACCAGGCAGTCTCTGCCTCCCACCCCCTGTGCTCCCTGCTTTTCCTGTTAGGCCGGGGCAGTTGGAGAGCCCCAACTTGGCTCTGATGAGGAGCTCTGTGGCCTGCACTCTGCATTCTGTCTCATCAGCCTGTTCCACTCTGCTCTGCTCACTTCTCTTTTCTGTCCTCTTCTGGCAAATCTCGGGGAGGCTGCAGACATTCACTTCTTGCTGCACTGTCTCTCAGCTTGCCTCACCCTGAGTGCTCTTTAGACATCCATCCACTCTGCTGCCATCCTCTTAAGCAGCTTCTGTCCCTGGCCACTCTCCCCCATGGGCCACAGTGTCTCACATGGCCAGTGTTTTCTGGGGGCTGGCATGCCACTCCCACATGTGCTGGCTACATAGTGCACACCTGGAGAAGCCACAGGTTGTAAGATGGGCTTCTCCCTGAGGATGGCTCAGAAGTAACCTCCCTTCATGCCATCTGTTTTCACCCTTCAGCAGTGCCAGCAGCCCCCAGCAGCTGGAGCCTGGATAGCGGAGCCAGAGAGGCCCAGCCCTTCCTGTCTGCCCACATGGGGCACATCCTGGCCCCCCCAGTGCCTCCCCGAAGCCTGCTGCATGGTAAGAAGACCTCCAGCGGGTTCCCCAGATAGCGACTGGTTTCAGACTCGACTCAGAGCCAAGGGTAGCAGCCCTCCAGACTAAGAAGATGGGCCGTTCTCTGGGCTGACTCAGTCAAGGAAAAAACATCCCCCCCACAGGAAGAATCCTGCTGGGCTTTGGGGTCATGAGGTTTCCAAGGACAGCGGGTGAGCTCAGGAAGGCCTTCCCAACCAGGGGAGCTGAAGACAATGGAACGGACTGTGCTAGCCAGCTCCTCACCAGCCTGTCTGAGCTACAACTGCCTGTGGCCCATCGTTCCACAGGCTCACCGTACTCGGCCTTCTTGACTTTGCGTGTGGCACAGGTGCCTTTTACTCCAGCAGCCTGTTTTGGAGAACTCCGGTGAAAAGAAAGGTTTTTCTGTGACCTTTAATGCTGAAGGGCCCCCAGAAGACTCTTCCCCACAGCTGCGCAGTTGGAAGATGTGCCAGCAGACAGCCCAAGAAAGCCCAAGCTAAGGCTCTCGTTCTATTCCTTTTGCAGGTCATTACTCCCTACACTTTGACGCCTTCCACCATCCCCTGGGTGACACCCCCCCGGCCCTGCCTGCCCGGACTCTGCGCAAGGTAATGTATTGAAGCAACAGCCCCACAAGAACGTGAAAGGAATCTTCTTGTCTACTCTGGAATCTCTTCAGTCTATGAAAAGAACCACAGCCCTCCCCTGCTCCTCTGTCCCAGAGCAACCAGCCTGGCAGAAGCTGGGGGTGGCCAGAGCCACACTCATGATGCAGATGACCTGTGTGTCTTGCAATCAATGGGATGGGAACAGAGAGGTCAGAGGATCCTGGCGACAGCAACACACAGTACCCTGAGTGTGTCGGCAAGGGGCAGTGAGGGGCTGGGGAGCTCCCTACTGACACCACTAGGTATCGACACACTAGAGTTCAAGAAGTAAAAAAAAACATTCCCATGGTAGATCATAGAGCATTTTATACCAGAGTCCAGTCAAAAGCAAGAAACAGGAGGCAGCAAAGCCTTATGAAAACTCTTTAATTTTTCTGCATGTTGGAAAAGACAGACTCTGTTGCAGATTTTAGCCAACAGAATGCATTCATCTGGCCCATGGCCCCTTGGGGTTCTTCCCGCTCTCCACACTGGCCTGCCCACCCAGCCCTTCTGTCAGCACCCCAGAGCCACACAGGGTACAAATGCCTAGCAGCCAGGCCAGGGCCATTTTTGTTCACAGAAATGCGGCTGATTCTGGGGTTCCCCTGCCTTGCTGGGGGAATGGGGAGCTGGGGAGGGGGCGGCTGCTGAAGAAACAAATGTGCAGCCGATGTGTGCAGGCACTTGGTCCTCTCTTCACATAGTGGGCCAGCCCACCTGTCTGGAGAAAGGGATTCTAACATGCCCACCCTTTCCTTTGCAGTCTCCTCTCCACCCTATCCCAGCCTCCCCCACAAGCCCCCAGTCAGGTCTGGACGGCAGCAACTCTACACTGTCTGGCAGTGCCAGCAGCGGCGTGTCCTCCCTGAGCGAGAGTAACTTTGGGCACTCCTCAGAGGTCCCACCTCGAACCGACACCATGGACTCCATGCCAAGCCAGGCCTGGAACGCCGATGAAGATCTTGAGCCACCCTACCTCCCTGTCCACTACAGCCTCTCCGAGTCCGCAGTTCTGGACTCCATCAAGGCCCAGCCATGCCGAAGCCACTCAGCGCCGGGGTGTGTCATCCCTCAGGACCCCATGGACCCACCGGCGCTGCCACCCAAGCCCTACCACACCCGCCTGCCGGCCCTGGAGCACGATGAAGGCGTGCTGCTACGTGAAGACGCTGACAGGCCTCGGGGCCTGCACCGCAAGGCCTCGCTGCCCCCTGGGAGCGCCAAGGAAGAGCAGGCCCGCATGGCCTGGGAGCACGGCCGAGGCGAACAGTGAGGGGCAAGGAGGCGGCTGGGATGCCGCCCTCGGTGAGCAGCTTGCCCAACCACTCCAGGTCTGAAAAGCAAGTACCCCCACCAGGGAGCCAGAGAGGCCTGGCACTCAGGAGTGAACCACCCCGGGTCTACGTTCTACTGCCGTGAACTCGTGTGTTGCCATGTACAGAGGCCACAGCAGCATGAAGGGTTGTGGCTTCTCTTTTTATTTCATTTTCTACGTTTCCATTTCTATGGGTTTTCCTTTCTTTCCTTTGTGCAGTAGATGCTTTCTTCCTCCTGCAGTTCCAGACCACGTGGAGCTATATGGAGATATTGCACAGAGAGAATTGCTTCACAGCTTTGCAGGGCCCAGGGTTAGGAGCTCAAGCCCTCCCTCCAGGGCAGAGATGCACAGAAGAATGGGAATTGCACTAGGGACTTCTTCTGTTGCTGTGTGGACAGAAGAGCTCATGGTTGTATTCAGGGATCGCAAGGACCACGTGGACTACATGTCACAGGTGGACAAGGGAGCTACAAGCCGTTTTGCACAAATGCCTACCCACCTGCCCACTCTTCCATCCAGGAGTGTGAGACTGAGGGGCTGCTTGGGCCAACCTGCCAGCTCAGGCATGTGACCCGGCCTAACTGCATGCCCAGGGCACACTGCCAGGCTTCCATGGGCCAGCCCTGTCTCTACCTTGGATTTTTCCATTGCTTTTATTTCTGCTCCCTTCCACTCTCAATACACCTCATGCCCTGCAGGAGCCCCCTTGGTGAATGGATCTGCAAAGGTTATCTCCCACCCTCTACCCTCTGGGGCTTGTGTGGGGGTGTGGAGCCAGAGGGTCTATCCTAGCCACCCTCCTCCCCATGGCCCAGGAGGCCAAGTATTGAGAGACAAGCTGGTATAGGAGCAAGGCTGAGGTGTGGCAGGGGCCAGAAATCCTCTGAGTTTTCAGAAGTGGCCAGAATACCTGTCATCCAGTTCCTGAATCAGGGATTTTCAGCACTACCTCTGAGCAGTGGGGCTGGCTGCCCAGCCAGGTTTCCAGCCCTGAGGACTCGTGGTCAGGTTCAGCAAGCTTCTGGGTAGAGGGTGGGAGGAAACCCCTCCTTCTCAAGCAGAGAGCCACACAGGTTGAATTTTCCTCTGTCGAGTGGCCAAGTGTAGCCCACCCCTCCCATCCCACCCTCCCAACTGCCCCTCCTCCCCCACTCCAGGCCCACAGGGACCACCACTCAGGGTTCAGGGTGGGCAGGAGGGCAGTTTCTCCAGCCTTCCCAGTCTACTGAGCAGAGCGCAATGGTATCTTTATAGGAAACTCTTTCAGGTCAGGGCACGGACTTTCCTCTTGGTTTATTATTTGGGGGCGATAGGGTGGGGTGGTAATAATATTTTACCAGGGTGCTTCTAAGTTACTTTAAAAAAAAAGTCTACAAATTTTTTTTCATTTGCATAAATTCACAACTTTGATGGTCATAAGGCTGCCTTCTCCTTATTGAGCAGAGGTGTTCTCCCCTTAGTTTCTCTTTTGCTGGCCTGTCTGACCTCCATGGCCAGGCCCTGGGCCCTAGACCCCCATCCCTTCCCCACAGCCCCTCTTTCCAAACAGACAAGGCCAGCCAAGGTGTTCTCTTGTACACAAATGCCAGCTTATTGAACAGGAAATTCCAGCAAGTAACCAACTGGGTAGGAGGACGGCCACATTATCTTTAGGGCATCTGGGGGTGTCTCTCACCAGTGTGGGTCCTTTCTGATCATTATAAGGAAGGCTCCAGGCAGAATGGGTCAGTCATGGCAACCCCAACTTTGGAGGGCAGGCCTATGGCATGTGGTGTTCACAAGTGTTAGAGAGTTGGGGGCTAGCTCTGTATTTGAATCTTAGGTAGGAGGGCATCTTTAGACTTTAGGGCACTTCTGAACCTCAATCCCTGGATAAGGCAGTCATCACATAAGAACATTGACCTTCTCCACCTTGTGGCACAGGAGGGTAGGGAGGGCAGTGCGGGTTGTGGGTTCGTTAGGCCTTGCTTTTTTATGTAAGGTAAGCTAGATTTGTTTCCCCTTTCCATTTTCCCTAACTGGATGAAAGGACATAATCCAAATCCCTTTTGTTGGAGAACCACCAGTCTGAGGGGAAGTGGGAGGCCAGAAATGAGAATCCTCTGAAAAGATTGTGAAATAGATTTTCATTCTTTCAAGCTTATTTGTAAATACCTATTTGAATGCTGTGTATTTGTACAGGAATTTGAGCAAAAAATGTATAGAGTGTGATGTCCAATTGGTATTCAGCCCTATAAATGTGTTTTTAACCTCTGGCATTCCGTGCTTATTTAAAATAAGAAAACTTCTAACCATTTCTTTTGTGTATTTATGTTTAAAAAAGTGGTTTAAAAATTATCTTACCTGTACCAGAAAGCAAAGCTAAAAGGAAAAACAATTTGTACTAGTGTCCCAAAAGGTATTTTACTGTATATATTGTGGTAGCATGTTCTAAAGCCAACAAGTAATGTGAATTTTAGATGTAAATATCTGCCACTTGATTTTTCCCCCTTTCCCCACTCCTTTGACTGCTGTGATGTGAATTAAAGATGAATACCTGATACTGACCCACTGAATTCACTGAATGGGAGCAGCCCCAGTGCCCCCCTCCAACCCTTGTCGCTGGGCTCCAAGCCCTTTAGCCCCATAGAAATCTTTCTGTACAGAACACAGAGCCAACCTTTTCCACGTCCTGCCTTCAGACAGACAGCCGAGCCTTGCACTTGAAGGGAGGGCAGCCAAAGAGGAAACCCCCTTCAGTGCTTGTCGGCTGACTCGCGGGCCCTCACCAAAGGCGCCCCACCCCCGGCAGCCAGGGACCCCGAGCGCTCGGCGGGAAACCCGGGTTAGACCCCGCCGGGGCCTAGGACGGCCGCTCGGAGGGGGACTTTCCAATGAGAAATCCTCAGCCCAACGTCCACTCTGGCTGGCATCCGGTTAGCTCGTACAAGACGGGCTCGGGCCTGATGCGGACATTCGGACCGGGTCGGCAGGCCTCTCGGGCGCAGGAGCCTCCGCAGACGGTCTCAAAGCCTGGATCCTCCGCCCAGGATCCCGGGATCGTTTGAAAAGCTAAAAAGGAAAGGAACTTCCCCGAAACCTGGCCTGCAGAGGTCCGCCCTCCCCGCCTGCCCTTTACGCCACGGCTGACCCCAGAGCCGCTGGTCTGCGCCACGAGTCGGGGCCCCGAGCGGAGAGGGCTACTTCGGGCAGACGTGGGACCGAGAGCAGGGAGTACCCGGGACAATTCAGCAGGCGCCCAGCGTCGGCCCCAAACCCCGCGCTAGTCCTCGGCGCCCAGCGTCGGCAACTGCTGCTGCCCCTACTCAAGATGGCCGCCCGGGCCCCTTCCGCCGCCTTCGCGGCCGCTTCCTGNGGTGGACGCCAGCCTAGAAAACAGTTCCTGGGCCTAGGAAACTGGTCCAACAAGAAAAAGTTGGGACTCGATCGTGCAGAAAACTTAGCCTGAAATTGAGATAACGCTGGAGTTTCTTTCCGTTCACATCACTGGGCAGAGGCTCTACCTGGCCCAGGTCGGGAGTCCCCAGGGCCAGCCGTGGGCACAGTTGTGGGTCCGGTGGGCTTGCGAAGCCGCACCTCCGGTTCGGTGTTGTATTTGGAAATGAGAAGCATTTGGATTGTTTTTGTCTTCACCCTACGGTTTGGCCTCTTCTGAGGTCACAGTGAGTCCATCCCAAGGACACGTGTTCGATCTCGGCTTAAACTTTATGGAAGGACCAGGGAGGAGCCTTGTGTGGGTCACCGAGTGATGCTTGTTCCCCCAGTGCCCTGGGTGTACCAAGGGACCCCAGCAACCTGGAGCTGGGTTTTGTCCGCCTGTGTGCACCTGAGAAAACCCGGTGATGGAAAAACTCACCTCACCGTGTCTGCTATTTAAATTGCTGCCGGAGTTCCCTGCTGGTGGATTGGGGTGCACCTTGTGTGATTGCTGAGCATCTCCCTTCCCTCTCTTTTCCAGTCTGTATCTCCTATCTGGGAAGATTTTATCAGGACCTCAAAGACCGAGATGTCACATTCTCACCACCCTCTATTGAAAAAGAGCTTATAAAATTCTGCCGGGAAGCAAGAGGCAAAGAGAATCGGTTGGTGAGTAGCTGGTTATCCTCTCTGGCTGGCCCTGCCCACTTGCGTGTTCAGGAGGTCCACTGTCCAGTTAGTATGCTAGTGTGGGATTCCAGTTTCCAGTGAATTATGCAGTTGCGAGGTTTTGTTATCCTGTTAGTATTGAATAAGCACCTACTGTGTGCTGGGCACTGGGAGTATCAGCGGGGAGAAATGACAGGCAAACAAATGATGACACTGTTATGAGTGTCCAGCAGAAAATGGACCAGGGTGCTCTGGAGGGAGGGTAGATGCTGATTTAGGCAAAGTAGTCAAGAATCTCTCTGAGGAAGAGCTGTCATTGCAAGGGGGTAGAGAAGAGCATCCCGGGCAGAGGGAACAACCATCATGAGTGCTCAGAGGCCATGTGCGAGGACACAAGATAATAAAGTGGGCACAGCGTAGGCCAGGGCCCAGTTGAGGACAAGAGCCCTAATGAAATGATGGCTTTTGTAGCTTTCATTTCCCTGGCAGTCGCTGGTTTGTCTATTTTTAAAGGTCTGAATCCTGGTGACTCTTAAACTTATTTGGAGGTTGTCAGCTCTGGGACCAAGCATGTATTAAGAGCCCAGGGTTTACACTGAATCTGAACGCTGGTACAGGCAGGGCATGGGAAAAAAGAGGCCCTGGCAGAGAGATGTTTTGAGGTTATCAGTGTTTTGCGGAGAAAGCTTTCAAGGGGGACCTCCTGAAGGCCATTGTCCTTTCTTGCTGCAGTGCTACTACATTGGGGCCACAGATGATGCTGCCACTAAGATCATCAACGAGGTGTCAAAGCCTTTGGCCCACCACATCCCTGTGGAGAAGATCTGTGAGAAGCTCAAAAAGAAGGACAGCCAGATCTGTGAGCTAAAGTATGGTGAGTGTGGCTAGACCTTATTTAACAAACACGGACCCTCTGAGCTCAGGCATCAGTAGTTGACTTTCTAGCTGGGGGACGCAGGTGAGAAACTAGAGCCTGGTGAGTTCTGTAGCCAGGTAGGTAGACTGTGCTAGGTGAGGGGCAGGGTGGATCTGGCCTCATGGGTGGAGGTCTGAAAAGGCCTCACTGAGGAGGTGACATTCAGCATACTTTGAAGGCAGGCGGTAGAAGATTAGCCAAGGGGACAGTAACAGAAGAACATTCCAGGCCAAGCAAACAGGCAGTGCAGAGGCATCCAGGGGCATGATGGGTAGACAGCACAGAGGGCCTTGCAGGTTGGTGAAGATTTGGCTTCAGATCTTTAATCTGAGTCAAGTTGGGAACATGGGTTTTTGAGCAAAGAAGAGATGTGGCCTGACTTGTCCTGGCCACAAGCTCTGAAGGCCCAGGAGCTTTCTTATTTTGAAGAGAAATGCTGTGTGCAGACAGGCAGGCCAAGACTTCCAGCTGCTGCAGCATCTCTTGTCGAGATCTCTGGCGGGGGGAAAAGCAGGCCTCAGAAACAGGACCAAGAATAGTTGTCCTCATCTGTAAAATTTAAGCAGCACCAACATATTTTGCCGTGACTCAAGTGTCCAAGGGCCTGTGTTTGTCCACTTGTGTCAAGGATGCCTAGTCTCCTGACTGTGACGTGACAGGTGCCATTGGCTCAAGGTCTCTCTGTGGTCACAAGTTTTTGTGGAGAGTAAGCTCCTGACCAGAGCCTGTGTTGAGAATTTGGAGCTCGGGGGTCTCTCTGCTCCGTTACCCTGGAGCCGTCAGTCTACAGTGATTTGACCTCTACTGTGACTATTTTTCAAGGCACTTGGGGGAGTGGGAACCACATTTCTCCTGTAAGGTTTCTCCTGTAAGAACCATGTGGCCTCCATCCCTGTCCTTGGCAGTACTGCGTGTCTGGGTGGACGCTGCCAGTATGAGACCAGCCTTCCAGTGAAAACGCCCTGGCCAGTTGCCCCAGTTGAGGGCAGTGGGCACAGACACACACCTGCATGTGTCTGAAAATGTCTGTCCCCTTCTGACCAGTAGTGTTCTAACAGATGGGAGGCTGTGCTGGGGTGATCTGTCCCAGGACTGTGGGAGTCCATGGCTACTCCCACCAGCTCTCCCTGCTCTCTCCTCCAGACAAGCAGATTGACCTGAGCACAGTGGACCTGAAGAAGCTCCGGGTTAAAGAGCTCAAGAAGATCCTGGACGACTGGGGGGAGACATGCAAAGGCTGTGCGGAGAAGTCTGACTACATCCGGAAGATTAATGAACTGATGCCTAAATATGCCCCCAAGGCAGCCGGTTCACGGACTGATTTGTAGTCTGCCCGACCCCCCTCTGCACCTGTGGGGAAAGCATTCCACTTGCGTCTTCCCTGCAGCCTTTTTGTAATTTATTTTTTAGGCGGGCTCCTGACAATGTCAGGTGTGAAGCCTGGAGCTCTCCTGCCTATGCTGGCTCTACAGCGCCCCCTGGGGGGTTCACTTTGTTCTGTTGCAGGTTTACTCTAGGACTTTAAAGTGTGTTTGGGAATTTTTTATTAAAGGAAGAACATTTCTAGCTGTCCTTGGAGCATTAAAGTGAATATGAAATAGGATTTCAGCCCTAATGAAGATTCCAGCAGTTTATGCTTTCCAGTTCACAAGAGTTGTCTGCTATCTTCACATCTGCCCCTGGGCTGCCAGTGCTGGAGATGCCAGGCAGGACACGGGCTGAGGCATGGGGGCTCGTGCAGGACTGGAGGCGAGCCTGGGAGGAGGCTGGGTTTTATGCCCCACCCTGAGACGCTTTGGATAGAAGTCCCGCCTGAGGAGCTGGAGGCTGCACAGCCTCTTGCAGAGCATAGGGGGTTGAATCTGGTGTGCTGCGTCCGAGCAGGACTGAGGATATGTTTAGTGTGGTTTTCTGGAAGGATGACTTCAGTAACTGCCTGTGTTCAGTACTGTCACATTTCTAAAGAAGCTCTTGGCCTGGCTACCTCCACCAAGCCCAGATCTGGCCATCTACTTGGTCATCTGAGTTTATGGTGTGACGTCATCCCCAAGCCTCTGATGCCTAATTAAGATTTTGTGATATATGTAGTGGTCAGTTTATACAAAGAGTCAGTGAGAGCCTACCTTTTGCTTACCCAAGATAAGCTAATAGTTGAGGTCCCCAAAGTGTCCCCAGAGTCTGGTTTTTTGTGTTTTTATTTATTTGCAGGGTTGGCTCTTAGGAAACCCAGTTGTCCCTGTAAGCTGTGGCTTGGTGGACACCCCTGCGGCTTCTCAGGCCTTGCAGAGACCACCTGAAGGGAAAGACCAAGCAGGTGTGCTTTCTAAGGAAGACCTCAAATCACCCCATTTATGCAGTTGCTAAATTCAGTTTGCCTACACAGGCCTTGTCGCAGCCTGCTGTGGCATCCACTAGGGCAGTGGCCCCACATTTTGCACATCTGCAACACCACATCTAAGAGGAAAGCAAGGTTGAGCCGCTTCTCAGGCCAAGACTTCCTTGTTTGGGGGAATTAGCTGTTAGGATCTGACAAGCGCACTGTCCTGAACCCTTTGCAGGTGCTGGGAAAATCCATAGCTAGAAGCAGAAGCTGGTGGATGGCGGTGGCCTGCAGGCCACAGTGAACACAGGAACAGGGAAAACAACTGCTGCCACTCTAGGGCTGACCCCCAAGGTGATCTCTGAAGGGGTTAACGCGTCCCTTCTGGAAGTGGAGTTCAGCTCAGGCAATGTTACAGGTGTTTTCGTTTAAGAGCTTTCCCCATTGCACCTGCCTCAGCTGTTCCAGGAGTGGTTTATTTATGGCTATGGGAGGAGGAGGAACTGGTCGGCCTTAACCCACCCCACGGTTTCCTGGCTGAAGTTGGGTCAGGTTCTGCAATGCTTCCAACAGCTCCCTGGGAAATGAAGCCATCCTGAGGGGGCTTGGGCGCCGGGGCAGGATTCCACCCACCCCACTGGCCCCACACCTCACCTCTGGAGAAGAGGTCCTGCCCCTGGAGATGAACAGAAGGGCACCGGTCAGCGAGAGGTAAGCGTGGCAAGCTGTACTGTGGGAACTACTGGATTTGGCTTTCTCTTCACCCATGGCTCCATGGCCCTGTCCTTAACAGCCAGCCCACTGCTCGGGTGGCTGCAGCAGAGAGCTGGCCCAGTGGCGCCAAGGAACCTGTTCCCGCTTGGGGAACCTTCCGTTAGGAAGGTTTGTTGGCTCCGTTTTCTCAGCCAAGCCCAGGCAGGTCTGGCCTTTTGCATTCATAGCCCATGACCTCGCAGCCTTTCTTGGGGTCGCTGCATAAATTACCTGAACGCTGAGGATATTTGGTTTGTGGGCAGTGGGTCCTGAACGGGGACTAAGGAGCCGCATACTTAGGTTCTAGCGCTTGCCCATTCCGGGACCCAGTAGGGAGATGGCCGTGGTGGGGATTGGGGTGGGTGCCACTTAAAGAGCCACTGGGTTAAGATCTGGGAGCTCGGCGCCCACAGACGCTGCCACTCCTGCTACACGCAGCGCGGGACGCCCAAGGCCCGCAGCTCACGGGGGTCAGGGTCCGTGCAAGCCAGCCTGGCTCTCAAGAGGGCCATGATTTCCGCGTAGCCCAGAGCCTTGGCCACGCGGTGGCGTCAGAGCTCACCTTCAGGCTCACCCGGGGGTCACGTGGCACGGAGCGGCGCAGTCCGATGACGTAGGCCGGCGCCGCTCTCCTCCCNCGCTGCTCATCAGCAGCCTGAGCCCTGCGCTGCCTGCCGAGCACCTTGAGGACCGGCTCTTCCATCAGTTCAAGCGCTTCGGCGAGATCAGCCTGCGCCTGTCGCATACGCCAGAGCTGGGCCGCGTGGCCTACGTGAACTTCCGGCACCCGCAGGACGCACGCGAGGCCCGCCAGCACGCCCTGGCCCGCCAGCTGCTGCTCTACGACCGGCCGCTCAAGGTGGAGCCCGTGTACCTGCGTGGCGGCGGCGGTGGCGGCGGCGGGAGCAGCCGGCGNCCCCCACGGACCCGCTCGGCTACTTGCCCCTGCACAGTGGCTACCAGTATAAGCAGCGCTCGCTGTCCCCCGTAGCCGCCCCGCCGCTGCGGGAACCCCGTGCTCGCCATGCCGCTGCAGCCTTTGCCCTGGATGCTGCCGCCGCTGCCGCAGTGGGACTATCCCGGGAGCGGGCCTTGGACTACTACGGGCTTTACGACGATCGCGGACGCCCCTACGGCTACCCGGCCGTGTGCGAGGAGGACCTGATGCCTGAGGACGACCAGCGCGCCACGCGCAACCTCTTCATTGGGAACCTGGACCACAGCGTGTCTGAGGTGGAGTTGCGGCGGGCCTTCGAGAAGTACGGCATCATCGAGGAGGTGGTCATCAAGAGACCTGCCCGTGGCCAGGGCGGTGCGTATGCCTTTCTCAAGTTCCAGAACCTAGACATGGCCCACAGGGCTAAGGTGGCCATGTCAGGCCGGGTGATTGGCCGCAACCCCATTAAGATAGGCTATGGCAAGGCCAACCCTACCACTCGCCTCTGGGTGGGTGGCCTGGGACCTAACACCTCACTGGCTGCTCTGGCCCGGGAGTTTGACCGCTTTGGGAGCATTCGGACCATTGATCACGTCAAGGGAGATAGCTTTGCTTACATCCAGTACGAGAGCTTGGATGCAGCCCAGGCCGCCTGTGCAAAAATGAGGGGCTTTCCCTTGGGCGGTCCAGATCGAAGGCTGCGCGTGGATTTTGCCAAAGCAGAGGAGACCCGATATCCCCAGCAGTACCAGCCCTCACCCCTCCCTGTGCATTATGAGCTGCTGCCGGATGGATATACCCGGCACCGAAACCTGGATGCTGACCTGCGGGTGCGGGATAGGACCCCCCCACACCTCCTGTACTCAGATCGAGACCGGACCTTTTTGGAAGGGGACTGGACCAGCCCCAGTAAAAGCTCTGACCGCCGAAACAGCCTGGAGGGGTACAGCCGCTCAGTGCGCAGCCGGAGTGGGGAACGCTGGGGAGATGGGGACCGGGGCCTGCCCAAGCCCTGGGAGGAGAGGCGGAAGCGGAGGAGCCTTTCCAGTGACCGTGGGAGGACAACCCACTCCCCTTACGAAGAACGGAGCAGGACCAAGGGTGGTGGGCAGCAGGTGGACCGGGGCTCAGACCGCACTCCTGAGCGCAGCCGTAAAGAGAACCACTCTAGTGACGGGACCAAGGAGTCAAGCAGCAATTCCCTCAGCAACAGCAGACATGGGGCTGAGGAGCGGAGCCACCACCACCACCACGAGGCTCCTGACTCTTCCCACGGGAAGAAGACACGAGAGAGCGAGCGCAATCATCGGACCGCTGAGGCTGAGCCCAAGCCTCTGGAAGAGCCAAAACACGAGACCAAAAAGCTCAAGAATCTTTCTGAGTACGCCCAGACACTGCAGCTGGGTTGGAATGGGCTCCTAGTGTTGAAAAACAGCTGCTTCCCGACATCTATGCACATTCTAGAGGGGGACCAAGGGGTTATCACTGGCCTCCTCAAAGACCACACTTCTGGGAGCAAACTGACCCAGCTGAAGATCGCCCAGCGCCTGCGACTGGACCAACCCAAACTTGACGAGGTCACGCGGCGCATCAAGCAGGGGAGCCCCAATGGCTATGCGGTGCTCCTAGCCACCCAGGCGACCCCCAGTGGGCCCGGCACTGAGGGGATGCCCACGGTAGAGCCAGGCCTACAGAGGCGGCTTCTCAGGAACCTGGTCTCCTACTTGAAACAGAAGCAGGCTGCGGGGGTGATCAGCCTGCCGGTGGGTGGGTCCAAGGGCAGAGACAGCACGGGCATGCTCTATGCCTTCCCACCCTGTGACTTTTCACAGCAGTACCTCCAGTCAGCACTGAGGACATTGGGCAAGCTAGAAGAAGAACACATGGTGATAGTTATAGTAAGAGACATTGCCTAGCCCAGACCTGTCTCCAGCTCCGCGTTTGTGTCACAAAAAGCAGTTATTTTAAAATCTGATTCCCCACATCCTATCCCCTTGGTTTGAATTCTCTGCTGGGTTATTTCAGTTCATTTGGTGGAGGACCAGAGTCCTGACCCCTACCAACACTAAGTTCTTAGATTTTTGAGAGTTTTTTTTTACAGCGATGAGAAAAGGGACTCCTGTCACATTGGTTTCTAGTGTACAAGATACTGTCTGCTGTGTTCTGTATTTTTTTATTTTTTGACTAACTGTATGGAAAGTTGTCAGTAAAGCCTTTGTCAGAGGATGGATTTTTAATCCTGTTCAGAGTCCTGGTTTAATCAAGTTTTTTCCCCACTGCACGCACACAAATGCGCCATCTCTGCAGCACTGGTGTAGCTCAGAGTCCTGCCGGATTGGTGACTCTCAGTCCCTCAGCTCTTTGGGCTGAGTCAGGACTGTTCACATTTTTAACCTTGGCTGAGAGCAGGTGGGCTTCAGTTTGCCTCTGGACCTTGCCTTTGCCTGCCTGAACAAAGCCCATGCAAAGAAAAGGGGTGAGCCTAAGGTCTATAACCAGCAGCTGTAGTAGTTTTGGAGTTTTTGTTTTCTTGCCGTAAACGTGTGTGTTCATCTGCTTGAGGTATAGCTCTTGGACAAGATGCCCAATCTTGAAATCTCTGCCAGCAGGTAGCCTAGCAGTTGTGTGATCTTGTAGTCATGGGGGAGAGCAGTGGAATATCGGTGCCAGGGGTCTCGGTGTCACATACCCACACAGGTTCCCCCTCTTGTTCAGCCTCCAGCCTTAACAGGGCAGCCCAGGAATGCTCAGTTGGAGACTGAGCTGCCTCAGACTCCAAGGGACGCTAGAGGCCAAATGTTGGAATGGAGGGTGAGAGGAAGCCTCTTTTGGCTCATTTTTTAACTTTACGCAATGTCTGTGAATTCTGGTTCTCCCTTTGGTTATTCATGGCTGATGTGTCAAAGGATTGGGCCTCTGCCCAATCACTAGAGCTTTTGTGAAGGACACTGAATCCCTAGATGGAAGAATTTTTGCAATGCTGCAAGGGCACGCAATGGGTTAGGAAGATGCTCTTAACTGGCATACCTAGTGCTCTCAGCCTCTTGCCCTGCTGCTGAGGTGGAACCACTGGAAGAAAGGTGCTTCTGTGGGGAAATGCGGTCACGGGTACCACGCTAAGGCTTTGACTAGCATTGCCCGAGCTAGGGGGCAATGTGGAGGCATCCTGGAGCTGGGAGGGACTCTTGAAAGAATTACTAATACTGTCATCACTGGTCTCTAGTGAGGTCATAGGGCAAATGAAGCCAGCACCATTGGAGACCCTAGAGGGAAACCAGTCATACAGCAGTTGTCACCATGTCCCAAAAGGCTCATTGTCAGAGCTGAGGGACAGCAGAAGCCTCAGAGAAACGAACCCCCAAAAGGCCAGGAACTCTAGGTTCTGTTGGCTATGCCACTCCCTGGCCTGGTCCACTACCCCAGCTGGGGCAAGGCAACACAGGTGACAGCCCAGATGTTTTGAGATAGTTGTGAGATGGACACTGAGGCTCTGTGTCCTGCATGGAGAATACATGCTTTTCCACAAGGACAGTGAAGGAGGTGGCTTTTAGGGACCTTGGAGATTTAAAACGAACAGGGGAAGATGCCTGGGCAAGTACTGCTCGCTGGGTTAAAGCTGGTGCTCATGAAGAGAACAAGTATGTTCACAACAGAAAACCTTAAAATGTGTTTATTTGCTTGTTTGTACTTGCGCTGTGGCAACACCTGCAGGGTGTCTGAGCCAGCCTGTGGGGGCCCAGCTGACCACAGCTCCACCATCCCAGGGTAGCTCATACTGCCAGGAGGAGTGGCCCTTATCTTGTTCAGAGCAAATAAGGTAGCAGTGACCTGAAGGCACATCACAGGGCTTCCTGCAGATCTTCGAGAAATGCCTGGGTCACACACAGGCCAGAGTTGCCTTGCCCCTTTAAGTCCAAAACTTCTCGGGGCTGCTCCTTCATAGAGTGGGTACTCCGAACCCAGAATACTACACCTCCTAGCATTCCCAGATGGAAACCTGCAGAAGACACTCCAATGCCTGACTGGTCCACTCTTCAGGGATAGGTGTTCTCTGGCCCCAAAAGGAAATACAGTTTTAGTAAAGAACCACTGCCTACTGTGTGACCTTCCTTCTCTTCCCTGGACCCCGTTCTCAACCACTTCCTTTGGCTCTTAAGATATAGCAGGTTCTGTGAACTTCTCTCAGAAAGGCCTTGGCCAGCACTAGTAAGGATTAAGTTAGATGGTCAAGGCACTGGTTGATTTCAGACTGCCCCAGAGAGGACGATTTAACTGCAGGCATCAAGCACCTCCACCTGGGGGTTTGGAGCCTGAGATGATTAACCTGAGGTTAAAAAAAAAAAAAAAAAAAGTTTGCTCATTACTGGTTTGCTAGTATTATACACGTTTCTTCCTAAGTGGCTCCGATCTTAAGCCCTGATATAGTAAGAAATAGGTCTGATGTCTCCTTAAGCCTCTCAGGGCACTTCCCTAAAGGCATGTTGTCAAGTCAACCAGAACTCTGCTTTCCTGCTGGAGGTCCCCATCTCCACCCCAGAGACCCATAGGCATTCCCAAGAGCTGCTGGCAGAGTTCAGGGACACAGCCAGTGGCTCAGCTGAGCTCCTGACTAGAATATTGTGCTTTTACTTCTGGCCTTTTAACCTGCTTTCTTCTTCTGCATCCAGCACCGGCTTGATCAAGGCTACTCCACGGGTCAGGTGTTAGCAACCCATTAAAGCTGAGGCATGAAGCAACGTGAGCTGAGACCTCTGCTCTCTAAAGGACCAGGAGCTACCTGTATGACACAGGCCCACTTCAGTGTGTGTGACAAATTGTATGGTGCTCCAAAGCCCAGCAGGGCTTTGCCAGCCCCTGGTGAGTTTTAGCCTTGTTGTCTTGTTTACTTCACAACCAAATGTGTCCCTTCTTCTCTTGGCAAAGGGAGAAATAAGTCTCTAGCCATGTGATACCTACATAATAGAAACCAAGAAGCTATTATTTGGGCGAACTCAAAGGAAGAGACTAGGGTTTATTTACTGGGGAGGAAAGCAGGGTGAGGTGGGTAAGTGAAAATGGTCAGAGCATGTGGCACTTTCCTGGCAGTAGCACAGTTTAACCAACCGCAAGCTGATTTTGGAGGCCCAAGACCCCATATGCAAACCCAGCCTGCCCAAGCCCCCGCTCTTCCCAAACCGCCAAAAGTGAACAACTCTGGTCCGCTATTACTTTCCCTTGAGGAAACTAGGGACAGTTACCCCCGACTACGGAGATGGCCAACACATTTTTACTTCTTAGCTTTGCCAGCATGTTCTCCAAAACTTCCCAGGACCCCTAACTTGCCAGCCCCACCAAATGTGTACCACAGAGCTGACTTTTGAGTCAGAGCCCAGGACAGAGAGATGTGCCCACAGCGGACAATGCCCGAGCCCCTCCTCCACCCCTGCGTGGTTCTCGGGCATAGACTGCTACTCCCTCTGGAGCACAGCTGCAGACCAGGGTGAGACACTGTGACTAAGCTAATTTTCTCCCCAGAGTGCTTTATTTGGGCAGAATGTGTTCTCCCCACTGTCCTGGACTGCCGCTCCTGGAAGGAAGGGGTCTTCTCTACTGGCTAGAGCAGCAGGGAAAGGGGCCACCACACTTTGGTAAAAGAGAACAGGGTAAGGCCATGAACAAACAAAGACAGACTTGTAGTTTATTTTGTATTTTTTTTTTTAAATAAATACACTTTACATTAAAGAAAAGGCCTTTGATTTGTAATTTCCACATTGGGGAGAAAGGGAAGAAAAAAATTTTTGAAAAAAATCACAAAGAAAAATAGAGGGAGTGAACTTATATCCTAAGTTCCCTCAACTCCACAAAACCAATATCCACAACGACCTTGCTGCCCCCAAACCATAAAGGCGGGTGAACCTGGGCATTTACTCAGCAAACAAGCAGTGCCTTCCTCCCCACCTCAGGCACGAAGGAAAACAAATTAACCTGACAGCATATGAGGCAACAAAACAGGTTAAAAAATCATATATTATATTTATAATAAAATATTCTTAATCCTTATCAATTTAAGAAACCACGATTTTCCTTTTCATTTAAATATGTGTGTAAAAATGCCTCTGTATTGTTCTTTAGACATCATTTTCTTCAACAGAAAATGAAGTGCAGGGACAAGAGACCTGGTGGATATAAGTTCATACCCTCAGTTATAAATGCCTGTTTTTTTTTTCTTTTTAACTTTTATAAAAAACTATTTCTTGTTCTTTAAGTAAAGAACGTTATACAAAGAAAATATATTGTGAAATAACCCCAGAGACATGGTTTTTTTTTTCCCCCCCTTGAGGAAAGAGCTGTCCATCCTAGGAGAAGGGGGAAGCAGAATAGGGCCTAAACCCTGTTGTTTTTGTGGTTGTTATTGTTTTAGAAGGACCCTCGGATTCCAGTGAGGCTCTCTAAGCCATAATCCTCTGAATGCAGGGCATGCAGTTCCTTAAAAGATAGCCCTGGGAGATAGGGAAGGGAAGGTGTTCTGAATTCATCTGACTCAGTCTCTCGCCTGTCACAAATGTCTTCCACGAGGTGATGGCTCCTCACTCATTCAGAGATAAGATGATGTCATCTTCCAAATCAGAGTTGTCAGAACTGTCCGCTGAAAGGGAAGAAGACCGAGAGGCTAGGTTATGCACTAGGCTTACAGGAACCTTTCAGAAAGGAAATCCCTACATACACACCCATTTATGCCTAAGCAGAGTTAATTGCCAGTTTCCAGAAAGAAGAAAACACATCAATTAACTCCTTGGAGCTGGCTCTAGAGAATATACTTGTTGGCAACAGTGGCCACCCCTGGGACCTCCTGCTCTCGTGCTTTTCAAAGGGCCTGGATGCAGTGCTCTCTGCTTTCTAGAGTTTCTTCCTGCCTGGGGGGCCCTAATGGGACAGGGCAAAACCTGAAGTGTCTGCATGGCTGCAAAGGGGCAGGGCTGAGGGAGCAATGAGTGAGCCTTCATCGCCCCTTGGCCTCATGTCCTTCAGGGATGGGTGCACAGACCTTCCCGATCCCCCTAGGGCCACTAAAAAGGGAGGCAAGAGTGAGATTTCTCTTAAAAGTCAACAACTTTCTAATCAGAAGACCTCATAAAGGTAGAGAATGTCAACCAAGGATTCATTCCTCTGTAAGTTCTGAATATAATCAGCAAGGAACAAGTTCCCAAAAAGGTACAGGCTAGCATGCAGCAACACCAGAGGAGTACCACCTAGAAACTCTAGCCTGGAGGCCAGCAGGGAGGAGCTATGACGCCGTGGAAGGTGGCCCCCTGTCTCTGGTACAGGAGGAGCACTCCGCTTGACCATAGGCCTTCTCAGGCAGTGAACAGTCCACATTAACACCTCTGGAAGCCTCCACTGAGGAAGGAAACTAGGCAAAAGAACCTTCAAAATGAGGTAGATACACCACTGTCTGGCTGATCAAGACTGGAGGGAAACAGTACCAAGGCTCCTAAGGACTCCGGTACTTGCTGAGGGAAGGTGAGGGAAAGGTCTCGGTGCCCCCTTTGCCTATAGCTCAGAAAGTCATGATGCCATTGTTAATAGGTCTCCAAGGAAGGAGACAGTTTATGAGCCAGGAGCCTTGCAAATGCCTACAGGCTGTGGGGTTCCCACATAGAGAGGGACACCAATGGTTCAAAAAAATTCCCCATCAGCCTCCCAGATACCTGAGAATCCACTCTCAGAAAAGCTGAGACCAGAACAATCCATATTCCCAAACCTTCCTTCATTCACTACAATCTCCTTTATGAAGAAAACTGAAGTGGGTAAAATAAAATGAGCCAACAGACAGCTGTGATACAAGAAAGTCCTGAATGTAAATAAGAGAGGGTTAGAAAAGCCAGGCACAAGCACGGCCTGACTACTGGTGAGGAGCAAGGAGGTCAGAGCAGGAAGATCAGAGAATGCTTGAGCCGAACCAAACAGCCTCATCAGCTTCCCTACTGCAAGAACTCCAGAAGGAAGTGCCAACAGAAAAAGGGCCTGCTCTCCACAGCAGAGCACAGCACCTCGTCCGGGCCGTGGCAGACCTACAGAGAGTCCCCCAGTGCCCCTGCGATGTATGATCCAACAATGCCAGACCACCTGCCTGACACCTGACCATCAGCTGTGCAGCTGCTAAGAGCTAGGAGTCTCAACTCTGTATCACGTCTAAGGAGTATAAATGTAGCTGCACAAGGACCGAGAGAGTCTTTAAGCAAGTTAACTGTCAGGTGGAGGGTCTGAGAGAAGCTTTAGGGCCTGGGAGCAGACTCCATTCTTGGTGGTCAGGTGCCAGGACTTCTTTCTCTAGCTTCCTTAGCCTCTTCTCACCCTCAAGTGTTGAAGAGGCCCAACCCCAGACTCTCATCAGGACCTCTCCTTCTGAAAGGCCCTCTGAGGCAAAGGCAGTCTAGACGTAAAAAATCAATCCCTGCAGTGTTTAACCTACTGCTCTACAACACACAAGCTTTTGGGGGAAGTAGAATTGACTGCAACAGAGAAACACACAAGACTTCAGTGTCAAGGTGTTTTCACTTCCTAGAGCTGGGGTTCTGTATGTGAAACTGATCACTGGCTCTCGACAGGACCCAGGGCCTAGCAAAGTTATGCGGTGGCACAGGGCTGAGGTTTTCAAGTCTCAATGACTTTCATCACATCCTAAAAGGGCTATGTGAGCTCAGAAAGATTAAGAGCTAATGCTCTAGTTGAATAGCGTGACGTAAAATATCAGCAAAACAAAGGGCATGGAGAATGCTCTCTCGGCTCTGTTGTAAGCTCCTGGGGTTGGGGGAGGGGGGTGTCTCTACAAAACAGACAGCAGTGCAGTACATGCTGTATCCACACTGCCTCCACCTTACCACCTCAGTTCTGGAGCCCAAGCTGAAATGTCCTCCAGTGGTCTACTGTTACGACATATTCACATAATAATATTCCCACCAAAATAAAGTAATATTCTCATTGCTAAAAGAATTAAGGTTCTCCAGATTACCTCTTAGGCCTGAAGGAATTGCCTAAAGAGTTAATTAAGGAGGCAGTAATTTTACAGGCCAAATACAAATTTAGTGGCTTTATTCAAATTAAGAATAAAAAAAATGAGTGACCCACTCATGTCAGGAGCACCACTGCCAGCTACATTCCCGGCCTTCCTTGTTACTTGTAATTGAAGGAAACACAACTTGTACCCTATGTGGCACTATTCATAGATGACAAAAAGTTTACTAAAAATTGTCCTTTTACTCCCATCAATACTGTCATGTGTCCGTGACCCTTAGTCCCTCTTACCTGGCTCTCTGACCATGGCTAGGGAAAAGGCAAGTCCTCCTCCACTGAATCACCTCAACCTCCACTATAGAAAAACGGAAGCTGGTAAAGAGCAGATGAGCAGATAGAGAAGGCACTCCCTCCCAACCTCCACAGAGCCTCCTCAAGATAGAACTTCAGGAAGAGGGCTTCTGTAGGAAAGTCTCCCCTAAGCCACCGCCTTCGATCTTGAGGGCTAGAAGCACATGGATGATTTATCCCAAATAAATTGGATTTGGCTCACTGTGGAATAGAATCCTTTATACATATGCTTAAATTTACTGCAACCACCCTCTAACATGCACGCACACGCGCGCGCACACACACACACACCCTTCCTCCTACCACCAAACACCAATTATTATAAAAAACCAAGCAACTACTATTGAAGAGGCTTGGCATAAGTTGGGCCTAGGCCAAAACACAGTATTGCCTCTAAATGAATTTCATGTAAATGTTCTGTATCTGTGCTGTTCGATATGGTAACCACATGTGGCTACCAAGTACTTCAAATGTGGGCATGAAATGAGAAAATGAATTTTTAACTTATTTAACATTTTAATGGCTGCATGTGGTTGGTAGCCACCATATTAGGCATAATACCTGCCATAGTTGTGAGAATGCTGGCTGGGTTAGCTGCATGAAAATGGCTAGGTATCAGAGAGATTACTCTCCAGTCAGCCAGGGTAGCACAAGGAAAAACTAGGACCACAGCAAGTGTGTCACCATCAACAGTGACACACATCACAGTGATGCAGCCACATATGTCCTTTTGAAACGGGGAGAGTATAACTAAGGGGCCAGCAAACTCTTAGAACTAACACCTGGTTTTTTCAGGATTCATTAGCATCGTCAGGGGTCAACTTGACTTCAGAAACTTGTCCTAAAGAGAAATTCCTAGGAAAATTAGAGCTTGTTCTTGATAACTTTGAGTGGGGGTGGGAGGCAAAACAGAAGCCAAAGAGAAACTTTTGTTGCCTGGCCTCTAAGAAGGCTTAGGCAAAAGCACAGGCCAAGACTCCCCCCACAAAAGAGCTATTACTTCTTTGTAATCTTAGAAGGAAGGAGGCACAGCACCCCCATAAACAACTGCTGACTCTGCCTCTGCCCTCAAGAAGAACTACATTCTAAGGCTAATCTTCTAAAGCAGAAGTCGACAATGTGGCCCACTGGCCAAACCAAGCCCACCATGCATTTTTGTAAATAAACTTTTACTTCTGAACCACAACCACAATCATCAATTTATGCCTTGTGTCTGGCTGCTTTTATACTCCAACAGCAGTGCTGAGGAACTGCAAGAGACACCATATGGCCCACAAAGTATAAAATATTTAACTGTCCAGCCTTTAAGAAAAAGTTTGCCAACCTGTTTTACAGATGAGATAACAGCCTTTTTAGTTACACAGTCTGGTGAAAACAAGAGGATTGGAGATGTGAAATCACTTTCCCTCAAGGGACCAGAGTGGTGAACCTATAGTTATGGGGCACAGAACCCTAGTGTGGCTTCCTGGCTAGGAGGGAAGGGACCTCTCCCTGGGTGCCAAGATTCAGCCTCAGGGTCAGCCCTACACTTACTGTCCCCCAGGATCAGTTCCACTTCCTCGTCCGCATCAGAGTCCTCGTCCTCCCCATCCTCTCCCTCCTCTAGAAGGTTTGCTAGCTCCTCATCAGAGGGAGAAAAGTCATTGTCCCCATCCTCCCCTGCGTTCTCGTTGTTGTCATCCTCCTCCAACTCCGCCTCCAGCAACTGGTCAGTGTCAAGCTCATCTAGATCATCAGTGTCGTCATCATCTTCATCATCATCTTCTTCCTCCTGTTCTTCCTCTTCCTGGTAAGAAAGCATGAGGTCCATTAGGAAAAACACAGAGGCCTAGCCCATGTGGGCCACGTGGGGAGTCGTTCCCTCCTTCCCAAAGGACAGGAAAGGAAACTGTCAGGAGAAAGAGTGGTAATCTAGGTAATCTAATGAAGACTGAGACAGGCACAGACATGTTCCCCAAGATTCTCAAAGCACCTCTCAGACAAGGATTACAGGTCACTCCATAAAGGGATTACTTGTCACACAGCCCTTACCCAAGAAAGCACACAACTCACCTCACAGAGGTCTCTGCCATCAGCATTCTACGTTCCTAAATAACTAATAACAAAACCAAGGGGCTCGTCTCTCTCTCCTGCATTAACCAAAGCAAGTAAAATCAGTTGGGCCACTGGAACAAAAGCATCTACTGGACTCTAAAGAGCAATGCTTTAACAAGACAGAGGAAGAACACGGCTGCTGAGTCAGCTCCTAAGCCCTTCAAATTCTAGCCCTTGCTCTTATAACCAAGGATGTGGGTAAATCCCTTGACATAAGCATCCAATCATCTAACTATCCAACAAAACTGACCTTTACGATACAGAACATAACAGAAACCCACATTTTCTGTTACAAGCCACACACACAAGAAGTAGGTTAGAGAAACTGTCCTTCCCTCCACATTCTTAAGAGATCTTTCCAAGGCAGGAAAACTATGAGAAAACTGACAAAATACTTGGTTCTGGGTACCCTGGGCTTTGTAAAGGATACATTCTGGCATCTGCCACAGAGTTCAACTTTGCACTAGAATTCAAACTGTGTTCTCTCCTGCTTGAAAAGAAACCAAGACACCTCTGCTTTGATAAGGATGACAGCTGTTCCCAAGTAAATGCAACCAACATTCACTTACCCTTCTGCTCAAACACCAACTGTCAACCTTGTCAGTAGCAAAGTGCTTCTTCTAATTCCTGCTATAGTAAAGTATAAAATTTATTTAACATTGTCCTAATGAAAGCCAAGAAAGAACAAGCCCAACATACACAGAAAAAAAATATGTAAAACACATTTTTAAAAGTGCTGCTACATGGCACTTAAAAATCAAAAATTCTGTGCTCATTTGGCCATTAGAGTTCATCAGCTATCATGTAAATTAGACTTACATTCAGCAGAGTAGCCCTGCTTTATGGACTTTTGATAATTTTGGAGCCATCCTTTAGAGACTTTTTGACATGCTGTTTGACCCAATGACTTGGACTTTTCAACAATTTCTGGCAGCTATATGGGAAAAACTAATCTCTTTAAATACCCAGTAACCCTAAAGCCTGTACAAACATGTACATGGTCTAGACCAGAGTTTGTAGGTACTTGTGTATGAAAGCACACGACAGCCCAAAAACAGTGTTCCATAGCCTTGGCTACATATCACCTCCACAAGGATGGCTACTAAGAGTGCTTGGAGGCAGTAATGATAAACTGAGACACAGACAAGCTCCTTAGCCCCTACAAGCACATCAGCACATACAAATACTGGGAGAAGGGAGAAGGGTCAAAATTCAGAGAAGTAATCCAAAGTGCCTACCAAATTACAACTTTTGCCTCTTTCTTCCAGACATATTTTTATGGCCCTAACCAAAATTAGTTTAATCCATTAATAAAGTACTACAGTTAAAAACAAGTACATTAAAGAAGAGAGTACCCAAAGCCCTGTGTTTCTTAAGCCTCTAGGGGACAATATATAAAATTTAAGATGGCATAACTTATTTTGATTCTTAAATTAATACATAGTTACTGATATGCACATTTGGCATTATTTAAAGACTATGGGACAGGCAAAAATGCCCAGGCTTTGGGATCAAACATGCCTGAGTTAGAATCCTGGCTTTGCCAATTACATGTTGTGTAAACCTGGGCAATTTACATAAATTTTCAATGTCCCATAACTTTTAAACATCTACAGTTGAGTGGCTATGTAAAAGGTCACACTGTTCAAACAGGTATCTGTTAGTCAGCAAATTTAGGAAGACCATCTGCTTTCATTTCTAAAAACATCAAAGCCTAGCTGATCCAAAAGAACTATGAAAAACCTCCTTAAATCAAAAGCAATCCTAGAAAATAAGTCACTCAGAGTGTGAGCTCTGAACCATGGATAACATTCCAAATTTCTCCAAAAGACTACAAATCCAACCTTTACTTAATCCTGAAGTAGAAGAAATAGTTTATATATATTCATCCCCAAAGGTCATGAGGTCTTATGGGACCATGACAGGGCAAGGAGTAGGAAGGGGAGCTGTACCTGAATCTTAAGAAAAACCCATCACTTCATCATTTATACTCTATGATTAATGACCAATGCTGGTATATTTTGTTACACACGGACATGGCCATAAACTCACTTTCTAAATTTTAAATCTGAAACAGCGCTCACAAGATCTGTCCAATATACTGTAGAATCTAATTCTTGGCTGAACCCAATGAGAGTTCAGGAAATAATTTTAGGAGCATTCTCTGCTGGTTTTAAGCACCGGGTTGGTAACATGAGCCCCTCTCCTTCAGTGGAAGCCAGGCTTCCACTCATGCTCCACACAGCGGTCCTCTCTGGATCTCATTACCAGTCTCTCACCTCCCACCCCACACACCTACCTTCCTTCATACTTCTCTCCACTGGCTTCTCACCTTCTCTGAAGAGGGTTAGCTTGCCTAACCTAACCACTTCTCAATCCACATAGGCTCTACGTTACTTCCAGATAAACCCTATTCTAGGTCTCTGGATCCACTGCCACCTGCTTGCTCATTCCCTCACTCTGTCTCTCTTCCTCTAACACTGGACAGTCTGGCTTCCGCCACGGAACCCAAACTCTACTGATGTGATACCTGACTCTGGGATGATTTAATTTGCTTCACAGAGCTGCTGTTAGGACTTAAAGGGGGGAAAGAACATGTCTGCATGTACACATAATCATCTCTGTGGAAAGTGCCTGGCATATATGAAATGTTCAACAATAGTTTGTTTTTTCCTATTACAAGGACTGAAAACCTTCCTAAAGGAAAAGGAAGACCTGAATGGCCAGTGGTGGGGCTTCTTTACAGTAACTGACACCAATCCTGGCCTCTGCACCGGGCTCATCTGTACCTGGTCTCTTGCAGATCTCCTAGACACACAAGTTCCAACAATCTTTATTTCTGCCTTTATATTTCCTAATTCCTCTATCTGGAACTCTCAGAAAGCTCTACCCATTTGTACGACAGAAACTTAAAATCCCTTAATTTTAAACTGAACTCAAAGCACCTCTAAACCTAGTACCTTTTCCACACTTCTCCCAGTTACCAGGTGAAAATCTCAAACATCTTTCACTTCTCCCACTCCAATGGCTTCACATCCAGTTGACTAGTGTTTCCCACAAATCTCGGGTCCCCAGGACTCCCTCCCGCCCACTCTCATTACACAATGACCACATTCTCCCTCTTCCTGCCCATCTCCAGTCTCTCCAGCTCTCTATGGTCTTATCCTTTCCCAGATCCCAAACCCCAGGAGCTCCATAAACACTGTTCACATTCCAGAATTATAACAGAAGCTCTATTTACTGAACATTTTTCTAATGCCAACTCAATTTCTTCTTAAAGAAGTGATTTAATTTAGTCAGTGGCTCCTATTCAGAAAATAATCCTCAGAATCACCTGGGAAAAAATTTTCCAAAATACATATTCCAGGCTGACAGAACTAAACTTTAGGAATGAAGGTCATACAAGTGGATTTTGGAAAGGTTCCCCAGGAACTGTGAAGTGCACCCCCAATGAACCACTGCACAAGATGTCCTCTGATGTACCTTTCTAGTTCTAAAGTTCTACTTTTCTTTGTAGTAATATACCCTCCCTATCCACAGACTCCTAATGACAAAACCAAAAAGTATTCCACTGACCTTCTCTGCTACATCCGACTGCCTTGTACTCTGGGACTTAAAACAATGTGATTTTTTAAATTAGGGCAACGTTTGTTTCTAGACCATTCAAAATGCTTCTTGAATACATGTCTCTTTTCCAAGAAAAATAGCTTTTAGCCTGTATTACCTTCAAAAATATAACCAACCTCTTACAAAATCAAACCTCTTAAAGTGGTCACACTTTAAGAATTGTTAATCTAGGGGTGCCAGGGTGGCTCAGTTGGTTAAGCGTCGACTTCAGCTCAGGTCATGATCTTGAGGTCCGTGAGTTCGAGCCCCACATCGGGCTTTGTGCTAACAGCTCAGAACCTGGAGCCTGCTTCTGATTCTGTGTCTCCCACTCTTTCTGCCCCTCCCCCAATCATGCTCACTGGCTCTCTTTCTCACTCTCAAAAATGAATAAATGTTTAAAAAAATATTTTAAATAATAAGAAGACTTAATCTAGGGGCGCCTAGGTATCTCAGTCGGTTCAACATCTGACTCTTAGCTTCGGCTCAGGTCATGATCTCACAGTTTCTGAGTTCAAGCCCCACATCGGGCTCTGTGCTGATAGTGTGGAGCCTGCTTGTGATTCTCTCTCCCCTCTCTCTCTGCCCCTACCTCACTTGCACTCTCTCTCTCAAATATAAATAAACTGTAAAAAATAAAAGTAAATTTTAAAATTTTAAAAAAGAACAGTTAATCTAAAAACTAGGAGAGCTTGGGGTACCTGGGTGACTCACTCAGTCAGTCAATCGTCTGACAACTGGTTTTGGCTCAGGTCATGATCTCACACTTTGTGAGTTTGAGCCCTGGTCAGGCTCTTCACTGATAGCATGGAACCTACTTGGGATTCTTTCTCCCTCTCTCTCAGCCCCTCCTCTGCTCACTCTCTCAAAAATAAACATTTAAAAATTAAATACATACATACATCCAGGATAACTTTATAAAATGTAATTAAAACTTAAGCCTACTCTCTTGACATTCTAACATGTCATATGTTTATAAAAGTTAAATTCTTGCTCCTCCTCTGGACACTTGTTCCTAGTTTTAACCATCATTAAAAGGTTCATTTCAGAGTCATAAATACTTCTGTTTTTCTCTCCTCGTGGGCAGAAACTAACTCATGTACATTTTAAAAATTTAGGAGGGAGAAAAAGCCCTTTTAGGAATCACTGACCAGGCTCATAGCAGGTGTGTAATCAGTAAAGACTCTTACCATCCGCTTCTAGGCAGTGCAGAACACACAGGAAGCACAGCACACAGTGTGTCCCAGATTCCAAAACGGAGTGGAGAAAAGAAAGCATTATTCCCTTGTTTTTGTTTTTTTTTTTAATTTAAGGTTAACTATAATTAGTTGAAATGTATTGCTTTTTAAAATTCTAGGAACAATGATCAATTAACTAATTTCTCGTTTTATAATTTTCCTAAAAGCCAACATCAAAGTTGACTGAATTGTTTTTAAAAAAACGACATGAGACACTAAAATTCCAATGGATAATATGAGCTTTCACAAGTGACTGACTTATTTCTGCTTTCATCAAATGCCTGAAGGCTGGAGGACTCGAAACCTTAGGAACCAAATATTATGGATGTCAAACACATCATATATGTTTTCATTCAACAATATATTGATTCCATCCATCCCTTCTTGTTAATCTCCAAACTTATGTAAACATAAGGGTAAAAAACAACCATTTTTATGGTATGTAAATCATATATCAATAAAACTTTTTAAATAAATAATTTATACAGGTACTTTATGCTGGACCATTTTATCAGGTGGCAGCTTCCCATTCATACTTCTGATTTTATTTTCCTAAGATGAAAAGGCAAATTCAAAGATGTCAGTCACGGGTGCCAGCATCCCTGAGCCATTTAAGTCAGACCTGGGACATCTGAGAAGACCTGAGAGCAGATACCTAGACTAGGACAAAACTTTGAATGGCAAATGACTTGTAAGAAAATTAATTCTCTAATTTTAAAATTAGGTGAAGTGCACAAAGGAAACATAGTTAAAAATAAAATCAAGCTGGCAGAGAGAAGAGAGTAATCTGATGGATAGTAAATACAGCAAAAACACTACTGCCAAGATTCCAAGAGGACATGTGAATCAACAGAATTCAGGTTACAAGGGGAACATGCTTGAACAGATATGGTCTATTCCACTAAAACATCTCTTAAAAAAAAAAAAAAAAAAGCCAAGGGCTTAAGAGTAAAACCAGTTCTCTAATGAGGTCCTTCAAATATGAAACGCACCAAATGATCCGTAAGGACAGTGGTGTCAATATGCAATGAAACAAGCCTTGAAATACAGAAGAAATACTAACTCACCTGCACTGCCTATACAACCCAGTCCCCTCCCAGCTAAAAGTTTTTAGGTTCCTCCACAAACTCGGCCTTAGGGCCACTCGTTAAGACCCTCTTGAGCCTGCTCCTCTCAACCTTGGTTTTCCATGACAAGAGAGCCTCTCTTTTTTCCTTCCTGCACCACAGTATCAGAAGTCCTAACACCTACCCTACTTGCCCCCTTTATAATCTCTTTCTCCCTTAACTTCTCAAAAGCAAAGTTAAATAGAAGCACAGGGGGAAAAAAAAATCAGTAAGTCCATTCACTTAAGTTGTTCCTTTATGGTGGTCTCTTGCTTCCACAGCCAGCCATGAAAAATTCACCTCTTACCACTTCATGTCTGCAAGAACAATGAGGCCAACAGTGAGAATAGCAACCCTGTAGACCCCAAGGTATCTAGGGCAATGCTAGCTTCTCTTTTCTTGACCTTCTTATTGAAAGATAATGAGTGCCACATGGAGTGGACACAGATGACAGTCTCTAGGTAAGACTATTATTGTCACTAACTCGTAAACTACAAGAATGTAGGAGGGAAGGAATACTGGTGTTGATAAAAAACTTAAACCAAGTTTTGCTTTAGATTTACAGTACAACATGTAATATCCAAAAAGCTTGAGACACAACCAATATCTGATAGTGATCTACAGGTGATAAGGATAGTGATGAGTGAAGTTACGGAGTATAAGATGGTCTGCAGTCACCTGTACCATTGTAATATATTGATAAACAGCTCAAAAACATCATCTTCTTTATTCAAGGATAAACTACATCTTGTTTCATGACAGCTAAAGCAGAAAAGAGTATGATGCATTAATGGAGTGGGATGTCTAAGGTAACAACAGGCCATGAGAATAAAAGACCAGACACTATCAAGAAACCAACCTAAGGCAACCACATGACATTTGGAGACTCTAACACCACTTGCAAGCTCTGCTACCAAGAAATACTACCAACAGATACAAGATAAATAGTACAGCACTCAAGAAAACATGAAGATCCATGTCACATGTCACAAATAAATCAAAGCTCTCAAGTATCCTTCTGAAGACGTCTTCCTTTTACCCACATCTCAGAACTCACACGAGCTTTAAACTCTGCAGGCTCCTCTTACCCATGAAACCAAGGAAATCACTGAGGACCCTCCAAGCCATGCAGCTGGAAAGCATTATGGAAATCCCCTTCCACACTAGGGAATCGCTGGCCACACTGGGTGAGGTGGTTTCAACTCCAGAGCCTAACAGTCCATTTTAACTAAATATGGCATTCAAAAAACTATGGTACTGCTTCTGGTTTCCAGTGCGGCATATAAGAAGCTTAAAGTCACCAATCCTAACACGTAAAAAGCTCAACAAACTGAAAAATCAACAACCCCCCTTAGATTCGACAGATGTGGGGTCAGAGAGGCACCACTGTCCACAGAATTGGAGATACCAACAAGAAAATGCAGAGAACTGCAACTTGTCAGAGCCTAAACCCAAAAGGATAAACCTCCATGGGAACCAGTGCCAAGGCAGGGAAATCTGAACTGTAACTGACAAACTGCTAGACATAATTCTGAGGATAAATCTGAGAGATATAAACTCCAGGGGGATCCAGTCATCAGGGACCCCCCACTTTGGTGAGTTTTATTTCTAAGAAGTTGACCAGGTTCTCACAGTGAGTATCAAAGAAAAATCCCCTTGGGCTTCCAGCAGGGGGTGGAGGGGAACCATTTTGAAATATATCAGAGCATTCTGTTCTTCTTTACAAAGCCTGCCCTCAAGAGAAACTATTTAACTAGAGCCTAACCTGCTGGGATGTTATCAGAGCCTAACTGACCAAGGGAAGGGAAATTACCCAACTCCAGCCACTCTAGCCATCCCATCCCTCCCAAAGGGGATAGAAAATACTGAGAAACATTTGAAGTTCAGAGTACAGAGGTATAGATTCACTAAAACACTGAGGCCTACTTCTAGAACTGTAAAACACTTCCCTGCCCCACCCCTTACCACCACATTACTAAAGATCAATTAACAGCAGCTCTTTTTACCCAGCATATCATATCCAGCTATCAAGAAAAAAATACAAGACATATTAAAAGGGGGGAAAAACAACAACAACAACACAGTTTGAAGAGACAGAACAAGCATCAGAACCAGGCTCAGATATGGCTGGGGTTATCAGACCAGGAACATTAAACAACCACAACTAAGATGCTAAGGGGGCTCTCTAATGGATAAACTGGACAGCATGCAAGAACATATAGGCAATGGGAACAGAGATATGGAAATTCAAAGAAAAAAACAAAAAGAAATGCTATTGATCAGAAATACTGTGGTAGAAATGAAGAATGGCTTTGATGGGCTTTATTAGTAGACTGTACACAGCTAATAAAACAATCTCTGAGCTTGAGGATATCTCAATAGATGCCACCAAAACAGAAAAACAGAGAAACAAAGACTTAAAAACACAGAACAAAATATCCAAGAACTGAGGAATGAGTACCAAAGGAATAACATATTAGAAGGAATAATGGGAATTCTAGAAGGAAGAGAAAAAAAAGGAACAAAAGAAATATTTGAATCAATAATGACTGAAAACTTTGCCAAAATTAATGTGAGACACCACACCACAGATCCAGGAAGCTCTAAGATCACTGAGCAAGATAAATGCCCCCCCAAAAACCTATATCTAGGCACATCATTTTCAAATTACAGAAAAACAAGGATTTTTTAAAAATCCTTAAAGAAGCCATAGGGGGGAAAAACATCTGACCTGTAGAGGAAAAAAGATAAAAATTGTATCTCGCATCTCCTCAGAAACCATACAAGCAAGGAGAAAGGGAAGTGAAATACTTAAAATGCTCAGATACAAAAACCACCAACCTAGAATTTGGTAGCCCTGTCCTGTGAAAGTATCCTTTAAAAGTGGAGAAAGAGGGGCGCCTGGGTGGCTTAGTCGGTTAAGCGTCCGACTTTCGCTTAGGTCATGATCTCGCGGTTCGTGGGTTCGAGCCCCGCGTCGGGCTCTGTGCTGACTGCCAGCTCAGAGCCTGGAGCCTGTTTCGGTCTGTGACTCCCTCTCTCTCTGACCCTCCCCTGCTCATGCTGTCTCTCTCCCTCTCCTAGAAATAAAAAACGTTAAAAAAAAAAAATTTAAAAAAAAATAAAAGTGGAGAAAGAAGAATTCTTCAGACAAAACAAAACAAAACCTGAAGGAATGTGTCGCCAGTAGACCTGTCTTGCAAGAATGTTAAATTCAGAGAGAAGGATAATGATCAAGGTCAAAAACTCCAATATATATAAAGGAAGAAAAGCACTGGAGAAGGAACAAATGAAAGCAGAATAAACATTTTATTTTTCTTATTTAAAAAAAAATTTTTAATGCTTATTTATTTTGAGGAGAGACAGAGACAGAGCACGAACGGGGGAGACTCAGAAAGTGAGGGAGACACAGAATCCAAAGCAGGCTCCAGGTTCTGAGCTGTCAGCACAGAGACCGACGCCAGGCTTGAACTCACAGACCAGGAGATCATGACCTGAGCTGAATGACCTGACACTCAATCACCCAGGCACCCCTTATTTTTCTCATTCTTAATTGATTCAGTTCAAAATAACAGTCTGTCCAAACAACACCAATAACTTGTGTAATTATGTATGATTATGTATTTATGTACATATCCTTATATATAAACGAAGGACAGCAATAAGATATGGGAAAGGAAGAACTAGGATTATTCTATCATAATCATATTCATCATTACTCTGTCACAGGTACTTGTACTACCTGTGAAGAGATAGGAGTGTCATCTGAAAGTGGACTTGGATTACTTGTAAATGTATATATTGCAACCTCTAGGGCAACCACTAAAAAACTAAAAATAAATAAATAAATATAACTAATATACTAACAAAGGAGAGAGTGGAATCCTAGAACAATGCTCCATTAAAACCACAAAAAGCAGAAAAAGAGCAGACAGAAACAAGAACAAAAAACAAGGGCAACACATAGAAATCAGCAACAAATAAAGGAGATACGAAGCCAACTGTACCAATAATCACTTAGGATGTCATTCCAAATACATCAGTTAAAAGACATTATCGATGGGGGTCAAGAAACAAAATCCAACTTACATGTTGTCCTCTAGGAACCCACTTTAAATATACAGACAAATACAGGTTAAAAATAAATGGCTGGAAAAAGATATGCCATGCTAACATCAATTTTAAAAAGCTGGGGTGACTGTATTACTTTCAGACAAAGCACACTTTAGACCAAGGAAAGTTATTAGTGATAAGGAAGGGCATTACGTAATGATAAAGGGATCAATTCTCCAAGAAAACATAATAATCCTTAACATACATGTGCCTAACAACAGAACATCGAAATACAGGAGGCAAAAGCTGACAAAACTGCAAGGATAAAATAATGAATCCACTTACTGTAATGGAGACTTCAATACCCCACTATCAGAAATGGAAAAATACATCAAGCAAGAAACCAGTAAAGACACAGCTGAAGTGATCAATACCATCAATAAACTAAGTATTAATGGACATCTACAGACTACTTTATCCAATAACTGACTACACAATCTTCTCAGGCTCACATGAAACATTCACCAAGATAGACAATATTCTGGGCCATAAAGCACACCTTAACAAATTTAAAATAGAAATCATAATGTTTGCTCTCAGACCACAATGGCATTAAACTAAAAATCAATAACTGAAATATCGTTAGAAAACCCCAAAATACTTGGAGATTAAACTTTTTTAATGTTTATTTATTTTTGAGAGAGAGAGAGCATGAGCAGGGTAGGGAGAGAAAAAGAGGGAGACAACAGAATCCAAAGCAGGCTCCAGGCTCTGAGCTGTCAGCACAGAGCCTGACATGGGCTCAAACCCATAGACTATGAGATCATGGCCTGAGCCAAAGTCCAACACTTAACCAACTCAGCACCCAGGTGCCCCAAAATATTGGAGATTAAACAACACAGTTCTAAATAACAACATTCAAAGAAGTCTCAAAAAATACTTTGAACTAAATGAAAATGAAAACGCACTTATAAAAATTTGTGGGGTACAGTGAAAGCAGTACAGAGAGGGAAATTTAGAGCATGGAACCCAAATTATTAGATAAGCAGACCTAAGGGGCACCTGGTTGGCTCAGTTGGTTAAGCAGCTGACTTCGGCTCAGGTCACGATCTCGCGGTTTGTGAGTCTGAGCCCTGCATCAGGCTCTGTGCTGACAGCTCAGAGCCTGGAGACTGCTTTGGATTTGGTGTCTCCCTCACTGTCTGCTCCTCCCCAACTCGCACTCTATCTGTCTCTCTCAAAAATAAACATTAAAAAAAAATTTTTTTTTAAAAGAAAAGCAGACCTAAAACCAATCAGCTAAGTTTCCACCTTAGGAAAAGAGAAATAGAAGAGCAAATCAAGGGACTCTTGGATGGCTCAGTTGATTGGGTGTCTGGCTGGCTCTTGACTGCGGCTCAGGTCATGATCTCATGGTTCATGAGATAGAACCCCCATGTAGGGGGTAGGGGTCTGCACTGACAGCACAGAGCCTGCTTAGGATTCTCTCTCTCCCTCTCTTTCTCTGCCCCTCCCCTGCTCACATACTCTCTCTCTCAAAATAAATATATAAACTTAAAAAACAAAAAAAAGAGCAAATCAAATCCAAAGCAAGCAGAAGAAAAGTAGGAATAGAAATTAAAGTAGAAATCAATGAAACTGAAAACAGGAAGTTAATTGAGAAAATCAGTGCAGTCAAAAGCTGGTTCTTTAAAAAAAAGATTGATATAATAGGGGTGCCTGGGTGGTTCAGTTGATTAAGTGTCCAACTATTTATTTCTGCTCTGGCCATGATCTCACGGTTCATGAGATCGAGCCCCACAATGGGCTCCACACTGACAACATGGAGACGGTTTGGGATTCTCTCTCTCTCTCTCTCTGCCCATCCCCTGCTCACACCTGCTCTCTCTCTCTCAAAAAATAAACTTTAAAAATAAAATAAAATAAGAAGATTGATAACTGATAAGCCTCTAGCCAGGCTAAGAAAAAAAGAGGTCACAAATAACTACTATCAGAAATTAAAGAGGAGACATCATAACAGATCCCATGGACATTTAAAGGATAAATTCTATGAACAGGGCACCTGGCTGGTTCAGTTGGAGGAGTATGTGACTTTTGATCTCAGGGTCGTTAAGTTCAAGTCCCTCATTACATATAAAAAGTACTTAAATAAATAAAATTTTTTAAATTTAAATATTTATTTTTGAGAGACAGAAAGAGACACAGGGAACGAACAAAGAGGGAAACAGAATCTGAAGCAGGCTCCAGGCTCTCAATTGTCAGCACAGAGCCTGACCAGGGCTTCAACTCACAGACTACAAGATCATGACCTGAGCCAAAGTCGGATGCTCAAGCAACTGAGCCACCCAGACATCCCAAGTAAATAAATATTTTTAAAATTCTATGAACAATTCTATGTGCACAAATTTGATGACCTAGATGAAATAGACCAATTCCTTGAAAGACAACACCATTTGTCAAAATACACACAAGAATGTGACAATCTCAATAGCCCTTTAGCTCTTAAAGAAATTGAATCAATAATTAATAACCTTCCAAAACAGAAACCACCAGGCCCACATGGGTTTGCTGGTGACTTTTACTAAACATTAAAAAATTACATCAATTTTTAAAAATCTCTTCTAGAAGACAGAAGCAGATAAAATACTTCCTGATTCATCATATGAGGCCATCATTACCCTAAAAGCAACACCAAAGACATTAGTCCCCTTCTCCTTATCCAACAGGGGTATGTTCTAAGACCACCCCACCCAACCCACAATGGATGCCTGAAATTGATGACAGCACCAAACCCTATATATTTTTTCCTATACATGTATGCCTATAATAAAGTTTAGTTTATAAGTTAGGCACAGTAACAGATTAACAATAACTTTTGTGAATATGGTCTCTCTCTCTCTCAAAATCTTATTGTATTGTACTTACCCTTCCTCTTTGTGATGATGTGAGATGATAAAATGCCTACATAATAAGATGAAGTGAGATGAATGACATAGACACTGTGATGTAGGCTACTACTGACCTTCTGACCACACATCAGAAAGAGGACCATCTGGGGGCACCTAGGTGGCTTAATCAGTTAAGCATCCAACTTTGGCTCAGGTAATGATCTCATGGTTTGTGGGTTCAAGCCCCGTGTTGGGTTCTGTGCTGACAGCTCACAGCCTGGAGCCTGCTTCAGATTCTGCATCTCCCTCTCTCTCTCTACCCCTCCCTTACTCCCACTCTGTCACTCTCTTTCAAAAATAAACAAACATTAAAAAAACTTTTTTTTAACTAAAAAAAATGGGGTGCCTGTGTGGCTCAGTCTGTTGAGTGTCCAACTTAAGCTCAGGTCATGATGTCACAGCTCATGGGTTGGAGCCTGGAGCCTGCTTCAGATTCTGCAACTCCCTTTCTCTGCCCTTTCCCACTGGTGCCCTGTCTCGCTCTCTCAAAAATAAATATTAAAAAAAAATTTAGGGGTGCCTGGGTGGCTTAGTCGGTTAAGCGTCCGACTTTCGCTTAGGTCATGATCTCGCGGTTCGTGGGTTCGAGCCCCGCGTAGGGCTCTGTGCTAGCTGCCAGCTCAGAGCCTGGAGCCTGTTTCGGAGTCTGTGTCTCCCTCTCTCTCTGACCCTCCTCTGCTCACGCTGTCTCTCTCTCTCTCCTAGAAATAAATAAAAATATTTTTTAAAAAAACTTAATATTAAAAATTAAATAAATAAATAAAAGAGGACCATCTGTTTCCAGACTGGAGTTAACTACAGGTATCTGAAACCACGGAAAGTGAAACTACGGAAAGCAAAAGTACAGATGGGGGTACTAGTGCACAAGAAATTAAAACTACAGTCCAGCATCTCTTATGACCATGGACATAAAAATCCTCATTAAAATACTAGCTAATCACACACCTCATTAAAAGAATTACAAAATCACAACCAAATAGGATGTACTACAGCTATGCAAGGCTGATTCACATTTTAAAATCAATTAATGTAATTCACTACGTCAACAGGCTAAAGATAAAAGATCGTATCAACAGATTCAGAAAAAGACTAACAAAACCCAACACCCATAACTAAAAATTCTGAGTAAAATGGGAAAGGGAACTTCTTCAACTAGATAAAGAACATCTATAAAAAATTACAGCTTGGGTGCCTGGGTGGCACAGTCGATTAAGCGCCCAACTCTTGATCCCTCCTCAGGTCATGATCTCATGGTTCATGAGTTCGAGCCCCACATCAGGCTCTGTCATACTAAAAGTCCTACTCATAAAACAAGAACAGGAAATAAAAGGGTACATTTTACAGAAATAAACTATCTTTGTTTGAAGATAAAATGATTGTCTATGCAGAAAATCCTAAAGAACTGACAATTAAAACTGGATTAAACAATTACAGCAGGGTTTCAGGACAAAAGGATAATACACAGCCTTCCCTATATAACAGTTTTCCTGTACACCAGCAATGAACAAATGGAAACTGAAATTTAAAACACAGCATCACTTATACTAGCCCCATCTCCTGAAATGAAATACTTAGGTAATTCAGCAAGTATTAGGTAAATCTAACAAAATATGTACAAAATCTGTATGAGGAAAAAACTACATAACTCTGACAAAAGAAATCAAAGAATTAAATAAATGGAGAGAGTCCATGTTCATGGAAAGGAAGACTCAATATTGTCAAGATGTCAGATCTTCCTAACCTGATCTATACATATAAATTCAATGCACTCACTTCAAAATCCCAGCAAGTCATGTTGTAGATAGACAAATGGATTCAAAGTTTATACAGAAAAGCAAACAACCCAGAATAGTCAACACAATACTGAAGGAGAACAAAGTTGGAGGACTTGAACAACACAACTTCAAAACTTAATATAAAGTGACAGTAATCAAGATAGTGCAGTATTAGACAAAAAATACCGAGAAATAGATCAGTGAAACACAGTTGAGAGCCCAGAAATAGATCCACATAAAGACAGTCAATTGATCTTTGACAAAGGAGCACAGGCAATACAATGGGTATTTAAACTGGGCATCTATATGCAAAAAAAACAAAAAAAATTTTCATCTAAACACAGTCCTTACATTCTTTAAGAAAATTAACTCAAAAAGAATCACAGACCTAAGTGTGAAATGCAAAACTATCTATAAAACTCCCAGAAAATAACAGGAGAAAATCTATATGACCTTGAGTTTAAAGATAACTTTTTAGATACAACCTCGAAGTCACAAAAGAAATCACTAATAAACTGGATTTCATTAAGACAAAAACTTCTACTCTGTGAAAGACACTGTCAAGAGAATAAGAAAACAAGCCATAAACTAAGAAGAAATATTTGCAAATGACCTATCAGATAAAGGACTATTAGCCAAAATATTTTTTTAAAAAACTTAAAATGGAACAAAAACAACAAGAAACCCAATTTAAAAATAGGCCAAAGACTTTGACACCTCACCAAAGAAGATCTACAAATGGCAAATATGGAAATGATGCTTCATATCATAAGTCATCAGGGAAATGCAAATTAAAATAACAATGAGAAAGCCTTCCACTTAGAAAGAATCTCCCTGAGGTGTGCCTGGGAAGCTCAGTCAGTTAAGCATCCAACTCTTGATTTTAGCTCAGGTCCTGACCTGCCAGTTCACAGGATTGGATAGGGCCCTGAGTCCTCAGGCTCTGTGCTAACAGTGTAGAGCCTGCTTGGGATTCTCTCTCTCTCTCTCTCTCTCTCTCCACCACCCCCAATCACACTCACTCACTCTCAAAGTAATTAAATAAAGGTTAAAGAAAGAAAGGAAGGAGCTCCCTGAAGTGGAGAAGGAGCCCAAAACGGACTGTGGAGAAAGTCTCCTTCCTTTTGGTCTGGTACCAGCCATCAGTGAGGGTGTCAGGAGATTCAGTTAAACAATTTTCAGAAAATATTTATAGCAGGCTGATAAAACTTCAAGATCTTAATTCCTTCCAATCAAAAAAATAAATCAAACCACACATTTTGATTGTGTGTATAGGTTGTTCAACTAAAGGAACATCTACTAATTTTTTAATTTAATTAAATAGTGATTTATACTACTACATACCCATTAAAATGACCAAAATCCAAAACACTGACAACACCAAATGCTGGTGAGGATGTGAAGCAACAAGAATTCTCATTTGCTAATGATGAAAATGCAAAATGGTATAGCTCCTTTGGTAGAGGGTTTGTCAGTTTCTTATGAAACTAAACATACTCTTCCCATACAATCTAGCAACAGCACTCCTTAGTATTTGCCCAAATACAAAAAAGCCTGCACATCGATGTTTATAGGAGCTTTATAAATAGGGAATGTAGCGTGAGCCTACTTGACAGGAAAGATCTGCTGAAAGTCAGAAGTTTAAGAAACTCTTCAGAACTGATAAGGACATACCACATAGGCAAACACCCAGCATAATGATCATAACTCAAAATCCCCTATGAAAAAAAGCAAATTAAGATTCTGTGAGACATACATCCTACCTACCCACATTTTATAAATGCTTAATTTCCAAAAGCATCAAAATCTTCACTCTACTTATAAGCTCCAATCCATAACTGTAAAAAAAAGACTATGCTATAAAGCTGAGAAAATGCAAGCCACAACTGTATAAAGCTTAAGCCATTCCTGTGACCCATCTCGGCAGATTGACTTTCCTATTTTGTATTGACTTTGGGAATATGGGAGCTGCTCATCTTGAAGCCACAGGGCACTGGTCCTGAAAGTGAGTTCAAAGAAGTCTCTAAAACGATATCAGAGATTGCTAACAACCAAATTAATCTACAAATAGAACACAGAACCGTCTGGTACTGGGGTTAACGTTTTATAGTAACCAAAATCTGCTTTCTTCAAAGTTTTAGTTATTTAGTGATTTTAGTGACAACAGGCCTGCAGAATATGCCAACAGGTAGCAAAGGCTAATATTAAAAAAATCCTTACAGCAAAAACCAGAAGAGCATAACCTCTATAAAGTACTGTTCAGCAATAAGAAATCTTAAAGACCACTGACCTGGTCCTCCTCTTCATCCTCATCCTCTGCCAAACGTTGCCTGCCCACTTCATACAGCCTGCATACTGTGTCCATGTTAAGAGCATCCATGCTGCCTTGGTTCTGAAATAAAACACCCAGTCCACAAAGAGCAGTTAGTTTTCAAAAGGCCCACATCTACATCTCAGTTATAACTTGCACCCATGTACCTTGACTCTGTAACTGTGAAAGTTTCTAATACCCCAAGTTCTTGAACTAACTCTGAAAATGTTATACCCAGGCCACAGAAAGGGAAAGAAAACAGGATGAGAGGCTTTGGCAGAGTGAGCAATATAGGCAAAAGAGAGACCACCATCCTTGGAATGAACCTGTCTTCCTCTGGCAAGAGATCCAGACTCCTTTTAAGAAAGGGATCACAGTGAATCCAAGATATTAGAAGATGGGACTGTCCATGTTGTTTTATACTGGAATTTTCTTGTTAATATTTCTCTTACAATGGATATCTCTCCATCAAGTGAGTAGGTTATCAATGATCTACTTTCGGAAAATGCATCAACTTTAGAACACATCTTAGGTCAGAGGAAATGCCTGTAGTATAACTTGAAAATGGTCCTAAAGATCAAAAGAAAACAGCAGGGTTTCTGCTAGCTCCCTTTACCTCAATGACAGCAAGATAGCAGTCTTTGGTGTCTGTACACAGGTCAAAGATGTTCCGTTTCACATCAATGGTTGCTAGAAAACAGAATGTGACAAGATCGGGATTAGACTATTGCTGTGACCTTAAAACCAACTTTTCCTCTAAGGGAATTTCAAGGTGATTACTCCTAAATATTTCCGTAACCTCTTGGCTTTTCAATGAAAACTTACAGAAAAGGGATGAGCTTAAATATGGAAAACCAAAACATGACAAAACGAACAATGTCTGCCCCTTCAAGCTTACCTATAGGTTTGTAGTCAGTTGCATTAAATGTTCGAAAGGATGATCCAAAAGGGCTTTTCATCCTCTCTTCCATTAAGTCATCCTCATCATCTGCCTGCAACATAGCTAATTAGGAAGAAAGGGAAAAGGGGCCATGGAGCAAAATGGTATTAGAAATCAGAAATATCCCCTATTCACAAGTGCAGAAAATATTAATGGACAATCAAGACTGCAGTGAGTTTCCTTGTAGTAAATTCATTCTGTCTAGTTAGTTCCTCTCAACATATCCTATTCACATACCCCAGACAGTATCCTCAACCTTTCATCTAACTCCCAATAAGTGTTATAACTAAGGCCAGCAACATCACAAGAGCACAAATGCAACAAGTTCATAAGAGTACAGATGGGAAATTAATGCATGAAATTTCTTTCTGTACAAGATATGTTAGGTTCACACTAATTAACACTATTTTCATCAATAAGCTTTGACATCATTTGTGCTATCATTTTCTCTTTTATGTTACAACCTTCAAATGCTTTCCAATTAACATTTGAGAGATATTTCCAAACTAAAAGTATCAAATTAATGAAAGGTGAGAGAAGGGAGAAAAAAAATAATGTAGAGAAGTAAAAAGTTTATTACCTCCATACATCACTGTCCCTGTGTGGTTGAACACAACACGACACTGATCCAGAGCAGGAACTGTGTGTAAAAGATGGAAAGTGCGAAGATCCCACTAAGAAGGAAGTGGTCAAGGAAAACTATTTCATACAAAATTTCTTATATAAATTCATAGGAGAAATTCCAAAATATCTCTTTTTTCCTCTCCTGTGAGATATGAATGCTTTAAAGTAAAGGGGCACCTGGGTAGCTCAGTTGGTTAAGCATCTGACTTCGGCTCAGGTCATGATCTTGCAGTTCATGCGTTTGAGCCCTGCATTAGGTTCCAAGCTGATAACTCAGAGCCTGGGGCCTGCTTCAGATTCTGGGTCTCCCTCTATCTCGGCCCCTCCCCTACTCGTGCATGTGCTCGCTCTTGCTCTCTCTCTCAAAAAAAATATAAAAAATTACAGAACTAAAAAATAAAGTAAATGCTTTCAAGGTAAAACAAAAGCATACAGAATGCATATTACTGAATAACATCCCTGAAAAATCTCCTATGGTATCCTTATACACATGAAAGCTACACGAGCTCCCTTCATCTCAACAGCAGCACTTCATTTTACTCTTGTGACTTCTGTAGTGCAAAAGTAAAATCCTTCTGAAGACATGAAAACCAATTTAATACTTGGAGAAGTACAAGGTAGGAATCTGGTGGTCACTCTTCTCAATACAAAGAAAAACATGCTAGTGAAAGTTCATTGGTAATTACCAACCGCTGGAGATTAACACTTCAAATTAAAGGAGAGGCACCAAATTATTACCTGTGTGGATACTTTAACAGGGTGTTGAAGGAAAGATAAATTATTTTTGCATCACAAACTAGATAACAAATGGTAAATAAGACATGGATGTAAAGGATACAATCTCAGTATTAATGATGACCTCCAGCCCATTTGGATGGAAAACACCACTGATATTCATGTTGAACTTGTCAAACTTGTGAATGGCCTGTGCAGAGCGGACATCCCAGAGGACGCCATCATTTAAGACAAGATCATCTGTAGGATTAAAGGTGGCACAGTTCCTCTTGTAGTTGTTGGCAAGATCTGGGTTAAACAGAGTCAACAGCTTGTTGCCAGTCTGAATATCATAAATCTTTAGAGAAGAAGGGGTGGGAAGAGAAAAATCAGACCAATCCATCCACTGACAAATTGAAGAGATGCTGTGTAAAATAGCTCTCCATGCTTTTCAAATCCCAACAAAATTACAAAAGCCCTAATATTGTAGAATACCTGGAAAGTATGAAGACTACACCCATCCAACCAATGTTTAGTGCTTTGGTTCCCATTCAAGGTTTGAAAAGTCTCTTTCTCACAAGAAAACGAAGAGAGAGATGGCAATAAGGGTAAGAGAACCCTCTTCTATCCCTCCCCCTTTCAAGAAACAGAAAATGTTTCTATGACAGAAACTGAGAAATTCAGATGGACTGACCAATAATTAACCACAGAATACTAGTAAAGGGCCACTTTTTGAAGAAAGGCATCAATGAAATGCCCCTTTCTCCTTAAAAATCTCCCAATACACATATTTTAGCCCTACAATACTACAAGTTCCAAACTATACAATGTGCAACCCACGCAGAGACCAGATCTTTCCCATCAGCTTACAGACATGCTGTAATATTTCCAATCTTTAAAAAAAATCCTCCTTTAATACAGGAACAATAAGGAGACACAAGAAAACAATCAAACAAATCAAGACCATGGGACAAGACAACTAGCCTGGTCTCTTCAAAAGTCAATGTCATGAAAACTGGAGAAATGGTTCTTGGCTTTAAAACATTAGTGAGACATAACAACCAATGCAATATGTGAATCTTGGCTGGATCCTGGTTCAAAAACAAAAACAAAAACAAAAAAAACAAAACAAAAAAAAAGCATTTGAAATCAAACACATGAGGAACAACAGGGAAAACTGAATATGGTACAGACTTTAGATGATACTTGGGCATTACTACAGATTTTCTTATATTTGATAATAGAATAAAATTATGTAGTAAAATGTCTTTATTGCTAGAATATACATACTGTTAAGACTTAGAAATAAAATGTCACGTTTGCAACTTACTTTCAAATAATTGAAAACACATACATACATATGTATTTATACAGGAAGAAAATATGGCCAAATATTAAACTGATGAATCCAGGTAGTAGGTACATGTACTATGCGTTCAATTTCTCTACATATTTTAACATTTTCAAATAAAAAGTTTGAGAGAAATCCTTTCACAACCCCATATTCCCACCACCACCCTCTACTACACCCCACTTTTCTGCTTTGTTTCTGCAAAAAACACTTCAGAAGACTTGTCTCTACTCAGTGTCTCCACTTCCCTGTTCTCTCATGAGAATAAATTCTCATCCCAGTGCACAAAACTAGCTCCTAATGAGGTTAACAAGAAGATCCACATTGTTAAATCAAAGGTACTTCTCAATTCTCATCTTATGAACTCGTCAACAGTTTCTGACCCAGTTGATCAATTCTTCCTTGAAAAGATCTTCCCTTGTCTTCTGGGGCATATCTTTCTCTTGTGGTCTCCTGCTGCCTTACTGGCCATTCTCTTTGGTCTCCTTCCCAAGTCCCTCCTCACATGGCAAATTCGAAATATTGGCATATGCCAGGACTCTGTCCCCTCAGTTCTCTAGCCTCCTTAATGATTTCATCTAGGTTCATGGCTCTATCAACACCTGAATAACTCCTATATTTATATCCCCCATCCCAGACCTCTCTCCTGAACTCCCATTTTGTATATTCAACTACCCATTCCCTACTTGAATATCTAATAACAAACTTCATGTGTCCAGAACCCCTGAGCCCAGCTACATCACTTCTTATCACCTGTACCATGTAGTCCTGGGCCCAGACCCATTGCAGTCCTCACATGTGGGCTGGCCTGACATACTCCTAACTAGAAAGCCTGCTCTTGCTTCTCCCGGAAACCAGACTCATACTTTAGGAACTTTACATCTCATCATGTGTCCTCTGCTCAGCCTCCAGTGCCTGCATCTCACTCAGAGAAGCCAAAGGTCCTAACAACACCCTATAAGATACTAGTATGATATGTGTCACCCATTCCCCAACAACACTGACCTGAGCTCTCCCCAGTCCTCCCTCTGCCACCTCCCAAGAGCTTTTCCCTCAGTCTTAAAACATTTTTTCCCAAGACATCTGCATGACACTTCCTTCAAAACACTCCTAGGGCGCCTGGGTGGCTCAGTCAGTTAAGTGTCCAACTTTGGCTCAAGTCATGATCTCACAGTTCCTGAGTTCGAGCCCTGTCAGCATGGAGCCCAGTTCGGATCTTCTGTCCCCCTCCCTCTTTGCCCTCCCCTACTTGCGCATGTGCACTCTCAAAAATTAAAAACACTCCTTAAACATCACCCTACCAGTGATACCGATTATCCTAGATAAAAGAGAAGTCCCTCACACCACCATCAAGCACTTTCTTTTTTTTTTTTTAATTTTTTTTTTTTTTAATTTATTATTTCTAGGAGAGAGAGAGAGAGACAGCGTGAGCAGGGGAGGGTCAGAGAGAGAGGGAGTCACAGACTGAAACAGGCTCCAGGCTCCGAGCTGGCAGTCAGCACAGAGCCCGATGCGGGGCTCGAACCCACGAACGTGAGATCATGACCTAAGCGAAAGTCGGACGCTTAACCGACTAAGCCACCCAGGCTCCCCACCATCAAGCACTTTCTAACTTTTACTCTGCTTTCTTTTCCTTGGCAGCACTTACCACCTGACATATCATGTATTTGCTTCTCTACTTATCTCCCCAGTGAGGCTTTATAAAGGCAGGGACTTATACTTCATCTAAAACTTAGTAAGTATTTGGAAAATCACTCTGTGCGAATAACACCTGTCTTAAGTTGTCAGATTAGTTCATGTTTTGTCCCACATGGCTTAGAACTGCTTTATTACACTTCTATATTCTATCTGGAAAGAATTTCACTAAGTAATTTTTTGCTGCCCTTAGGGCTGCCCTTTAGTCCAAAATTTTCATTATAAGCAAATGGGCATAATCAGCTTAAAAGCAGTATATTCTTAAGTACTTACGTGGGCAATGTCTCCTTTTGTACCTATGACTCGATCCTGAGAATGCTTACTGAACTCAACATAGTGATCTTCTGTGAAGGAATGCCTACAGACAGATAACAAAAGTACGTAAGTGATGGACCTTCAGGAAATACTCATCAAACTGACTGAAAATAAACATGATTCTGAGCCTCCTGCCTGACCATACTCATCTAAGGATTCTCAACAAACGAAGAGGAAAAACTGTACACTTAAAAGTTTTAAAAAAATTCTCTCCATCAGTCTAACCAAGCAGATCCAAAAGAATTAGTTAATTAGCAGGAATTACTTTGTTAAAAAAAAAAATAACAGGACACACGTCTTTGAAACGTACCCCAGCAAAGAGTGTAACTATGTATATATGAACATGAGAAATTACACAGATATGCCATTTTGAGCCACAGATGAGGAAGAGAGAAGTTAGCAATAACTCACAGCATTCATCTTTTCCCAAAAGGCTTCAAGTTGAAGAATTAGATGAAGGGAAATATAAATTAGATAAATTGTAGAACAGAAAGACTCAGGTTATAAAAATACATACATACTTCATATCAAATACTGATTTCATTCCCCAAAGTGCAGACAGAGGCTGGCTCCAAGTAGCAGATGTCAGCAGTAAGGACCCATCCTAAAAGAAGAAGGAGGCCCAAGGTAGGTAGTCACATGCTTATATAAATGTCATCTGCCTGTAACATTTTAAAATACAAGCTCAAAAATTGTTGTATTATATCGAAAATAAACTACGAAGAACCAAGAAGTGTTCAAAGCTGCTGGAATTTAAGTATGTGCACATGCAATGTCCTAAAAAAAATACCTAAATTTAAGGAAAGACTAACGCCTAGAAGGAAAGACTAACGCCTTCTGACCTAGTAACAAAAAATACAATACTTCCAAGGCTAAGGGGGAAAAAAACTTGGAAAGAATTCAAAGATGGTTCCACCTTTCTTAATATTTGGCCATATTCCTCATTATCCCTCACCTGAAATATCAAGTGAAAACATTTCTCAGACTTTCCTAGCTAACAACTCTTCACATTTTTTCAAAAACAAAGCCCAATAAAGGCTGAGTCTCCTTTACTCTAAAATCAGGAAAATTATCCTTCTCATCTTAACAGTCCTGACTTTTAGAAATAAAGGTGTCAATTCCATCCACACAATACTAATAAACCATGACCCACTAGAGCCATATATAATGCTTTTCTCCTAAAAACTCACAGTACATTGAGATTTATTTCTGACACAAAAAGAAAACTTCTGTGATCATAGTTCCATCTGAGGCAAATTAAAAAAAAAAGGTTCACACATACACATACCACTGTTAGAAGACGGTTGGCAAACTTTTACTTAAAGAGCCAAATAGTAAACACATTAGGCTTTGTAAGCCATATGGTCCGTATCACCACTACTCAACTCTGCCAATGTAGCACAGAAGCAGCCACAGACCGTATATAAACAGACAGGCATGGCTTTGTTCCAATAAAAGTTTATGTACAAATTAACAGCCAGCCCACAAGCCCATAGTTCACCAATTCATCAAAGATGAATGAATGAGAACCACCTAGAAAGGGACTCTTACCCTGGAAGGTTCAAGATGTGTGATAGCCGAGTTGTGACAGTTATAGCTGGCCTCCTCCTGTCCACTAAACACATTATAGAGCTTCAACTGCCCAGTGCAGGTGCCAAGCATCAGGAACCGCTCCCGTGCTGAGAATGCACAGCAAGTGAAACCACTCTCATCCTCATTGGCTTCCCTGAACACTGAAATAGGACGGAACCTAAGCAAAAAAAAAGAAGAAGAAGAAAAAAAATCAGAGACAAACAATGCACAAGGACTCCAAAAAAAGAAAACTTTGTTAAAAGGATGAAAGAAAGAAACAAAAAAAAGAAAGAGCATTTATGTTTCAAATGGCTTCTTCCAAAATATCATAGTGACCTTCAGTGGTTCATTTTAAGTGAGAGAAAAGGACCTCCACTTCCAAGTTTTAACAATAACAAAAGTCTCCATATTTAAAACTTGTGATCCCCTCATCTTTATGTGAGATTTGTAAAGAATCAGAACAGGAAACAATTGGACCAGCACAAAAACAAGTTTGGGAGTCTAGTTAGGGACAGCATGTTGCATGGGTTCTAGAAAACACTCTAGTTGTAACAAGAATACAGAGTATCCTTATCCTAAAACACAGAGTATCCTTATCCTAACAATATCCTAACAGAAACAATAACACAAAGAACCCCTGGTTGATAAAAGGGGGTACAAATTGCTCATGTATTTACAAAAAGTGACAATCATTGGTATTTCAGACCAACAAATAGTCCAGCTTTCTGGATTCATCAGTATACTGCTATCACCCACACACTTCGATTTAAATAGAAGAACCATTCCAATTTCCAGGGAGTGAGGTGGCCTCTCCTTACCTGCTAAAAATAAGGTGCCTATCAAAGCATCCGCCATCCACCCCTCCATACTTTGGAAATGATGCCCTGCGGTTTAGCCTTGAGGTAAAGTTTATTGGCGCTTGCCGCCTCTGTTTTGGCTCAGGACATTGATGAGGAGTAAAGAGAGAGAAAGGTGGGCAGGTGGCAACTGGGTTCTTGCAGCGAGCATGCTGCTCTCTAAGATATTCTGTGATGATACTGTCCAGCGTAGGTGGGGAAGGAAGATGTCTGTCCAACTGCTTTTTTATGGCTGGGCTTTGGCTGTAGGCGCCATGGTCCGACTTCTGCCGCAACACTCTTATTTTCCTGCCATTGCAGGGTGATGGCCTCTCTCTGATAAAACTGATCCTACCAATCAAGGGGGAACTGCCTGCATAAGATGGGCCAGGCAAGGCTAGTGAACCCTGGGGGGGTCGTGGCTGAGGATGGGCAGTGGGGGCAGGAGGGGCAGAGGCACCCACAGAAGCATGGCTGCCCAGTCGAGTTGCAATGCCATTGGCGATGCGAGGTGTTCGGGGAAGAGAGACAGGAGAAGCAGCAGCAGTGACTGGAGTGAAGGCAGAAGAATGAGAGGCGGCAGTCATGGGCAAGTCAGCCTCTTTCGTCAGCACGGTCGCTGTTTCCCCAAGCCCTTTAGAAATGAGATGGTTTCGTATCAACAGAAGCAGCTCTTTCTCAGGGAAGGAAATCCTTGACTGGGCAACAACATCTGCTTTTTGCAGTCGTGCCAGAGATACATCAGTGCCAATGAGAAGAGGCTTTCCTGACACTCGTTCAATGAGCTCAGCAGCATACTTGCAGAACTTGACATGGTCACTGCGTTTGTCCTGCAGCACAGGTTCCTTCATCAACTGCTGGATCTGACAGCTGCTGAAAAGGGGTAGTTTGCTGATGATCTGCCGGACAGTGCTACTGCGAGACAGGCCCACAAGGGCCTTGCAGGCCAGAGCCCTTATCTGGTCTGCATCAGTGATGGGCATCTTGATGGACAATAAGGACAGGAGCACCTTGATGCCATTGTTAGACTGGACCACATTCCACATCTTGGCCAGGGTGTGCTCACTGCTTTTCGGAGTCTGAGGCAGCTTTCTCCGAGGAGTTCCAGAGATAAACTTGCCAATACTGGAAATTCGGTTATCCGGGCCACAAACACAATTGATGATAATCTGAAGTGCTGACTTCTGAATTTCAGCATCATGGATAAAAAACTCACCCTCGGCCACTCCCAAAATAATGCTGATACCTATTGGGGAGAAATACAAAACATTTTATATTGTTCTTCAAAAAACTAACAGCCAACTTCAACAACTGTTCCAGAGTCAAAATTTAGACTTCAATTCATTTTATTCCACCTGAAACTACTATACTTTTTTATTAAAGGACAAAGAACTTTTTGAATAAAATACAATCAGTTCTACTACAATATATCTTCATGATGCAATACTTCATATGCAGTTGTTAAATAGGGGAATGTGCTATTACGTGGAAGCTACCAGGATCACGTGCAATTTTTCCTGGGTTAAGGGGAGCAAAAATAGCAGGAATAACTTAAAACCTTTAGCAGGAAAGGAAAAAGCCCTCAGCCTGGATGCCACATGGCATCAAGAACCCTTTCTGCTATATATGAAAGAAGTTAAAAACAAGTGGCTGCACCCCAAGACCCACAGCCAGTCATACCACTTTCCAAGCTCACCTTAGCAGGAGCCCTTACCAGCCCTGTTCTTAATACAATGCATTTCCCTTATGTTCTTATGTATGATAGCTTCTGTCCATTCTGAGCTGCTTGCCAATTACTGAGTTAGGGCTCAGATTACAAAGTTGCTTTAAGTTCTCTACTGTCTGCCCTAACCCATTTTTCCCATAAACTTCCTTTTTAGCATGAGATTCTATAGAGTACAAGGTTTTCAAGAAAGAACTTATACCATCATAGCACATGTATCACTTAGAAAACCTGAGTTCACCAACACAACAGACTCCCTTATATAGGGGCACCTGGGTGGCTCAGTTGGTTAAGCATCCAACTTCAGCTCAGGTCATGACCTCATGGTTCATGGGTTGCTGCCTCACATCAGGCTCTGTGCTGACAGCTCAGAGGCTGGAACTTGGTTCAGATTCTGTGTCTCACTCTTTCTCTGTCCCACCCCCACTTGTGCTGTATGTGTGTCTCTCTCTCAAAAATAAACAAATATTTTAAAAAATAATAATAAAAAAATAAAAGTATACGGCACAACTTAGATGGGACAATGCATTCTCCACTACTACCTTCTGTTCTAATATCAGGTACACAACTATGGCCAGAATTGCAAAAGAAAACAAATCCAGACCAAGCAATCCCAAAAATGGAAAGGTACAACAACCTACCTACAGTGGAGACGGTGGAGCCAGCCTCATCCAGCACATCCACTGATTCTGCCAACTGTAGCTGGATTTTTGGCACAACAGTGAGAATAGCCAGGACATCCAAAGCAAAGCGCACAGTGTCATTCCTGGACAGGAAAAACAATTAGTCAAATGGAAACTAGGATACAGTCAAAAAAAACAACAGTTAAATGACAGAGATACAGAGGCGCCTTGGTGGCTCAATCAGCTAAGCATCCGACTTCGGCTTAGGTCATGATCTCACGGTTCCTAGGTTCAAGTCCAACGCTGGGCTCTGTGCTGACAGCTCAGAGTCTGGAGCCTCTTTCAGATTCTGTGTCTCCCTCTCTCTCTGGCCCTCCCCTGCTCACACACACCATCTCTCTCTCTCTCAGAAATAAACCATTAAAAAAAAAAAAAGAGATACACAATACATCAGAACTACTATCTGTGTGGCTGTCCCTAGCCAAGACATGAAGAGAGAATTTGTAAGTCACTATGACATTACTTTCAAAACAACTTTAATTTAAAATTAAAGACAAAGTTGTACTCTCAATCTTTTGGTGGGAGTACAAGTAGGACCCTCATTTTGGGAAAACAATCTAGAAAAAGGAAACAAGATTCTAAAAATGTGCCTAAACTGTAGCTCAGGAATTTTGCCTGGAGAATTTGTCTTAAGGAAATAATCAGAAATACAAACAAGCACTTATGTGTTAAAATGTCCATTATCACATCATTTAAAATAACAAAAGAATTAGAAAACTTATACAGATAATAGGAATACTTGTGTGTTAGGTTATGGTACATTCATCTGATGAACTACTCTGCAGCTTTGTTTTCAAAGAACTCTAAAGGACAAGGGGAGAGGCTTAAAATACAACATTAATAAAATAGAAAACATAAGATATAAGAAATCTGACAATACCAAGTATTGATAAAAAGGCAAAGAAATGAGAATTCCCATATCCTACTGGTGAGAGATAAAAATGATAAAGCAACATCCAATAAAGAGGAAATGCAGGCACCCTACAATCCAGCTATATACATAACCTTAAAGAGACCCCAAAAAAGGTTTGTGGTATCATTCGATAGCAAAAAGGAAGTAACAAACACTAAATGTACCTCAATAGGGTAATAAACTAATATAGAAATACATGAGTTCAAATAAATATCAACTATATACATCTCAAAAACATAAGGGTAAAAAAAGCAAGTTGCAAAAGATGCATACAGAGTGACATATAATTTAAAAACACACAAAATATTATTATATTGTTTACACACACACATATGTGTGTAGTATAAAAATATGAATGGAGAGATATACTCCAAATTCACTGTGGGGAGGCAGAAAAAGGAATGGAGAAAGAAGCAAATAATGCCACCACATGCCAACCCTATGTATTGAGTAGTTGTTATATTAGTCACTGAATCATTTCATTAAAAAGATGAATTTGGTTAAATACTATGATCTCAATTATGTATATTTACACACATTATGGAAAAAAAATCGAGAAATTAACAGTGGCTGAAAATCATTTCCTTCTCTAAGGTTCTATATATTCTAAACAGAAACAAGTACTTAATTTTTAGAAACAAACTTTAAAAAAATATTTTTATGTTCACTTATTTTTGAGACAGAGAGAGACTGAGCATGGGTGGGGGAGAGGCAGAGAGAGGGAGACATAGAACCCAAAGCAAGCTCCAGGCTCTGAGCCGTCGGCATAGAGCCCCACATGGAGCTCAAACTTGTCAATTGCAAGATCATGACCTGAGCCGGAGTCAAACGCTCAACCGACTGAGCCACCCACCTGCCCTAGAAACAAACTTTTATTCCCAATATATTCCCAGTATATTTATATTTTTTTAGTAATCCAAATATGAATTTACCACTTAAAAAATGTATTTATAACATTCCTAGTTATCTTCTGAGCTTTCATCATCTTTTCAACAAAGTTCAAGTAAATATAATAACCTACTTTAATACTCTAAAGCAGTGGTTCTCAGGGTGCCTGCACCTCAATTAAGGGTCTGACTCTTGATACTGGCTCTGATCATGATCTCACAGTCATGATCTCAAGCCCCATGTTGGGCTCAGCGTGGAGTGTGAAGCCTGCTTGGGATTTTCTCTCTCTCTGCCCCTCCCCACTCACACTCTCTTTCTCAAAATAAACACTTAAAAATTAAACAATAAAACACAGTTCTCGAAGTGTGGCTGGGGGACCCCAGTGATCTTGAGACTCTTTCAGAAGGTCTCGTGATATAAAAACTATTTTCTGGGTGCCTGGGTATCTCAGCTGGTTAAGCGTCCTGGTTTCGGCTGAGTTCGTGGTCTCCAGGTTTGTGGGTTCAAGCCCCATATCAGGCTCGTGGAGCCTGTGTGAGAGTCTCTCTCTCCCTCTCTCTCTGCCTCACCCTGGCTAACTCTCTCCTTCCCTCTCTCAAAAAATAAACTAAAAACGAAAAAAATTAACTATTTTCATAATAATACCAGGATGTTAGTTTCCTTTCTCACTTTCATTCTCTCACAGGTGGCTACTAGAGCTTTCAGAGGCTATGTCATGTGTGATGTTATAAGAGTGAAAACAGAAGCAGATATGAGATATTAAGCAGACATTTAAAAACCTTGCTGAAATCATCTGGTTTTATTCTGGAAACTTTTCATAAAAAATGCTAACATGTAATGGGTTAAGATTATTTTTTTAAGTAAATTTGTAAGTATTTTTACATTTTCTCAGTTTTACTTTCTAACTGTTAAAAATCAACAGATTTAACACTAAAACAAAAGTTCTTTGGGGTTCTCAATAATTTCTAATACAATAAAGGGGTCCAGAGACCAAAAAGTTTCAAAGTGGCTGCTCCAAAAGTTATCTCCCTAGATTTAATATCCTGGCATTTCGCAAACAAGACGTTTGCACCCTAAATAAGGTGGTCTTGTCTTTATGACAATGGCTGGATAGGGAAAGAAGGGAAAGAATCTCTCTTCATAAACTTTGTTACTGTATTCTCTTCAGATTCTATCTTTTCCAAAATAAAACTTTCATTCTCTGATATCACCCTCAAATAGAATTCACCCAAACTCTTGATTCTATCAGCTGTCCTTTTCTGAGCCTCATCCTGCTGGGCCTTGAATGCTTTTAACGGAATTGTGAAAATCATAACAAAAGCAAAAAATACAGTTTTCTATGAAAGTAGATTATATGTGGCTGCTAAGCAGTAGAGAGATGGTTAAAGTCTAAGTACCAAAAAATACTGGACTGCAGTCTCAAGAGAGGACTTCAAACCCACCTCTGCAGCTGTGTAAATTATGTAACTTCTGTAAGAGCACAGAAGTTGTTCCCCATCTATTATGAAGTATTCATAATCATCAAAACCATAAATATAAACAAGCACTCTGTCAATTAAAAATATTATCTTCCTAGGGCACCTGGGTGGCTCAGTCGGTTAAGTGTCTGACTTCAGCTCAGGTCATGATCTCGTGGTTCATGGGTTAGAGCCCCTTACCAGGCTCTGTGCTGACAGCTCAGAGCCGGGAGCCTGCTTCGGATTCTGTGTCTCCCTCTCTCTCTCTGCCCCTCCCCTGCTCATGCTCTGTCTCTCTCTCTTTCTCAAAAATAAATAAGGATTTTAAAATATTAAGAAAAAATATACTATCTTCCTAGGNATATATACACACACACACACCTATAATATATACACACACACATATACACACACACACATACACACACACACACACACATATACATATTATCCTCTTTAATCTACTCTCTCAGATTCACACCCAAAATTCCCAAAATTTCAATTCAGTTCAACAAATGTTTGCCAAGTATACACTATATATAAACCAACACCAACTTAACCAAAAGGCAGACTCTAACTTCATTTAAAACCTCTCTCTAATCCCACCTTGCATAATAGGTCTTCCAATTGCAGGCAATAGAAATAAGCTGCAATAAGAGTTGAACACAAGAAAGTTTGAGGAAGACTTCAGCTGGTTCCCAATATAGTTGCGCTGGGCCATACTCTATCAAAAACTCCATCATTTCCACAATCTGTTCATGAGTATATGAACACGCCTATAAGGAGAGATACATATTATTAAAGATATCTATTACCTGCCTGATACCGTCCCCATCACAGCTCAACAGTCAACAAGTTTTGATAAATCTAAGTAATAATAACTTTCAAATTCCACAATTGGGTCAACAGCCCACAAATGAAATAACAAATATGTTTTACCTTTTATTTATAATTAGACTCAGAATACATTTTGCCCAAAAAAGACAGCAAAATGTTCAATTTGTTGGTACCTATATTTCACAGCTTGAAAAAGAAGAACCACATAAAATAACTGGTTTCTTTTCAATCTGTGATTTTTAAAACACATCTTCATTCCAAAAGACATCAAGCAAGTTAAAAAATGACAGAGGAGTAACAGACATACCCTTTCAGAAAAACAATTTCATGCAGAAGGAGGCAGGATATCTAGTACTATTCATAGAAGAAAGCCCTTTCATACACACTGCTGTTCTAATATCTCAGAGAAGCAGCAACTTACAACTAGGAGAAAAACAAGTCCCTGATATATCCATGTTCAAGTATTCTGCCTCCACACAGGGCAAGTACAATCCAACAATGTACATACTGCATAAACTCCACTGACCTGAATGAGTGTTAGGCCCAACAATGCTACAATGGTTAACAACTTTTCCTTTTATGGCAAGATCCTCTCACCTTGTACGGGGGTTGAGGATGGACAAGAATGCCACCCTCAGTCCTCTGAAGTGACTGTTTTACTTGTTCCAATTTAATGGCCAGGTGAGCCTCAAAGTACTTGCGCAAGGCCATGCAGGTATGTTTCCCAGTTTGGCGGCTAGCAAATATTTCATCATCACTCAGAAGTGCACCCTGATCTTCCAAATTTAGAATCTCCAAAGTACTGATCTATTAGGAAAGAGACAAAAGGATGGGGCAAAAGGGAGGGAAGGAAAAAAAAATAAAGAAAAAAGTAAAAGGAGGAAAAGGATTACAGTAAACTTTTATGTTCAACAAGACTGACAAACATCAAAGCATATTTGTCTATACAACATGTTAAGAGTTGCCATATATAAGCAAAACATTAAACAGTTACTGAAAAATTATAAACCTTGTAATCACGTTGAAAGACATTAAGCCACAAAACCACTGCTTTTAGGAAGATCAAGATTATCAACACAATTCCCCCTATGAGATTACTATATTCAAGGCAAGTCTACAATGGCACAGAGTCCTCTAACCACTTAAGAGAAACCTGTGAATGCAGGGAGGTAAAAGACTTCATTCACAAAGAGTGATAACAAAATTCTTCTAGTCAAAAGCTTCTTCTTGGGGTGCCTGGCTGGCTCAGTTGGTGGGGCAAGTGACTCCTGATCTCAGGATTGTGAGTTCGAACCCCATGTTAGGTGCTGAGATTACTTAAAAATGAAATTTTAAAAAAAAAAAAGAAGCGTCCCTCTTCAACACTACTAAAAGGCAGCCAAGACAAGCAAGACCCCTACGTCTCACAAAAAGAAACTGTTGAGAACCTCACCAAATTCACCAGACGACGAAGACCATCATAGCGGTCAAAGAGCTCCAACACAGCCCGGAAGGAGAAGCAAATTGAGAAAAACATGGTAGCATGGCAGCATCCTGAGGCATGAGAACATTCCATTAACCACAGGGTATAGTTCACCACATCAGACAGAACATTGTGGGGATGCATACAAACCTGCAAAAAATAAAAATAAAATCGTTTTTAAAAATTTCAGGCAAAAGGGAGAGAGGCAAACCATGAGAGACTCTTGAATGCTGACAAAAACTGAGGACTGATGGATGGGGGGGGGGGGGATGGGCATGGAGGAGGACACTTGTGGGGATGAGCACTGAGTGTTATGTGGAAACTAATTTGACAATAAACTATTTGTAAAAAAAAAAAAAAATTTCAGGCAAAGGGACCTTCAAAAGGGATGAAAAATTTCTAGCTATCTGTGTAGAATACAATGATCATTACTAATACAGTCATTTTGAGTTTAAAGCTTAAGTTACAAATGAAATTCTATAACACTCTATTCCAAGCTGAAAACCCTAAATTTAGATACTTAAATTTGAGCTATATTTACTGAATGCCAAATTTTGCAAATATTTACATCCACAGTGCTCAGTTCCATAGAGTCTCAGTTCCCACTTAGAAGGTAAGAGGGTGCCTGGGTGGCTCAGTCGGTTAAGCATCCAACTCTTTTTTTTTTTTTTTTTTTAAGTTTACTTATTTTAGAGAGAGAGAGAGTGAGAGAGAGAGCAATCAGGTGAGGGAGAGAGAGAGAAAGGGAAACAGAATCCCAAGCAGACTATATGACCAGTGTGGAGCCCAACATGGGGCTCAAACCCACAAACAATGAGATCATCACCTGAGCTAAAATCAAGAGTCAGACACAACCAACTGAGCCACCCTAGTGCCCTCTAAACATCCAACTCTTGATTTCAGATCAGGTCATGATCTCACAGTAGTGAGACTGACCCAGAGATGGCTCTGTGCTGGGTGTGGAGCCTGCTTAAGATTTTCTCTCTCTCCCTCTGCCTCTCCATGCTCGCATGCTCTGTCTCACTCTCAAAGAAAAATTTTAAAATAAAAAAGACGAAAAAGAAGCTCAAAGAGATTAAGAAACTATCCATAGGTGATAAAAGTGACTGAGCCTTCTGATACTAAAGTCTACAAGTTTGTTATCTATCCACTCACTGATTCATTTCACACACATTTTGATGTCTCCTATGGATCAATTAATTCTAAAGCATTCCCCAGGTTTACTTTTTTATCTTAGCCATAATTAATTGTGTATACATACCTACAGATTAGGTTACTATTCTCAAAAGAATACATGCCTTTGCATAATGTTGATCGTTAAGAGGGGAAAAAATTAAAACTAAAACACTACCTTATTAATAAATATGCAAAGATGAATCAAGACATAGCCCAAAAAGAATTTACCAACCTCACTCTACCAGAAGAGCCACAACACAGAGAACATTAGAAAACATTAGAAAACCCTGCAAACAATGGGGACTTATTTTATTATCTCTACCACACGTTTTTTATTAGCACATACAAAGCATCATCTATTGTTTTATAATAGATTGACTCTAAAATCCAAAATACAACTCCATGAACAACATCTGACAAGAGCCCAAGAACTAATACTAATTTAACAAAAATGGCAAAAACTAAATAAAGCCCCCAGACTTCAATCTACCTTGCTTTTTTTTTAATTAAGATAGGAGAAAAAAAATCTTTTGTAAACAATTTTACATTTTTAGAATGCTTTGTGAAAGCCATATATTCATGTTCTTTGCTTCTTTCATTAAAATTGACCCCAACTACTCATTTTTTCTATGAATGTTCTAAAGTGTCTCCTTACCCAATCCCATTCCCAAACTCTAAATGGACTGGACTTACTCTTTCCATGGCATCCTGGTTGTAGGATAGGTAATACAAGCACATGGATACACCAGTTGCAGCCATAGAAGGACGAGGAATTTCCAGTAACTTCTGTACTCCACCATGCGCAACAAATTCTGTGGCAAACTTGTTATGGAGCAGGAGAGATGCAAGGTGCTAAACAATGAGGACACATGTTACTGTGAACAATCTAGAACAATCACAAAATCTTTTCACAAAAAATTAAATCAAGCTGCTAAATAAAAGGAATCCTCTGAAGTAGACAACCACTCCCTCACAGCAGAAATAAAACCAGTCCTGCTTACGGGAAATAAAATCAAAAACAAAAAAAAAAAACAAAAAACAAAAAAACTTTATGGTATGTGAATTATATCTCAATAAAGCTGAGGGGAAAAAAAAAAAACACTTAAGATTACCTAACATTCCCTTCTAACACCAACACTTTTCTTTTTTTAATTTTTTTTTAATGTTTTCTATTTATTTCTGAGAGAGAGAGAGAGAGACAGTGTGAGCAGGGGAGGGTCAGAGAGAAAGGGAGACACACAGAATCCGAAGCAGGCCTCAGGCTCCGAGCCAGCTATCAGCACAGAGCCCGATGTGGGGCTCGAACCCATGAACCATGAGATCATGACCTGAGCCAAAGTCGGACACCCAACCAACTGAGCAACCCAGGCGCCCCCACCAACAGTTTTCATAAAGGTAAAAAAGAAAAAATGAAAAATACTGCTATAAATAATGACATAATCCCACAATCATCTTATCATTACCTAGCTTCCATAAAGGATTTTTCTTAACCTTCCCATTTTAATCCTTTTAAATATAATCAGCTCTGTGCTCTAGTTTTGGCTCGGGTCTAATAAAATATCAAACTTTGCCTTCTCTTATACTGAACCTCATTATACATAACCCCAAATAACCATCTTCAGCAAACTGGTAAATGTTTGGAACTTATCAGAATGTACAGTAAAAAGACCTTTAAAAAGTATGTTATCTTTAAAGTTTTGCTAACTTCCTGTTCAATTCCCACTAGCCTTTCTGGGTAGGCCTGATCTTTTGGGCAATTTTAAAGGCAGGAAGTACAATGCAAGCAGCAGGCTACTTCCTGACCTTGAACCCAGGCTAATGTGGACAGCGCCTTGGAAGAACTAGAGCTCCCCCTTGTGTTTCTCATGCCAAGGTGTCTTCCAGATGGTGAAGCAGGCACAAAGTACAGACAAGACAGACGGGAAAGCACGTAATTTGATACAAATCTTGCCAGGGTTAATGGCAAAATAGGTATGTACCTTCTTCAGAAGTTCTCTCAAAACCCAGATTCAGATAATCCTCATATGTAATTCATATCTCTTCCCTCTTCAGTCTTTTTGTCTGTTACACAAGCCTGTCCTCCAAGAAGTAGCTAAACCATATATGCTTCCCCTCCAACCCTTAGAAGGCAGCATGTAGTTTTTCTTATGGCCCTACCATAAAGTGGCAGTTCCACTGCCAAGACACGTAGGAGAGAAGAGAGAGTAATAAGCAGGCTCAACCTTTACCAATACAAAGCCTATAACCTAGATCACTTCCCTAATGTAAGCAAAGATTCTACTTTCTCTCCTTATATTGTATCTCAATATAAGGTCTGGTTCTTCAAATGACTATATTTTAACCCATTTTTATTCTAACTTCAACACTCTCGTCTATACAACTGAATCTTCCTTTTGAACAAAAGAGTACATACATATCTTTCTACATTATTTCTCCAGAAGAAAGATTTCTTGTAACTTTTCTCTGTTCACACTTAAATCATTTTCTTTAATCCCCTATGTGATTCTGCATGGAAACAGTTGAATAACGATACCCATTATAATTCCTCATACATAATCTATGGAAATAGCAACTGCCCAAATCCCCTCTTCCACCATATCCTATTCAGGACAGGATGCTGCATCTGAAAGCAAGAGCTTTGGACTATAGAGAACTCTGACTTCTAGCTGCATTCCATTATTCAAAGTATAATGAATTTACACACACACACAAACACACACACACACACACACACACACACACACACACACACTGCATCCACATACAGGGATATATGTTATACAGGCTATGTGTGGCCTTCTCCAAATTTAAAGTTTCTGGGATCTGAAAGGTAACTTTCCTCATTTCTATTTCATTTCAGTATACTCTGGAACTGTGCTGTCTGATGCAATAGTCATTAGCCACATGAAACTAATTTTAAGATAAAAATGCAATGCCTCAGTGACATTAGCTACAATTTAAGTGCTCATACAGCTAGTAGTCACTGTATGAAAAAGCAGAGAAAGAAAATTTCCACCATTACTGAAACTTCTATTGCGAGTACAGCTCTAGAATATCAAAAATAAAGCTGTTTTTTTCTTTTTTTTTTCCTTAAAGTTGTAACTTTAAAGAGCCAGGAGAGCATCACTTCTTTTTTCAGAGGTCTTTTCTGGAACCATTTCTCAGAAAGAAGACAATACTCCTTCCTTTGTGCCCCATACTTTTTTCACAACATCTATAATACCTAAAAGAAATCACAGGCTTATATGATTGTCTCTCTTAACCAAACCATGAAGATTTGATTTGCCTAGCCATCACCATCCCTGACTTTAGCCTCTACTACAAAACTGTAATCATCAAGACAGTATGGTACTGGCACAAAAACAGACACACAGACCAATAGAATACAGAACTCAGAATTGGACCCAAAAGTGTACAGCCAACTATTCTTTGACAAAGCAGGAAAGAGTATCCAATGGAAAAAAGACAGCCTCTTTCACAGATGGTGCTGGGAGGACTGGACAGCAAAATGCAGAAGAATAAAACTAGATCATTTTCTCACACCATACACAAAAATNTGACAGATACCATATGTTTGTACATATAGGAGAATTAGGAGGAAGTTAAAGGAGGACCATGGGGGAGAAGAAAGGGGGAAAATAGTGGGGGAGAGGGAGGGAGGCAAACCATGAGAGATTCTTGAATGCTGAGAACAAACTGAGGACTGATGGGGGTGGGGGGAATGGGATGGGGGGTGATGGGCATGGAGGAGGGCATTTGTAGGGATGATCACTGTGTGTCATATGGAAACCAACTTGACAATAAACTATTAAAAAAAAAAAAGATTTGATTTGCCTAATACTGTAAACATCACAGAAAGGTACGCTGTTCATTTGTTTCCTGTTGGGTAGAACTGTATGATAACCACAATGTTATTCATTCAATTTACCTCTCTCCATTCAGATTAACTTAATTATCACAGATAAATATGGATTTCCTGGGCTAGCTAACCTGCCCTCCCCTATTTAGTACCTCTGCAACTTAGGATCATTTACCTCTACTGAATTTAGGTCTGCCTCTACTTCTTTACTCATTTTCCAATTTATATTTTGTTCACCTAGATAAGCTAACATCACACAGTATGTAAATAATTAAGAATTCAGAAAAAGTAGTGTTGGCTGACAGAGAAATATTTAAAAAGTAATAGGATATAAAGTACTATACACACAGTTATCCATTCCTATGCAGCAAAAATAACTGAGGCCATCCCCAGAACTAGATCCACTTTCTACCTTCATATTCAACCCTATAGGACTCCCAGATTTCTGTGAAAGTACTTGGTAAGCCTCTTCTATTCTATCGAAATAAGAAATTTTCAATTGTTACTATTTTGACACATCTGGCAATGAAAATGCCCTGAGCGATAAACCTCAGAGATGCTATACACCAAAACACATGAGTACATTCATGTCAATAAAACACTCAGTACCGAACATTTTAAAGAATTTTACCCCAAGTGGAGAACCTGGATGGCCTAGACAGTGGAGTGCGCGACTCTTGAACTCAAAGTTGTGAGTTTGAGACCTATGTTGGGTATAAAGAGTACTTAAAAAAAAAAAAATCTTTAAGGGGTGCCTGGGTGTCTCAGTCCGTTAAGCATCTGACTTTGGTTCAGGTCAAGATCTCACAGTTCGTGGGTTCAAGCCCTGCGTCGGGCTCTGTGCTGACAGCTAGCTCAGAGCCTGGAGCCCATTTCAGATTCTGTATCTCCCTCTCTCTCTGACCCTTCCCTGTTCATGCTCTCTCTCTCAGAAATAAATAAAACATTAAAAAAAATTTTTTTTAATCTTTAAAAAAAATATTTTTACCTTGAGTGCCTCAAATGTAAGCAGGACATCATTAGTCTGTTTCAGGTCAATATAGAACATCATCAATTCCCGTGATCCAAGTTGCATGAATATGGGAAGTAACTGAAATGAAGATAAAAATAAATCTTAACACTGGCTTTATTTTCACATATTTGCTATTCCATTATGAAGACAGAAGACTTTAAAAAATGAGGTACCCTCCCCCACTCCTTTATAAACATACAAACCCACTTTTATCAAATAGACCTATATCTGAAGTGACCTAAGACTGTACCAATAGCATAAGACTTCACCAGTTTGAGGCAAACACTTTTCTCTATTAGAGTAAAAACTCATCAGCGTTTTCTTAGGCATCAGGTAGGCATCAATGCTACCTAAAATATCTCAGAAAGAAGCACAATAGTCCCAGAGTGTGAATAGCATTCTTTCCAATAAACTTACCTCCTGATATTCTCCTAGGGGGGTCAAATACTGGAGAATAAGTCGCTGCTCAATAGCAGGAGTCATAGGATAAAGAGTATAATTGGTGCCAATCACCCAAGGGGACATTTCTGACCAGCTGCTATTAGATAGCTCAACAAACATGCGATCTGGATCAGATGTTGAGAAACCCAATTTCTGCTTGGCTTTCCTAAAACTCTCTCTGTCACCCTGTTTTCCTGACTTGTTTTTCCTCAATCCTCCCTCCTCAGGTTTGGCTGCTGAGTTCACTCTACTACTGGTCTTGTGGCCTGAATCAAGATGAAAGGAGATCTCCATGTCCCCAGAGGCTTCCTCTTGTTCGCCATCCACTACATCTACAGCCATGTCACCATAGTCCATATCTACAGCTTCTTCATCCAGAGGCAAAAGGGGTTCAGAGGAGAGTTTTCGCGGGCTGGGACGCTTGTTTTCCTGCCGCAAAGCCACTTCCTGAAGCTGTAGCTCCCTCAGTCTTCGAAGTACTATTGCCACCTATTAACAGATATTGGAGTAAAAGGTCTTATTTCTTCTGCATCTTAATTTAAATGATTCTTAATAAATAATTCTTATTTCCATTTAAAGAGAACTAGATCCTCATTTCAGTATCTGGAAATGGCAAAGATTTGATAAATACTTTGACCTAATTCCTACAGCTTGATGAAATTAACAACAGCTAAAAGTCTCACTCCTCATAAAACTTCCCAGAGAACCCAAACTATATTTGCACATCACACATCATTCATAGCTAACCTATCTGGATCAAGCTGGACTGGACCATCACACCTCAAGAGGCAGACACTAGACATATTCATGATTATTTTTTAATATTTTAATGTTTGCTTATATTTAAGAAAGAGAGACAGTGCACAAGCAGGGTAGCGGCAGAGAAAGACAGAGACAGAATCTGAAGCAGGCTCTGAGCTGTCAGCACAGAGCCAGGCACAGGACTTGAACCCAAGAACTATGAGATCATGACCTGAGCCGCAGTCAGATACTCAACTGACTGAACGAACCAGGTGCTCCATTTCTTTTTTTTTTTTTTTAATTTTTTTTTTTTAATGTTTTATTTATTTCTAGGAGAGAGAGAGAGACAGCGTGAGCAGGGGAGGGTCAGAGAGAGAGGGAGTCACAGACTGAAACAGGCTCCGGGCTCTGAGCTGGCAGTCAGCACAGAGCCCGATGCGGGGCTCGAACCCACGAACTGCGAGATCATGACCTAAGCGAAAGTCGGACGCTTAACTGACTAAGCCACCCAGGCGCCCCTTAGGTGCTCCATTTCTTTAAAAATGTCTGAAAATAAAACATGAAGGTTTCTCAAACTTATATCTGTCGTAAACTGTATTGTTAGATATTGCCATCTACATAATTATATAATCTATTTTTCAAGTTCACTACTTTTTCACTTTTTAAGTACTTTTTTTTTTTTTAATGTTTATTTTTGAGAGAGAGAGAGAGACAGGGTGCAAGCAGGGGAGGGGCAGAGAGAAGGAGACACAGAATCTGAAACGGGCTGACAGCACAGAGCCTGATGCGGGGATGCAGGGCTCAAATCCATGGAACATGAGATCATGACCTAAGCCAAAGTCAGACACTCAACCAAAGATGCAACTTAAGAACTTATTTTTTGAGCCAATACTAGAATGTAGCATTATGCTTAGTTTAAAAAAACAAAAAGAAAGAAATTATGTCTTCAATTTACTTTGAACTACATAAAAAAAAAAAGGAATGGTGGATGAATAGAAGGAAAGGTGAATGGATGGATAGATATGTACTAAGTATAGTAAAACGTTCACAATTTAAGTGGTATGTATATAGCTGTTCTCTGTAAAATTCTATTTTGCTGTATGTTTGCAAATTTACATAATCCAAATGTTGAGAAAAGAAAGAGAATGCTGCTATTCTTTATCCAGTATAAACAATCATGATCCTTGATAATATAAAAAATGGCTATTTTCAAGTTAAAAAAAAAGTAAAATAAAAACTATTATAAAAGTAATCTTGAGGGGTGCCTGGGTGGCTCAGTCAGTTAAGTATCTGACTACTGATCTTGGCTCAGGTCATGATCTCACAGTCTGTGAGATCAAGCCCAGCACTGGGCTCTACACTAACAGCGCAGAGCCTGCACAGGATTCTCTCTCTCAGACTCTGCCCCTCCACAGCTTGTGTGCTCTCTCTCTCTCAAAATAAATATACAGACTTAAAAAAAAAGTTATCTTGAAATGTCAAAATTACAGCTGTACTCCAGTACCATGTAATGAGTAAGATATATCTTTTCAAGTTCAGTTACTAAGAAAAGAACTTGTGAATACTCTCCCACCTTATACAGATAGTAATTCTAACATAGTTCTTACCAGCTGTGAATTCTCATCCCTATAGTTGGCAGCAATGTCTTGATTCTCCATAGCACCTCCTAACAGTCCAGTAGAATACGTCCTCAAAGGCTGATCAGCCTCCCGGGCCCATTTGAAAAGATTCTCAACAATTCCCTCCTATAGTAAAGGAAACGAAATAGTATAATTCAGCAAAGACCGTTTTCATAATTAAAGATATAAGCAAATATTTCAGTCTTGTGAAAGAATGTAAAAAACTTTTTTTTATAGTTTATTTTTATTTTTGAGACAGAGAGAGACAGAGCATGAGCGGGGGAAGGGCAGAGAGAGAGAGGGAGACACGGAATCTGAAACAGGCTCCAGGCTCCGAGCCGCCAGCACAGACCCTGATGCGGGGCTCGAACCCGTGAACTGCGAGATCATGACCTGAGTCAAATTCAGATGCTTAACCAACTGAGCCACCCAGGCACCCCAAGAATTTAATAAGATATTTCAATGTTGATCATAAAATTTAAAAATGTGTCTAAGTAGTTTAAAGTACTTGTGCATTCTGTGAAACAGATTACTATCCAGCCACTGAAATTCAAGCTAAAGATCAATAATCATTTAACAGTCCTACCTTAGATGTTTGAAATCCAAAATATTCCATGACCAAAGTGGAAAGCACTAAAAATTCTATGTTCTTCTTTGAAGTTTACAATGCACACTTATTAACTCCACATATCCTAAACTTATTTTTCATTAGTTTTTATTATAAAATAGTACACATAAATATGCACAGTCCAATCAAAGAAAATGAAAATCAACCATGATCTACTTAATAGAAACCTTCCATGTGTTCCTCCTTCTATCACCTGTGTCCTCTCTCCCCAAAAGGTGCCTCTATTACTAAATTTTAACAATTTTCTTGTTAAACTTTTGTTAAATGTTATTTGCTTTAAATAGTATAAACCACACGGCACTGTATTTTTCTGCAACTTACTATTCAACATTATGTTCTTTACATTCACCCTACATTATTACATGAAATTGTCACAAAGAGCATTCAACATAAGACAGACTTTAGACATAATTACTTATTAATTTCTCACATCAACTTTACATGATTGGGTATTTGCTGAAAAGGAAACGGAGTCACCATAAAGTTAAGGAACATACGGGCAGAGCTGGGGTCTGATCCCAGGCAGTGTACCTCCAGATATTCACCTGCATATTTTGCTATTTTGTTGGCTTACAAACCACAACTATATTGGGGGCACCTGGGTGGCTCAGTCAGTTGGGCGTCTGACTTTGGCTCACATCATAATCTCATGTTCCGTGAGCTTGAGCCCCACATAAGGGCTCTGTGCTGACAGCTCAGAGTCTGAAGCCTGCTTCAGAATTCATGTCTCCCTCTCTCTGCCCCTCCCCCGCTGATCGGGGGCGCCTAAGTGGCTCAGTTTGTTACCCGTCCAACTTCAGCTTAGGTCATGATCTCACAGTCTGAGTTTGAGCCCCTCATCAGGCTATTTACTATCAGAACAGAGCCAGTTTCGGATCCTCTGTCCCCCTCTATCTCTGCCCCTCCCTCATGTGGTCTCTCAAAAATATACATTAAAAAAAAAAAAACTGCTACATCACAGGATATATTCATGCTCAACTTTACCAGAGGATGCCAGGCTATTTTCCAAAGTGACTGCAAACAATTCACATTTCCACCAACAGTGAATACTTCTTTTTTTCCTACATCTTTGCCAACACTGGACCACTGTCATACTTTTTACCTGCTGTAGTCTGGTGGGTATAAAAATAGCACTGCATAGGGGCACCTGGATGGCTCAGTCGGTTAAGCGTCCGACTTCGGCTCACATCATAATCTCATGTTCCGTGAGCTTGAGCCCCACATAAGGGCTCTGTGCTGACAGCTCAGAGCCTGGAGCCTGTTTCAGATTCTGTGTCTCCCTCTCTCTCTGATCTTCCCCTGCTCATTTTCTCTGGACAATTTTCTCTCTCTCTCTCAGAAATAAAAACATTAAAAAAATATTTAAAAAAAAATAGCACTGCATGTAATTTTAATTCATCATTTATTAATGAGGTTCAGCATTTTTTTTTCATGCCTATTGACCATTTAGGCTTCCATTTCTGTGAAATACACATCTTTTACAAGTGTTTCATGATAAGCACAAGTTCTTAATTTTTATGTAATCATACTTAACAGTATTTTCTTTTAAGTTTTGTGTGTTTTATATCTGAAACTCTTCCTTAAGTCATGTAGTCATTATTCCATAGATTTCTAAACATTTTAACCTCTTTTCAAAAAATTAACACTCTGAAAAATATATGGGAGAGATTTTGTTTTAAAACATTGACATGACAGGTGCCTATGTGGCTAAGTCGATTAAGTGTCTGACTCTGTTTTGGCTCAGATCACATAACACAGTTCATGAGTTTGAGCCTCTGCATCAGGTTCCATGCTGACAGTGCAGAGCCTGCTTGGGATTTTCTCTCTCTCTCTGTCTCTCTCTCTCTCCTTCTCTGCCCCTCCCCTGCCTACTCTCTCTGCCTCTCTCAAAATAAACTTCAAAAATTTTTAAATATTGACATGAAAATACATTTACTCTTTTAAGTGCCTTTTACTGTTCCCTCTTTCCTATAAAAAACCTCAAAATACTAATTCCAATGAGCTCCTTCTATCTACATGTTACCCAGAATTTTTGTTCCCTCTCCCATTTATTTGGTCAGTACTTCTAGGTTTACAGAAGTACCCTGAAGACATTTTCTACTATTCTCTGGCCTTTACTGCTGCTGTGGTAAAGTCTGTTCTGTTTGATTATTTACAGGAATTTTTTTTTTTTTTTTTTACTCTGGTTGCTTTTTAGATCTTTCCTTTGTCTTTAGTATTTCTTCTCTGAGCTTCCTGAGTGGTCTTGAGTGGTCATGTCTTTCATTAATTTGTAAAATTCTATCTCACCTCCCTGAATATTGCCTTCCCTTTTCTTCCCATTCTTTCCTCCTAAAACTCCTTTAAGATACATTTTGAACTTTCCTAATTCTAGTCTCTATATATCAACTTCTTTCCTATTTTTCAGTTCTTATTTGTAGGGGTTTCATTACTGGTTATACTATCATATCTTCCATTTCATTAATTCTATCTTTAGCTGTGTCTAAACTTCACTCTAATTCATCTACTATGTTTTTAAATTCAGTAACTAATTTTTATATACGCTAGTTCTCTGGTTCCTTTCCCAAATGGCCATTTTCCCCCCCGGTCTTGGGCTTTTCTTAAGAATTTAGATTCTTTTTTTTTTTTTTAACACCCAATAATGTTGAAACTTTTAAACCGTTGAATGTATAATTCAGTGGGATTAAAAACATTCACAATGTTACATAACCATTACCACTATATATTTCCAAAACTTATTATCCCAAACAGAAACTCTGTACCTCCACTTCCAATAGAACAACCAAACAGAAGATGAATAAGAAAACATAAGAGTTGAACACTATATAAACCAATTACATCTAATAGACACATAGAGAAAATTCCACCCAACAAGACCAGAATATACATTCTTCTTAAGTACACATTCTTAAGTACACATGGATCATTTTCTAGGATATACCATGTTAGGCAACAACATGGTTAATAAATTTAAAAAGAATAAACTCCTACAAAGAATTTTTTCCAATCACAATGGAATTAAATGAGAAATCAACAACCTAAGGTAAACTGGACAATTTATATGTGGAAATTAATACACTTTTAAACAACGAAGGGGTCAAAGAAGTCACAGGGAAATTAGATGAATGCGTACCAAAATTTATGGGAGGTAGCACACGCATTGCTAAAAGGGAAATTTATGGCTGCAAATATATATACAATTTTAAAAAGAAGGATCCTGGGGCACCTGGGTAGCTCATTTGGTTAAGCATCCGACTTTGGCTCAGGTCATGATCTTGTGGTTTGTGGGTTCGAGCCCTACATCAGGCTCTCTGCTGACAGCTCAGAGCCTGGAGTCTGCTTCTGATTCTGTGTCTCCCCCTCTCTCTGCCCCTCCCATGCTCATTTTGTCTCTCAATAATAAACAAACATTAAAAAAAGTTATGATATAATAAAGAAGAAGGACCTCAAATCCCTAATAACCTAACTGTACACTTTAAGGAACTAGAAAAAGAGCAAACAAAACTCAAAGGTAGTAGAAGCAAATAATATTGAATGAAGATAAATAAAACAGCAAATACAAAAATACAGAAAATGAAACTAAAAGTTGTTTCTTTGTAAAGACCCAATATTGACAAATCTTGAACAAGACAAAAAAAAAAAAAAAAAAAAAAAGACTCACATTTCTCTCAAAACTGAAAGAGGAATGCCTGGGTGGCTCAGTTAGTTAGGCATCTGACTCTTAAGTTTCAGCTCAGGTCATGATCAAGGTTCAGGAGTTCAAGCCCCACATCAAGTTCTGACTGTAGAGCCTGCTTAGGATTTTCTCTTCCCCTCTCCCTCTGCTCCTCCCACTCTTTCTCTCTCTTCCTCAAAATAAATAAACCTAAAAAACAAATAAAACTTAAAAATACAAATATAACTGAGAGGACCTTACTAGCAATCTTGCAGGAATAAAAAAAAAATTACAAAACACTATAAGCAATTATACGCCAAGAAAATGAATAACTTAGGTAAAATGATAAAATGGACAAATTCCTAGATACACACAACCTACCAAAGCTGATTCATAAAGAAAAACTGAATAAGACTTAAGTAGTAAGGAGACTGAATCAGTCATCAAAAATCTCCCAAAACAGAAAAACTCAGGACCAGATGAATTCACTGGTGAATTCTACACCAAACATTTAAAGAATTAATACCAATCTTTCTCAAACTCTTCAAAAAATTAATAAGGGAACACTTCAAACTCATTCTATGAGGCCATTATCCTGATGCCAAACACACTATGAGAAAACTATAAAACAATATCCCTTATGAATACTGTTACAAAAAAACTCAATAAAATACCAGCAAACTGAATTCAGCAGCACAGTAAAAACATTATATGCCATGACCAATGAGTGGATTTATCCAGGAATCCAAGTATGGTTCAACATACAAAAATCAATCTATCTACCAAACTAATAAAATTAGTGTGCAATTACTGTGAATTAATGGAAAACCATCTGACCATCTCAACTGATACAAAAACAATCTGCTAAACTTCAACACAGTTTCTTTAAAAAATGTTTAATAAATTAGGAACAGAAGGAAACTTCCTTAGCATCATAAAGGCCAGTTTACAAAAAGCCCACTCACATCTAACAACATACTCAACAGTTAAAAAAAAAAAAAAAAAAGACTTTCCCCTAAGATCAAGAAGAAGACAGGGGTGCATGGGTGGCTCAGTCAGTTAAGCGTCCAACTCTGGCTCAGGTCCATGTGTGTCCAGCTCTGCTTACAGCTCAGAATTTGGAGCTTGCTTCAGATTCTGTGTCTCCCTCTCTCTGCCCCTCCCCCACTCATGCACGCATGCCCTCTCTCTCTCAAAAATAAACACTAAAAACAATTTTAGAAAAAACAGAACAAGACAAAGATGTCTGCTTTCACCACTTCTATTTAACATAGTACTGTTAAGTTCTAGCCAGAATTGCGTAAGAAAAAGAAATTAAAGGCATTTATACTGGAAAAGAAGAAATAAAATGATCTCTATTCACAGATGACATAATCTTTTACGTGGAAAACTTCTAAGACTTCACACATGATGTTAGAACTAATAAATGAATTCAATAAAGTTACAGCATACAAAATCAGTTGTATTTCTCTTTTTTAAATTTTTTTAAATGTTTATTTATTTTTGAGAGACCGAGCGTGAGCAGGAGAGGGGCAGGGAGAGAGGGAGACATAGAATTCGAAGCAAGCTCCAGGCTCTGAGCTGTCAGGCACAAAGCCCAAGACGGGGTTCGAATCTACGAACCGTGAGATCATGACCTGAGCAACCCAGGAGCCCCATCAGTTGCATTTCTATACACTAATAATGAAAAACCCAAAAGGGAAATATATCCAATCATTTAAAAGGGACTTCCTAATATCTTTCAGATATTTGTTCTATTTGATTCTTCTCTTTAATTGTTAACTCCTAATCCTGAAAAATTATTTCCTGGTGTATTTTGTAATGTTTTTGTGAACTCACTTCACCTGGAAATTGCTTTTCTGTGAGAATCCCTTATAGCCTGGAATGAAAGCTCCCTCAAGAGTAATTTTACATTTGCTTTTATCAGACACTTAAGGAATATCATTGGTCTAGGAAAATTATTTTGTTGTTAATTTCTTGACTTTGGGGTTCCTATTCATATAACAGAAATTTCAAACATATACCAAAATAAAGATCATACCCAGAGTTTCTCAGAGATTTAGCCACAGAGTTGAGTCAGACTGAGAAACCAGTCATCTTCCATGGCAGTAGGCAGATACATCTCTTTTGCACTGTTTTTTTTTCCATAACCTCTTTATTTTATTTTTTTTATACTTTATTGTCAAGTTGGTTTACATATAACACCCAGTGCTCATNCTCTCCCCCACTATTTTTCTTTTGTACTGTTTCAATGAAGGTCCTTTGGGAGTACCAGTTTTATAAAGAGGTCAAGGTCCCAGTTACAACTGTTCAGCCAAGGTTTTATCTCCTGTCCTTCACTACCACTTTGTTTTTACAGTTAGTTATCTTTGGCACCTAAAGATTTCTATAAGAGTTTATTTTAGTTTATCCAGAATCTGTATGTGCATGCAATAGGAAAGTTTACAAGTTATCCTGGATGGTCAATCTGATAGATCTGGGTCTCTTCCCTTCTTTCTTGAAGTCATTTTTTTCCCCTCTCAGCTTCTAAAAGGTCATATACTCATGGTTTTTTTCCTACCTCATGAGATGCTGTGAGGAATAATATATGATGCAAAACAAATACTTAACACAGGACTAGTGCTCAATAAATGATAGCCATCCACTTACTAAATGATCTCATGGACAGTTTTTCCATAAAGCACCTATTAACATTTTAGAGGAATCTTAATATTCCAGAGTATAAAATCTGGAAACACTCAAAGATTATACTTTCTGAGACTTCATTCTCTCCGACTTTATCCATCCCACCTCCAATAATTTAAGGACAACCTCAAAGAGAAAAACGTTAAAGCAGTACTTAAAAAAATAAGTCCCTAGGGGCACCTGGGTGGCTCAGTCCATTAAGCATCCAACCTCAGCTCAGGTCATGATCTCCCAGTCCATGGGTTCAAGCCCTGCATCAGGCTCTGTGCTGACAGCTCAGAGCCTAAAGCCTGCTTTGGATTCTGTGTCTCCCTCTCTCTCTGCCCCTCCCCTGCTTACCCTGTCACTCTCTCTCTCAAAAATAAACATTAAAAAATTTTTTAATAAAAATAAATTTTTTAAAAAGTCCCTAAAAGGTCCTGATCTGACTAGATTAAGAGCATACACTGACAAACTTAATGATATGAAAAACCTAGTACAGGAACACTTGGCTAGCTCAGTGGGTAGAACATTCAACTCTTGATTTTGGCTCAAGTCATGATCCAGGATCACGGGATCAGGCCCCACACTGGGCTCCACACTGGGCACGGAGCTTATTTAAGGTTCTCTCTTTCTGTCCCTCCCCTGCTTGCATGGGGGGGGAAGGAAGGGAAGGGAAGGGAAGGGAAGGGACGGGACGGGACGGGACGGGATGGGAAGGGACGGGAAGAGAAGAGAAAAACCTAGTGTATAAGTGGTATTAAAGTACTCAGTTCTTTTTTTTCTTTTTTTTAGGTCTTTATTTTGAGAGAGACAGAGAGCAAGCAGGGGAGGAGCAGAGAGACAGGGAGACACAGATCTGAAGCAGGCTCCAGGCTCTGAGCTTTCAGCACAGAGCCCGATGCAGGACTCGAACACACCGACAGTGAGATCATGACCTGAGCCAAAGTTGGACGCTTAACCAACTGAGCCACCTCAAGTGCTCAGTTCCGTAACACACTTAATATAATGAAGAAAACTACACCATCAAATAACTGTAAATAAAAATAAAATGTAAAGCTATTTCACTATCTCTGAAAGTACAAATAAGCAACTTTTTTAAAAAATAGAATCAACTTAGTGAAATATCACAATGTATCACACAAAGAATAAACAGTGTTCAAAAAACTTCTTTTTCTTTTTTTTTTTTAATGTTTTTTTTTTTTTTATTTATTTCGAGGAGAGAGAGACAGCGCGAGCAGGGGAGGGTCAGAGAGAGAGAGAGTCACAGACCGAAGGCTCCAAGCTCTGAGCTGGCAGTCAGCACAGAGCCCAACGCGGGGCTCGAACCCAAGAACCGCGAGATCATGACCTAAGCGAAAGTCGGACGCTTAACCGACTAAGGCACCCAGGCGCCCCAAAAAACTTCTTTTTCATATACTTACTGTATGTACTGGGTTGCAATGTAAAAACATGTTAGTATAGTTCACAAAGTTTGAGAAACACTGCTGTAAAGCAAGGAGTCTTAACCACAGCTTTGTGAAACACCCGTAGCCCATCTTTCCAGAAATAATGATCTCTAACTCATTAATTTACAAGCTATAATTGTTTTTTTAAAGTAAAATATTGATTCACACCAAAAAATTTGCATAAGATACTTCTGAAGAATAAAGATCATATAATCCAACAGTAAGGCCTCACAATCTCAAAGAGAGTTTGTCATCTGTGCTCTAGGACACTGGATTCAAAGTTATGTTATTTCCTATCTAATATATGATTTTGCTTTAATAATTTACTTCTCTCAACATAAATTATTACGAAACAAAACTGTTCTTAAACTACAGAAGTTTTATTATTCAAAATATCCCTTAATGTTGCTGACACCTTTCTAAAGGGTATTTACTTCATTCTAAATACACAATGATGCAACTATAAAAAACCAGAGATGATTTTCTTACAATGACAACCAGGACACTTTTACAAAGCAATGTAAAATCATCTACAGTCTTCTATAAATCTTGAATATACAAATACACTCCTATAAATTTTTCATTTGTCACCTTGGTTTTCAAAAGAATGCATATTAAGGAGCACCTAGATGACTCAGTTGGTTAAGTGTCCAACTCTTGTTTTCAGCTCAGGTCGATCTCATGGTTTGTGGGATGAAGCCCCCCTCCCCCGCTCCCCCCAAGCTCTGTGCTTACAGCTCAGAGACTGCTTGAGATTCTCTCTCTCCCTCTTTCTCTCTGTCCCTACCTTGCTCGTACCCATGCACACACGCGCACTCTCTCTCAAAATAAACAAACATTAATAAAAAATACATATTAAAATATTTCTGTCAAATGCATAGATCTTTTTGGTCTCCCACAATTGTAACTAATTGGAGATTTTTAAATCTTGTCCTTATACAATAGTGCAAATTACAGAATTACAATGTTACTCTCTAAAATACCTTATGTGACACAATTCTGTAACAATTTCCTTAAAAGTTAAATGATGGGGCCCTTGGGTGGCTCAGTCAAACGTCCAACTATTGATCTGGCTGAGGTCATGATCTCACCATTCAGGAGTTCAAGCACCATGTCAGAGCTGACAGCACAGAGCCTGCTTGGGATTCTCTCTCCCTCTCTGTCCCTTCCCTGCTTGCACACACATTCTCTATCAAAAAAAGAAAACTTTTAAAAAAGTTAAATGAAAATCTATTTCCAGATCTTTCATTTGGGTTATACATTTAACTACACTAAGACCTCCAGATTGTTTCAGAACATTAAATTTTAGTATCTTTGAAAAAAAAAAAACTATGTGGCATACCCAATTCACGCTGCAAATTCTTAATGCTGAGAACAAAATACCTGTATCACTTCTAAAGACAGAACAACTAATTTCTGACATCTGAAATATACACAATCACTATCAAATTAACATTTTCTGGTCTCCACAGTACTTATCCTTATTATCAGTTTATTTGTTTGTGCCCTCCCAAATACATTATGTGAAAGTAAGCTCCCATCTTGCTGACAAAAGTGTTATCACCACCTAGCATAAAACACAGCACAAAACAGGTCTTCAAATGGTAACTAAACTAATATTAAATACTACCCCAAAAAAATTAAAAATAAAAAATAAATGCCACAAGAATAGAATGGGCTTTCTCAAAGCAGAAAGTCCTTTCTCACTAAGGAAGACAACTCATCAAGAATAAGGGTTTGGATAAGATCATAAATCCATTCTAAAAACATACGATCTTAACTGGGGCACATGGGTGGCTCAGTCGGTTAAGCGTCTGACTTCGGCTCAGGTCATGATCTCATGGTTCGTGGATTTAAGTCCCACACTGGGCTCTGTGATGACAGCTCAGAGTCTGGAGCCTGCTTCAGATTCTCTGTCTCCCTCTTTCTCTGCCCCTCCTCCACTCATAATAAACATTAAAAAAAATTTTTTTTAATGTTTTATTTTTTTTTGAGAGAGAGAGAGAGACAGCGTAAGCAGGGGAGAGTCAGAGAAGGAGAGAGACACAGAATCAGAAGCAGGCTCCAGGCTCTGAGCTAGCTGTCAGCACAGAGACCGACACGGGGCTCGAACCCACAAACCACGAGATCATGACCTGAGCCGAAGTCGGATGCTTAACCGACTGAGCCACCCAGGTGCAACCCAAAAATAAATTTTTTAAACATATGTCTTAAGACTTTAAGATATCTATAGCACTTAAGCAGCAAGTACCCATGAAAACAGTTACTCATATTTTTCCTATCGATTTCTTATATTTCTATAACATATATTATTGTTATAAAAACGTGTAGCAATTATCTTAACAAAGACAAATCAAACAGATCAACATTCAATTTAAAAACAAAATGACTTTTCTTTTTAGTAAGTACCTTTTCTTGAAAGACAACAGCAGTTTCCAGCCCTGGCATGATGTCCAATAGGAGTCTGCAAGCTGCAGTGTTTAAAGGGGGCTCTCGGCTTGTCATCACATATGCATTCACCAGCTGTAAGAAAAACAGAGGAATACTTTTCATCTGAAATTCAACCCAGGCAAATTAATGAAGTCTAATAAACTCTTAATATATTCCCATCACTTGCCTAAGGGGTATTTAAGAAGATTATCCCTAACAATTACTAATTAAACCCTTATTTATCATAACCCACTGAGCCATGGTGGGATCATATATTATTTATTCTGCAGCTTTAAAATCAAATCTCCTGGCTTAGTCAGTTAAGCGTCCAACTTTCGCTTAGGTCATGATCTCGCGGTTCGTGGGTTTCGAGCCCTGCGTCGGGCTCTGTGCTGACTGCCAGCTCAGAGCCTGGGGCCTGTTTCAGAGTCTGTGACTCCCTCTCTCTCTGACCCTCCCCTGCTCACGCTGTCTCTCTCTCTCTCTCCTAGAAATAAATAAAAAACATAAAAAAAAATTTTTTTAAATAAAAAATAAATAAATAAAATCCCCCCAAAAGAACAAATCAGCAACCACAGAAATTAAAGCTCAAAGAATATCAAGAAGAGGGGCAGGGGAGGCTCAGTCAGTTAAGCATCTGACTCCTGTTTTTGAATCAGGTCATGATCTCATGGTCCTGAGATGGAGGCCAACTCAGGCTCTGAGCTGGGTATGGAGTATGCTTAAGATTCTCTCTCTCCTCTCTCTCTTTCTCTCCTCTTTCTCTCTCTCTCCCCCTCCCTCCCTCACCATCTGCCACTCCCCCGCTCTCACACATGTCCTCTCTTAAAAAAGAATATACAGAAGAAATCACTCCCTATTCTTTTTTTAACCCCTACTCTTACATACACTTTTTCAGAAGAACAAAGCAGGGCAAGATAACCAACCCCCTCCAGATTCTTGACAATGGTTAATGAAAAATGTGAATTTTGTACTTCTACTATAAATACATTTACTATTATATACAAATTATAAACATACATAAATGCATTAATAAAACTTTCCTTCTAGCATTCAAATATTATTGAATCTCTACTACTAAGTGGCATTATGTACTGTGCTGGGTATACAACAGTGAATAAGATGCAGTCCCACCATCAAAGGGTTCATAATCCAACAGAGTTGACAGTTGGAAAAACAAATTATCTTGAGTACAGGATGCTATAGAAGTCTACAGGAGGTCACACAACCGTGCAGAGGAATCAGAGAAAGGCTTAAGAAGGGAAAGGATTCCAAGCCAGAATGTAAAGGACAAGTAGGAGTAGCTAAGGAAGAGTGGGGAGGAGAGGCAAGTCAAAGGGCAAGAATTTAAAATTGAAAGAACAAAGGCCGGAGAAAGATTGGGTTTATAAACTGAGAAATTTAAAATTCATCATGAAGGCAATGGGAAACCACTAATGGATTAGAAGCAAGAGGATGCCATGATCACTTTTTGCATTTTAGAAAAATTTCTGGGCTATAAAGCGAAGAATAGGCTGGAAGAGAAGACAACAAGATGAGAAACCAGTTAAGAGGTTATTGCAATAACCAAGAGAGAGATGATGGTAGGGGCTAAACTAAGGTCTGCCAAGAAGGGCATAAGGAAATGGAGGGGTTTGTAAAGTTAAATGAAAGGGAATGATAAGACCTGTAAGTTTAACTGAATTAAGAGAGCTTGGAAAAATAAAAGATAACTTCTACCTGGCTGGATAAGGACACCATTACTGATCTAGAGAACAAGAGAAACAGATTACAGAGCAAACCATTAGGTGGAATTCAAGGTGCCTGTGGGGAATATCCAGGTGGAGATATCTAAAAGGCAGCTCAACATTTCCAGAGAAGCAGAGAAGAGACCGTGGTGACCAAGAAATAAATTGGAGTTAATATAATACAGACAATAACAGCTAGTACTTACTGAGCCCTCATGTACTAGGTTTTGTGCTAAGCACTTTTTTTTTTAAGTATATGTGCTGCCAAAGCGAGCACAGCACTTTTCGAGACTAATTTCATTCAAAGATTACAAAAACATTTTAAAGGGACGATCATCTCTATTTTATAGATTAGGAAAATAAAGCTTGGAGAAAACAAAGTTTGGAGAGGCTTAAGTTGCCTCAAGATCAAACTATCAGTGAACAGTGAAGCTGTATTTAAACCCAAAACATGGACTCCAAAGCCCATGCTCTCAAGGATCATGCAATTCAGCCTCCAAAAACAAACCTAACAGCTATAACTTACTGAACAATTGCTATGTCTCAGGCCCTGTGAATGCTATATATATTCCCCCCCTCATTTACATCTCAACAGCCCTGAGTTAGAGAAGGTATCTTTCTCTCCCTCCACATGCCCAGCGCACATACCACAGCCGTCAGTGCAGAATCATACCTCATACATCACTGAATTTTCTATTCAGAAACTCAAGAAAATGTCTATATTCTCAAACTCAAAATCATCTTGCCCAAGGATAAGCATAGATGCCTTGGGAGTCCTTGTCATATTCAACCAACCAAAGAGAAAACACCTTGGCCACAACCAGGACTTTGGTAAGAAAGAAATCCGTTGATGACTCTTAGCTGGTTGAACCAATACCAAAATAAATAAATAAATAAACCTACCCACTCTTTTCCCAACTTTGTCAAGACCTCAAGAGAAAGCAAATTATTTATAAACAATAAAGATATAGCAACCGCTGATGATAATCCCTTGAGAAAAGTAAGAAGCAAACCTACTGCATTCATGAAATCATCATTCTTGAAGAGTATTCTCAGCAAGTGGCCCAGCATACATTCTGGATCAGCTCGACCTACCAAAAGAAGAGGGGAGGAACAAACAAAGGAATGAGTAAGTCATCCCAATCAAGCAACTCAGACTCTGGAAAGGCACCTGGGTTGTTACAAGTACCATTAAAATGCCAGCAAAAATAAACAGAAACAAAGAAAAATTCTTTTGATGAATCAGATTTCATAAGAAACATTCTCTAAAATTAAAAGTGACAATATAAAAACTTGAGACTAAAATTAAAAGTGACAATATAAAAACACTGCTCTCTAACTTTCCCATCTCCCAGCTCATTGCCTACACAGCCATGCTAAATTAAATAAATGTGCACTAGACCCAGACCAGCATTACTAAGAGTACACAAGGTCTAAAAAAGAATCATAAAGGAGCCTAAGAGAAAGAAAACCCCTGATTTCCCAGCCAGATTAAGGTAGGAAGCACAACTTCTGATGGATGGCCTGGAGGAGGTAAGACTCTAAATCTAATCTCTTTTTCAACTGTATGCCAAAAGTAGCAGAAATGCATCCTCAAACCTGTAATGATATTCCAGGTTGTGGGGGCAGGACACAGGAATGGAATCCCATAAAGTAATCACCAACTCTAAAGATACGGTAAGTTTGGCCATCTTAACTTCTGAGCTCCTGGGGAAAGAAAGGCCAGGAACCTAGATCTACTCAATACACAAGACTAAAAGTAAAAGAATTAATGACTGGTAGAATTATTGGTTTTTAAAACAGATACCATCTATTTTAATTTTCCTTTAAGATTGTTAGAGTGGCAAATTTAGTCAAACTCAAAACACAATTTAGGATGAAGAAAAGATGTGAGCCACTGCTATGAAGTTTCTCCCAAGTTGTAATCAGTATTCCAAAGTAAATCACAAAAACAAAAGTTACGGGATGGTATCATAAAAACTGGATGAAGACCTCAAATAACATATTTCTCTGTTAATAAATGACAAAACTCATGTTTATTAATAAAAATTATACCTAATAATGTAAGAGGTAGGGAGGAAAAAACGGTCTTTAAAATTTTCTATTGAAAACTCTATCAATCATCATTCTGTCTTTCCCTTCTTCCTCATTACCATTTCATCCTTTCCAAGGCCCTTCCAAGGTCACTAAGCATGATCATCTCTCTTTTAATTCTTTTCATCACCCCATAAGTTAACTTAATTTCTTCTCTCACATTCACATTTGTACTTCTTTATGCTCTGATTGCCTTACTGAAGATAAGAGTTAAATAGGTGAATAGTCCTCCAAAGTCACAAGTGAGGATGTCTACGACAAGAGCAATAGGTAATATCACATAAATAACTGGACACTCAATTTCAAATACCTAGCCTACTTATATCTGAGAACAAAAGTCTAGGAAATAGAAATAAAACTGTACCATTCAGGTGGGTATACAATATTCTTATTTTTACAAATCCACTCATTCTCATATCTCTCCACACATACAATAGCTCTTTTTTCCACAAAGGACTGCTTCCCACTTTACACAGAGAAAGTCTGATTTGTTTTCCCACCGGTACCCTACCTTAGAGAAAACATAAAATGGCAACGTCTCAAGTCTCATATAGTTCTGTATCATACCAAATTCTATGCCAAAGCAGACTGGATTGTCATGGTTCTCATTAGTCCAAAATAAAACCAAATTAACATGAAATGGCATACTTGGGATGCTGAGAATCTAAAGCAAACATCAAGAAACCTGTTTATTATTCAAGGTTTCAAGTACCAGTTTCCTAAATAAAGCAAGGCGTTGAATGTATTTTCAACTACATTTCCTCATTGGTAAAAGGATAATTATCCCTTTTACTCATTCAAAGAATCCAAATTCATAACTTGTTGCAAACTTTTTTAAGGCACAGAGAATAATCTCTTCTGGGTTAAAAGTCAGAAAGGGAGAACATTTTTCTCTTTTTCAGTAATCATACCAATGGAGTCAATAATGCATACCTACATAATTTAGCTCCTTACTTATCTTCTATTTGAGATGTAAATATTACAAAGATTTCAATTTTTCAGGGATTTATTTTTCCTTACTACCCCCACCTTGAGCAATATTTTAACAATTAGATGGTCTTAAAACTTAGCATAAAAGATGCTATTTCAATTTAAAATTTTCCTATTAAGCTATTTTCTTTTAGAAGAAAATTAGAACCAGGGTTAAGAGAACACAGGTCTCACCAGGATGTCGGTCATCAAATGGGTCTGGATCTCCCTTACGATATTCTTCAGTTTCTTTTTCAATCAATTCAGACATCCTAGCACAAAGGGAAGACAGGGTCAACTCTAGACAAGCATACAAAAAAATGTACCACCACCTACTATAGTCAATTCAACAAAGTGTAAAATAAAGGTAAAAAGTTAGAAAAAAGATACTTTCCTAATGAACACAGAGATCTAAATAAAAACAATGTCAACTCCCAAATTCATTCTTCTCTCCACTTTCCTATCTCAAAAAATTTGGACTCCCATCCCCTCAGGAGCCAAAAAACCTAGGAGTCATTAAACCTTCCCTTTCTCTCACTCCCACAATTCCTGTTGGCGCTACCTACAAAGTCTCTGATTTCAGTCTGTTGTTGTTGTTTTTTTTTTAAATTTTATTTAGAGAGAGTGCAATCAGGGGAAGGGCAGAGAGAGAGGGAGAGAGAGAGAAACCCAAGTTAAGTTCCAAGCTGTCAGTATGGAGCCCAGCACAGAGCTCAAACTCAAGAACCATGAGATCATGACCTGAGCCAAAATCGAGTCGGGCACTTAACCAACTAAGCCACCCAGCGCCCCTCAATCATTTCTTTAAATCTTGACCATTCCTATCCCTGTCCAGACCACCATCATCAAATGCATGAACCACCTTTTCCCCAACTTCCAGCTTCAATGTTTGACACTTCATTCTCCAATTTCCAACAACTTACCACAATAACGTCAATTAAACCCAAATACTACTATGGCTTATACTAACCCAGCTTCTGTCAGCATCTCTGACTTCTACTCTGCATTTCACTTTAATAAGCTTCAGTCACATGGTCTTCTCTGCTCTTCAGAGAGTACAAGTTCACAATGGTTTCAGGGCCTAAGTGCTGTTACTTCAGCCTGTGACATATTCCCCCGACCCCCAACTCCTAAGCTCCCACCTATACCCCAAGCAATCACTCATCTGCTTTCTCTCATCACAGATTAGTTTTGGGGCCTGTACTAAAATTTCATACAAATGGAATCATTTACACTCTTTTTTATGACTGGCTTCTTTAGCCCAGCATATTTTGAGTGATCCACATTTCTTGTTACATGTATCAATAGTCTTTTTTTTATTCATGACTTCTTTTTGAAATAAGAAAAATCACATTTTGAATACCCTACGCAAGACTGATATTTTAACCTACTGTAACAACAATCAAATATAAGGCTATCACACTCTCCAATATCTGTCATGCTCTGTCTTAACTCCAGCTCTCCTATATGCTTTATTTCTACAAAACTATACTTCCTAGTCTTAAAAGTTAAGCTCCCTGCAAAAACTCTTGCCCACTCTGGCATATTTTCCCCATTAGGTCTCAAAAATATTTCTACTTTTTCTACCCTTCCCTTTAATAATCTTTTTTAATGTTTTATTTATTTCTGAGAGAGAGAGAGACACAGAATCTGAAGCAGGCTCCAGGCTCTGAGCTAGCTGTCAGCACAGAGCCCGATGGCGGGGCTCAAACCCACGAACTGTGAGATCATGACCTGAACCGAAGTTGGACGCTTAACTGATTGAGCCACCCAGACACCCTATCTACCCTTCCCTTTAAACTCTGAAACTTCTCTTTGCCACAAAGGGCTGTCACATAATATATGTTTAGAATTATGTATCATAAAATCTACTAGTATTTTCAGTTGAAACTAAGCAATGTAGGACAGAAATTAAAAACATGGATTCTGGAGCCAGATAGCTAAGGTTTGAATCATACCTCTTCCACTGTGTGTGACTTCGATCAAGTTATTTAACATTTCTGTGCCTCATCTATAAAATGAGGGGAGTAGTCCCTACCTTAGAGAGTTTCCTTGAGGTTTAATATATGTACTCTGCTTTGAACAAAGCCTGGCATGTGAGAGCTAGTTAAGTATGGTAACAATGAAAATTGAGAATCAAAAAAACAAACAGAAAAACAACTTAAGGTAGATTTGACTGGGATGGGGCAGGAAGGAGTCTTACGGAGGCAGTACTCATGTTCTTTAACATGATATAGGTGATATTTTTGTAAGTAAAGAATCCATCAAGCAGAGCACTGTACAGTATATGTCTCAAAAAAAAAAAAAAAAACCATAGGACTTGGGTAACACTCACATAGCTTGGCCTAATTCTAGTCCCTTTTCACAGAATCAAGTCAAAGGCTTAACTATAACTAAAATAACATAAGTAGTAAATGAAATGTCAAAGGTGAAAAAACATGTATTTTTCTTAGGAAAATTGCCAAAAAAAAAAAGTTCTGAAAGTTGTGGCAAATAAGAGGCAAGCCTGAAATTCATTTGCTGTTCATGGACTATACCAAAACATGTACTCATCTGAGGTGGGCATAAAGGAGAGACCATAGACATGTGAAAGAACTTCAGGAAATATCCAGTGAACTACCACACCCACAATTTGGATGATGGGAACTGCCCCTTTCAAAAATAGTGGACTTTTAACATGTCCTACTAGCTCTTAAACTTTCTGTCTAACCTTGAAGGGCCTTAAAGATCTTGCTCTATGTTAACTTTATTTTCCATTCCTACCTTATATTCACCCTTCACTCTGGTAAGGGCCCTTTCCTCACTGCCACAAAAACATGCCTCAATTCCTTCTCCCCTTGATGCTTTTCTCAGTTACATTTTTCACTTTTCCTAGGAAAACTTTCTCTACTTTTCATCAAGCTGTGTCTGCCATCTTTCAAGTCCCTATTCCAAAAAACCTTTACCACATCCTGCACTGGAAAGCCCACTTGGAATTAGGAGTTAAAACCCAAAATTCTAAGTTTAGGTTTCCACTGTCTATGTTGTCTTTTGCAAGTAGCTCCAAGGAAGGCTGCCATTTAATAATGTAGCTCTCAGTGATACTTTTAGTGACAAATGAGGAAACTGAGGTTCAGGGAAGTGTCTGACAGTACCAACACACAAATCGTTCTCAAATATTTGTTAAGTGAATAAAAGAAACTGACTCATCCAAGTTTTTTCCATACTCATAACCACTGCAATATTAAGGAACCATATTGCCCAACTTAACACCTCATTATATATTAATTTGTACTACTATGCATTGTTTCATATTGGTTAGTTGCCCCCAGATGGTGATCTTCTTAAAGACAGAGCCCCTCTATTTAGGCTTTGCACTACTGAGTATCATAGCACAGTGACAAAGTGGAGAGTCACATAGGATCATGAATGTGAAATATTCTTGAAAATAAAACATTGAGTATCTTTTTTTTTAATGTTTTAGTTATTTCTGCGAGAGAGAAAGAGACAGATAGACAGCATAAGCAGGGGAGGTCAGAGAGAGAGGGAAACAGAGAATCTGAAGTAGGCTCCAGGCTCCAACCTAGCTGTCAGCACAGAGCCTGATGTGGGGCTCAAACCCACAAACCATGAGATCATGACCTGAGCCGAAGTCAGACGCCCAACCGAGCCACCCAGGCTCCCCAAAAACATTGAGTATCTTTAGTATTATGTACTCAATAAATATTTTTTTCAGTTAGGTGAATCTACCACTAACATTATTAATCCTATTTATGATTCTCTCCTTTTATGGACTATTATACCAAGAGTCCATGTTTTAACTGCACAATACTTAGATTCTTTAATTCACTGTGGCTGTATCTTGTGATCAATAGTAGTTCCTAATCTCCAATGCCCCTACAAATTTAAATCCACTTTCTACCAGTCGGCAATAATCTTGTTCCTAAAAAAATAAATAAATAAACTGCACTTTTCACATGTTCCCCATGTATCAAGAGCAACAAAGCATTTATCCCTGTTTAAACTTTCAAAAGATCATAGTTCTCTTTATTCCTGTAGAATACATCATTACATAAACAAAAGGCTTTTTTCTCTGCTCTCTCAAAGATTAGATGTTAAAAATCCCCATGTTCCAGGGACCTCCCACTTAGAAAAACCATAGGCATCCCTCTCCAGCCTTTATTTTTCATTCTCCTATTTAATACAATCATTTAGTAAAATTATGTCCCAAATAGTTACTATGTACCAGGCATGCACAAGTTATTGTCCGAGAAGACACCAATAAAAAAGTGTAGTACCGGTCTTCAAAAAACTTATAATTTAGTAAAGTGACATATGCAAAAAGAAAAGAATTATACTACAATGTGATTAGAGTTAAAAATGGGGGGTTATTATAATTATACATTTTATATGTGTGTGTGTGTATACACACATACACATACATGCGTATGAACAATGAAAGTATTAAAAAAGAAAAAAAGGAGTGCCCAAACCTATCTGAAAATATCAAACTCAGCGAAGGTTTTACAGACATGATTCTCCAACTGATTCTTTGCCAGACAGACAGACATACCAAAGAAAGGCATTTCAGGCCAAAGGAACAGCAAGTGTAAACATACACAGACATTACAAAATATGGTACTATTCCTTACTGAAAGAGACTAATACTGTGAGGCAGAAAAAGGAAGTGGGGGCCAAATTATAAATGGTTTCCTAGGCTACTCTAAAAAGTTTATATTTTATTCGGTAGGAAAAATGGAGTCAAAGAAGAATTATGATCAAAGATATAAAAATCAGATTTGTGCTTAGAAAGAGGACTCTTTCAGCCAAGAGGAAGATGTATTAGAAGAGGGTAAACTGGAGATGGAGAGAAAATTCACATTGCCTTCTCAGTCAAGACATGATCAACATCCAATGAAGTAAGTGGTAAAGGGGAATGCGGAAGCAGAAAAAGCAGATATCCTCAGGGCTTGGCGACTAAACTGTGCTAGTAGAGGAACACACTGGCGAGATGGTTTTCAGGTTTTTAGTTTGAAACTATGTACTCCAAGCAGAGAGTACAAAAGCACAAACTGTGAAAGAGAAAGAAGGCAGGATGAATAAGCTCTATTAGACATGGTATGTTTCAGGTGTCTGCAAATAGCCAGGTAAAGATGTGAACACCAACCAGCTGAGAAAAAGGTCTGAAATTTTTAAAAAGAGAGACATGAAGCAGAAATAAAGATTTTAAAGTGAACCTAAGAATAAGGTTTTAAGTCATGTACAGGAATGAAACTATCTAGGTAGAATATTCAGGGTAAGGAGAAAAGAGAACCACCAACAAAACCCTAGGATTGAAACACAGACAAGAGAAGAACCTAAAAAAGAGAGTAAGAACTACAGCCTCAGAGGAAAAGTAAGAAATTTAAAGAGCTACAAGTAGTAGTGAGATAAAGATGGATTTAGAATTCAGTGAAGATAAAAATGTTTCCCTACTACTCTCCAGTTTTTCCTTTTTAAAAAAAACATAATTGTTCATTCATACCTGGTAAGGATAGGTACCATGTCCTGCCCACTGCCATGTTCCTTTTCCCACTGCTCCAGCAGGGTAGTGAGCTCAGCTTTGGAGTCCACATGCACCGCTACTGTAGTCATGGCTTGGCCTAAGGAATCAAAAATTTAATAACACATGAATACAGGCAAATAAACCAGACATACTTCCTATAGTGAGAAAGGAGAAAAGAGATGAGCAAGCAACAAAAACTTAACTCTGAGCCCCCTCAGATAATTTTATTTGTGGTATAGTGGTAAACCCAGCACTGGAAGCCGGAATACTCTTCAAGTCCTTTCACCCTCTCCCAACCACTGTTTGCTTGATTATCAAATAAGACAAACTGGATCAAAATTATGATTCTTACCTTTCTAGGATCAGGAACCCATTTTGGGAATCAGACAAAAAGCTGGGGTCCCTTTCTCCACTCAAAAAAATGCATATACCTAAATACCACACATACAAAAATCCCTAGACTACATCTCTGAGGTCCAAAACTTTGAAGCCATATATTTTAAGTTTATTTTGAGAGAGAACAAGAGATAACACGTGTGCACAAGCAGGGGAGGGAAAGAGGGAGAGAGAGAATCCCAAGCAGGCTCCACACTATCAGTGCAGAGCCCGATGTGGGGCTCAATCTCATGAACCATGAGATCATGACCTGAGTTGAAATCAAGTCAGACACTTAACTAAGCCACCCAGGGTCCCTGAAGCTACTTTTTTTTAAATAGAAAACGTAGCAAAAACCACTCCCCAAAATATTTTGCTCTTGTAAGTCTTTGTAAGTCTTGTAAGTTCTATGAAAGATAAATAATACATTTCTGTCAATTCTTAACAAAAGGCCAAGAATTAAAGTATATCATTACCAACATGAAAGTTGAGGAGGAGCATTATAAACCCATTTGTCCTTCAGGCTTCTTACTCTCTCCCAGCTGATTTCCTAGAAGGAGCATGAGAGGATGGAGAGAGGCAGAGAAGTTGGTGGTTGAGTGGTCAGCCCACAGATACAGAAGGACACAGAGCTGAGACAAGCTTTAACGGAGATGCCATGAGACATCCACATAAGGAAGACAGATTTATTTATAAGGGGCACCAAAAGGGATAAAGGAAACTCAAATATTTAGATGGTCTACAGACCAACTTCTTTGCCAAAGTAGTCTTAAGATCAAAATGTCAGGCTTTCCCTGCAAAATTTGTATTTTTACAGAAATAGCAACCATTCTATAAAAACACTTTAACACTAGAAAGGGATTACTATCTGACCTAGAATTATTATTAACTCTTCTGAAGATATCTACCATAAGACCAAAGAAAATACATGTGAAAAATACCACCAATTCTCTAGAAGGTAAATATTTGTGGGGTGCCTCACTGGCTCAGTCAGAGGAGCATGTGAATCTTGATCTCAGGGTCGTGAGTTGGAGCCCCACATTGGATGAAGAGATTAAACTTTTTTAAAACTTTAAAAAATAAAATAAAACGTAAATATTTTTAATAAAGTAGCAGCATTTCTAACAGTACACTGTGATTCATATCACCAAAGGAGACTATTTCCAAACAAAATTTTTTTTAATTTTTTAACATTTTCTTTTTTGAGAGACCAAGAGAGACAGAGCACGGGCAGAGGGGCAGAAAGAGAAGGGGACACAGAATCCGAAGCAGGATCCAGGCTCTGAGCTGTCAGCACAGAGCCCAACGTGGGGCTCAAACCTATGAACCGTGAGATCGTGACCTGAGCCAAAGTCCATCGACACTTAACCGACCGAGCCACCCAAGCGCCCTGCCAAACAAAAAAATTTTTTAATTTAAGCCCTCTTTTCTGCAGAGAAGAATCCACATTTTTATTGTTGTTGTTTCTTTTTTTTTACTTGAAGCAGGCTCCAGGCTCCAAGCTGTCAGCACAGAGTATGATGCGGGGCTCAAACAGTGAGATCATGACCTAAGCCAAAGTCAAACACTTAACCAACAGAGCCACCCAGGCACTCCTTGTTTGAACATTTTTATTTTGAGAGATATAACGGGGCTTGAACTCACAAACCATGAGATCATGACCTGAGCTCAAGTCAGAAGCTTAACTGCCTGAGCCACCCAGGTACCCGAAGAATCAACATTTTTAGTCTTTCTGGCCAGCGTCACAAAAAAAGGAAATACTGCAGGTGTGACTAATATGGACCTCTGATTTTAACTGAAGAAAACCTAGGCTATATTTTTTAGTCACCATACACTATGCATTTTTTAAAATATCTGTATTTGGAATGATTTGAGATTTACAAGAAAAATTGCAAAGGTAGTAGAGAGAATTTACATATACCCCTCAACCAGTTCAGTTTCCCTAATCCACCATATTACTTTATAGCAGCACAATTTCAAAATTAAGAAACCCAACATTGAGGGGCACATGGGTGGCTCAACTGGTTAAGCATCAGGGACCTTCAGTTCTATGCATTGGCATATGTGTCTATCTTAGTGCCAGGACTACACTGTTTTAATCACTGTAGCTTTGTAGTAAGTTTTGAAATCAAAAGTGTGAGGGGCACCTGGGTGGCTCAGCTGGTTAAGACCACATTGGGCTCCACACTGAGCATAGAACCTGCTGAAGATTCTCTCTCTCTCCCTCTTCCTGGCTTGTGCTCTTATTCTGAAAGACAGACAGACCCAACATTGGTACTTTATCATTAAATAAACTTAACTTGATTCAGATTTCACCAGGTTTTCCATTCATGTCCTTTTTCTGTTCCAAGATCTCATCCAGGATACCGCATAGTATTTAGTTGTTATGTCTCCCTAGTATACTCTGGTCTACAACAGTTTTTTTAAGTTGTTTCTTGTTTTTTCATGACCTTGACAATCTTGAGGAATACTAGCAATGGGCCTTAGGGGGTGGGGGGAACAAAATAATTTACACCAATTTTTTTCAACAGTAAAATTTTATGATGAAGATCTAAAAACTGGGAAAAGCAGCAACAGCAAAATTAATCTCTTAAGACACATCCCGAAAGTGTTAAGAGAAAGATGGCTTTCCTAGTGAACTCTAACAAACATTTAGAGAAAACTAACATCAATCCTCAAATCCTTTCACAACAAACAAAAGATACTTGCTAATCCATTCCATGAAGCCAGCATTACCTTTATGCCAAAACCATATAAAGCCATCACAAAAAAACTACAAATATCCTTTATCAAAACAGACGCAAAAATCCTCAATAAAAGACTAGCAACACATTAACAGAATTATAGATCATGACCAAGTGGGATTTATTCTAGGAATGCAAAAGTAGTTGAACATACAAAACTCAATGTAATATATTAATAGGATGGGGGGAAAAAAACGCATGCTCATCTGACAGAGAAAAAAATCAGGTAAAATCCATTACCCCTTTTGTGAAAGAAAAGAAAAAAAACAACTGGGAACAGAAAAGAACTTCTTCAACATGGTAAAGAGTATTTAAAAACCCACAGCAGGGCACCTGAGCAGCTCTGTCAATAAGCATCCAACTCTTGATTTCAGCTCAGTTTATAATATCATGGTTCCTGAGTCTGAACCCCATGTCTGGCTCTGCATGGGCAGGGATTCTTGAGATTCTTGCTCTTTCTCCCTCTCTTTCTCTGCCCCTCCCCCGCTCACACTCTCTCTCAAAATAAATAAACTTAAAAAAAAAAAAAACCTACCACTAACATTATACTCAATGGTGAGACTGAAAGTTTTCTCCCTAAAAATCACCAAAAAAAGGATGTCTGCTTTCACACTTACATTAAATGCTGTACTAGAATTCTAGCCAGAGCAATTAGATAAGAAAAAGAAAAAGCATCCAAGTTGGAAAGAAAGAAGTAAAACTATCCTTACTCACATGTAACATAATCTATATATAGAAAATCCTAAAGAATTCACCAAAAAATGCTAATTAAAAAATTTGAGGAAACTTAGAGTACAAGATCAACACAAAAAATCAGTTGTACTGCTACATGCCAGCAACTAACAATCCAAATATGAAATTAAGAAAACAATTTTGGGGCACCTGGGTTAACTCGGTCAGTTAAGCATCTGACACTTGATTTCGGCCAGTCATGATCCCAGAGTCATGGAATCAAGCCCGATTCCCTCTTAAGGCACCTGGGTGGTTCAGGTGGTTAAGAATCTGACTTCATCTCAGGTCATGATCTTATGATTCAAGTCTGAGCCTCACATCAGGCTCTCTGCTATCAGCATGGAGCCCTCCTCGGGATCCTCTGTCCCACTTTCTCTGCCCTCTCCCACTTGCTCTTTCTCTCAAAAATGAATAAACATTTTTTTAATTTCATTTATAATAGCACCAAAAATAACAAAATATTAAGGAATAAGTTTAACTCCAAAAAGCACAAGACTTATACACTGAAAACTACAACATATTGCTGGAATAAATTAGAGAAAATTCAAATACATGAAGACACCCTATGTTCACATTATTAGAAGATTTAATATTGCTAAGACAGCAATACTCTCCAAAGTGGTCAACAGCCAATGCAATCCCTATCAAAATCTTAACCTTTTTTTTTTTTGTAAAAATGGAAACACTGACAACCAAAACTATCTTTTTTTTTTTTTTTTAAATGTTTTATTTATTTCTAGAAGAGAGAGAGACAGCGTGAGCAGGGGAGGGTCAGAGAGAGAGGGAGTCACAGACTCTGAAACAGGCTCCAGGCTCTGAGCTGGCAGTCAGCACAGAGCCCGACGCGGGGCTCAAACCCACGAACTGTGAGATCATGACCTAAGCGAAAGTCGGACGCTTAACCGACTAAGCCACCCAGGCGCCCCCAAAACTATCTTTAAAAGAAAATTAGAGGATTCGCATTTCTGATTTCATTTATTTATTTATTTTAATCGGGGAGAGCGCGCACACAGCGCACACATCCAAGCAGGGGAGAAGGGCATTGAGAGAGAATCCTAAGCAGGCTCTATGCTCAGCGCAGAGCCCAACGCAGGGCTTGATTCCACAACCCTGGGATCATGACCTGAGCCAAAATCAAGAGTAGATGCTCAACCAACTGAGCCACCCAGGTGCCCCTCACACTTCTAATTTCAAAACTTACTACAAAGCTACAGCGATCAAAATAGTATGGTACTGGCACTAAAACAGACATATACACCAATGCAACAGAACTGAGAATCCAGAAATAAAAAATTCACATTTATAATCAACTAATTTTCAACAAGTATGCCAGATCATTCAATAGGAAAAGAATTTATTGAAAGACCAGTAGACCATTAATAGAAAGACTAATAGTGTTGAGACAACTGGATATCCACGTGCAAAAGAATAAGGTTGAATCCTTGATTCATACCATCTACAAAAATTAACTCAAAATGGATCAAAAACCTAAAAGTGGAAGCTTAAACTATTAAACTCTTAGAAGTACACATAAAGGTAAATCTTCATGGCCCTGAAACTGGCAAGGGATTTTTATTTATGACACCAAAAGCATAAGCAACAAAAGAACAAACATATAAACTGGACTTCAATGTTTAAAACTTTTGTGCATCAAGGCATCAAGGGACATTATCAAGAAAATGAAAAGATGACCCATGAAATGGACAAAATATCCGCAAATCATATATCTGATAAGGATCAACTATCCAGAATATATAAATAAAACTCCTACAATTCAACAACAACAAAAAAAACCTGATTTAAAACAGGCAGAGAACCTGAATGGGCACTTCTCCAAAAGATGCTCTATGTCATAAGCCATCAGAGAAATGAAAATCAAAACCACAACAAGATACCACTTACACCTACTAAAATGAGTAGAACCAAAAAAAAAAAAAAAATCAGAAAATAATGAGCATAGGGATACCTGGGTGGCTCAGTCAGATAAGTGTCCAACTCTTGATTTCGACTCAGCTCATTATTCTCCCAGTTTGTGGGATGGAGCCCTGCATTAGGCTCTGCGCTGACAGCACAGAGCCTGCTTGGGATTCTCTCTCTCCCTCTCTCTACCCCTCCCACTCATGCACACATGCTCTCTCTCAAAATAAACATTTAAAAAAAGAAGAAAATAGTGAGCACAGGCAAGGTTATAGAGAAAATGGAAAGCACACTGCTGGTGGGAACAAAGAATGGCATTACAGCTATGAAAAACAGTTTGGTGCCTCCTCAAAAAGTTTTTTAGAAAGTTAAACAGAGAATTACCACATGACCCAGCAATTCCACAGTAAGGCATATACACAGAAGAACTGAAAAAGATATTTGAAGAAATATTTGTACACAAATGTTCAAAGTTAGCATATTCACAATAACCAAAAGGTGGAAACGATAGCCAAAAGATGTCCATCAAAGGATGAGTGAATAAACAAAATGTTACAATCATAGAATGCAATATTACTCAGCCACAGAAAGAAATGAAGTACTGATACATACTAGAGCTGTAAAAGAAAACTGAAATGTTCAGGGCACCTAGGTGGTTCAGTGGGTTAAGCATTCAACTCTTGATTTCAGCTCAGGTCATGATCTCACAGTTCATGAGATAAGCCCCGCATCAGGCTCCATGCTGATGGTGCGGAGCCTGCTTGGGATTCTCTCTCTCCCCCCACTCACTCTCAAACTAACTAAATAAAATTTTAAAAAAATTGAAAATACACTAAGTGAAAGAAGCCAGACATAATTACACATTTTATGATTCTATTTACACAAAACATTCAGAATAGGTAAATCCATCAGAAACCTGCCTACTGGTTGCCAGGGGCTTGGGATAGGGGGAACATATAGTACTATCTAATGAAAATGGGGTGATGAAAACGTCTTGAAACTAAAAGACATTGTAATGGTTGCACAACATTGTTAGTCTACTAAATGCCACTGAATTGAACACTATAAAATGGTTAGTGGTCAATTTATGGTCTGTGAATTTGACCACAATTTTTTTTAAGTGGAAAAAAAAAGATCAGGAGGTAATGCCGCTTGTTAACTTAAGAGATCAACATAGAACATATAAAGGCAAAGTTTAAGGAAAATATTACATTTAATGAAGGTCAACATAAGGGGCACCTGGGTGATTCAGTTATCAAGCATCTGACTTTGGCTCAGGTCATATCTTGTGGTTCAAGGGTTCGAGTCTCACATCAGGCTGCCGACTCTCAGCACAGAACCCACTTCAGTCAGATCCTGTCTCCCTCGATCTTAGCCCTTCCCTGGCTCGCACTCACTCTCCTCTCTCAAAAATAAACATTAAAAAACAAAATAAAATTAATGAGGCGCCTGGGTGGCTCAGTCATTTGGGTGTCTGACTTCAGCTCAGGTCATGATCTCACAGTTCGTGGGTTCGAGCCCCGTGTTGGGCTCTGTGCTGACAGCTAGCTCAGAGCCTGGAGCCTTTTTCAGATTCTGTGTCTCCCTCTCTCTCTGACCCTCCCCTGCTCATGCTGTCTCTCTCTTTCAGAAATAAAATTTTTAAAATAATTTAAAAAAATAAACATTTTAAAATTTTTTCAATAAAATAAAAACTTAAAAAGAAAAAGGTCAACTCAAGGGAACTGAAATACTAAAATTTTAGAGTTCAATTTAGAAACACATATATTCTTTTAGCATCATTTTCAAATTTTCCATTTAATTATGTTTATGAATAACCGTAACTCTGGAAATAACTTTCATTTGCCCAGGCAAAACTTAAACTTGTAACAGACTAAAATCATATTGGGGTGCCTGGGTGGCTCACTTGATTGAGTGTCCAGCTTCAGCTCAGGTCACGATCTCACAGTTTGAGAGTTCGAACCCTGCATTGGGCTTTGTGCTGACAGCCTGGAGCCCACTTTGGATTCTGTGACCCCCTCTCTCTGTCCTTCCCCTCCTCTCAAAAATAAGCATTAAAAATAATATCAATAACTCATCTTATTATCAACGAAAGACTATCAATATAAAATGCTAAAGTTGCAGTCATCTTGTTACGCACAGGACAGTGAAGGTACATTATTCAATTCACCATGTTTTAAACCGAGCTCTTCAAGTGGTATACAGAATTTATGGCCTATCCAAGAGTGACACAATAGTTACCATTTACTTAATATTAATATGGGACAGACATTTGACTAATTTCTAATATTATTCTGAATTTTCATAACCACCCTACCTTTTTTTTTTTTTTTAACAGATAATAAAATGGGCTCAGAGAAGTCCCAAGGACCAATTAGTTGGTACTTGGTGGAAAAGGATTTCAAGCATTCATATGTTAACTCTGCAGATATACACGTGAGGTGAGATCTTGGGTCAAGTTATTTAACTTCTCCAAATCTCAATTTCCTTATCTGTGAAGTGGAAACGGTTGTTGTCAGGGTTAAATGGTAATACCGTCCATGCAATGAAATAAAATAAAGGCCCACAAAAAATATGTGGAATGTCCTAAACCTAAAGGTTGCCTGCCAAAGAATTTAGGGATGATGTGTCCGCAACTAACTTCCAAATGGTTCCACAAAATAAGAAACATACACCACACCTATAGACAAAATATAACAAAATATTAGCAATCACTGAATCAGGATGGATAAACAATCGTTTGAAATTCTTCATAAAAGTTAAAAAAAATTAAGGATTTCCTTTACTAATTCAAACCAACTCTCAAATAAATGTCAAATGAAAAAAGCAAAGTGTGCATGCATGCGTGTGTGTGTGTGTGTGTGTGTCCACTCATGCACACACACCTGCCCCTGGAATAAAAGAGCTCTGGAAGAATACACAAGCACCAGATAATATCCATTACTTTTGTGAAGGTAACAGATTTTCTGAGGGATAATGATAAGAAAAAGATTTTTCAGTACAGTTTATTACTCTAGCTCTACCATTTTTCCAATACTTTGTAACGTTTTGTAGCTTTTTAAATCATAAAATCTGTCCTCCCCAAATACCCAATACTTAATGGCCTTATCTGACAGAAACTATACCAAAGCCTAAAATAAAGTCCACGTTATGGACAGATCTTGTAAGGCTAAAATCATGAAACAAATGTCTCAAAGCATTCTTCTTTATTTTTTAAAAAGAGTTTGGAGATACAAGTAAAATTTACCCAATAATAAGGATAACATATAAGATCACATATTAACAATTTTCTATTAGCATCCATAATGACAAAAATAACATGAGGAAATTGATAATAAATCCAACTTCATCCACTCCAAACTATCTTGTGGTTCATTCTACCAGTTTCTTCCTCTATTAAATTTAACTGTACAACAGGAAAACACTGCGCTCAGCAACTACTCAAGAAATTTTGAGCATAAAACTACGTCCTCTATATTCCCTGATTTCTGTATCTATTATGTACTTAACATTCAAAAATATATCACCACTCAAAAGTAAATAATACTGCTATATATAAAAATCTTGACAGCGTCAAGAAAAAAAATACGAAATCAATTCCTAAAAAGTCTTAATATACAAGCTTATGTAAACCTTAAAGGTAAACTTCAGTACACTGGAAAAAGAAAATTACAGGACATTACCAATGAACGCTTCACTCTATACATTAACAAAGCGTTTAGAACAGGAAGATGATGCTAATAATTAAAACGTGTATACTAATTAAAAGGCTCCACTGAAAAGACCGAGTAAAGAAAAACTGAGGCCAATGTGACAGGGACAAAAACAATTCATCTGGAACTCAAAAAGAACCATTATACGCACTCCAAAATTATTCAACAAATTCGAAACCCAAGAGCTAGCACTACAGTAAGAGGAAGTGAGACGGAAACCGTCTAGGAAGAGAAGAGTTAAGCAAATGCCTGTCACCCCAGTTGAAAACGACTATAAACCCCCGGAAATAGGCTCCCGGGAAGCTCGGCTGGCACTCCGAGGTTTGGTTCCAAGCTGTAGGACCCGTACACCTCTCCCTCCACCCCTCCCCTCCAAAATAGGGGTGGGAAGAGTGCCCGGAAAGCTCCGCCCCCCTCGCCCGGCCCGAGAGCCGGGCGGGTGCAAAGGGAGGTGGCACGAGGCCGAGGGAGGGGAGAGCCCGCCCAGGTGACTGGAGCTGGAGGCGGAGACACAGCCAGGGAAGGGGGCCGCCGTACGGCAGGGAAGATGGAGCCCCCCAGCCCGTACGGAACGGAAAATGGGAAGACTAAAAGGAAAAAGGTTGACGAGGGAAAGGGGAGGCCACCCCTCCTCCAGGTAGGGACAAGCACACCCCTGCCCCCCACTCCGGCAGAAGAGTTACTCTCAGGAAGCTTCTTTTGCGGACGGGGAGAAGAACGTGGAGGCCCCGCCCCCGAGCCAAGAATCTAGAGGAGAAAAAGTCCTGTNGCGGCCACAGTTCACACACACCGCCTCAGGTCCCGCACTCACTCTCCCTCACTCACACACAGCGCGACCACAGCTCCAGAGCGGCCCACATATTATGCGTCACTCGCGCGCTACGTGCCGCGCGCGCGCGCGCGCGCGCCCTGACTTGGCGCGAGGCTCGCTGGCAGGGGGCGGGAGGAAAACGCCAGCGCGAAGGAAGAAAAATCGAAGTGCCCCGCGGCCGCCTGGGAAATGAAGTTCCGCTTCTAGGGGCCGGACCCATCAGTCTTGATTGGCGCTTGAGTAGTTCCTCCCCGCGCATTGACTTCTGGGGTTCATAGTTTTTCCGTCTGGACGCGAACTACTGTGTACTCATTGGGTGCCTCAGAAGGCGGAAACGCATCGTGAGGAACCAGCTCCACCCAAGCTAGCGCTACAACCGCTTGACACCTTAGTAACCTTACTCTGCCCTGTATGACCAGAGTGAGATTCTGTTTTATTCTCTCATTTGCCCCAATATACCTAGAGTATACCATTATCTAGGAAAATATTTCCTACAAGCATATCAGAAAGCACAGCACTCATGAAACAGAAGACACTGGTTTTTCTTTGTCTTTCTTTCTGTTCAAGACCTAACCTGTGGGATCAGTATTTATCCTAGGTCTCATGTGAGACAGAGAAAAGGAAAAAATTACGAGTCCATAGATTAAGGCAGGGCCATCTAATTTAATTCCTTTATTTTGCAGCTGGGAAAAGTAAGGCCCAGAGAAAGTGAAATGACTTAACTAGCATCCCACACCCAATTAGTAGTGGAACCAGAACGATTCTGGACTCTGACTCAAGTATCCCTTTTTAGGAACATGAAAAATAGATGTGATTCCACAGCTGAGCAAAATCTCTCCCTAATACGATCCTACCCAGCCTTTCTCAAGGATGGGTAGGATCAAGTTTTTATGTATTGCTATGGAGTCCTCATAGCCAACAATTTCACAAGGGGGATCATGGAACCCAGCAAACCTGCCTGCTGCTGTGTTCAGGTGCCATAACTAGTAAGAAGCTAGCCAGAGCCTGGATACTAGGTCTCTTGATTCCATTCCCCTTTTTCAAGAAAAGAGACCTCCCTCCTCATTTAATTGTGTAACTTGGAGCAGCTGCTCAGACACAAAATTCTAGACTGCAGGATGGCAGCATCACACACTTCTCACCTCTCTGAAATCCTTTTACCTGCAATGACAGCACAGCTCACTTCTCTGTGCTTTTTTTTCTTTCTTTCTTTTATTTATTTCTAGGAGAGAGAGAGCATGAGCAGGGGAGGGTCAGAGAGAGAGGGAGATACAGACTCTGAAATAGGCTCCAGGCTCTGAGCTGGCAGTCAGCACAGAGCCTGACGCGGGGCTCGAACCCACAAACCGTGAGATCATGACCTAAGCGAAAGTCGGACGCTTAACCGACTAAGCCACCCAGGCGCCCCTCTCTGTGCTTCTGGAACTTAGCCTATATTAGTAATGGCCACTACCATTTCCTTTGACTTTAGAGCAGGCTCAGTTCTGAGCCAAGTGTTTAACCCACACTTTTTCATATAACCTTCACTACCACCCCACAGGGTAGATGTGGTTAACCACCTATACAGATGAGAAATCTGAGCCCAGAGAGGTGGCCCAAGGAACGGGGCCCAGGTTTGTGCATCCAGAGGCTGCACTCACAACTTTCCTCTACTCATCCTCCAGCACTCCTTCAACTGACTTTCTTGCTGTGCCTCCCTGAGTCATGAACCCAAAATGCATGAGGTTGGCGCATTTAAGCCTTAGATACCCTCCCTCTGTCCATGGTCTAGGTAACACAGCTGTGATTCCCTCACTGGCTGGGGACCTGCAAGAGCCCTTATGAGAACCCAGGGTCCCACTCACCTGCTCCTTGTGCAGCCTCAGTCTGCCACCAGATGGCAGTGCTCCCCTTCAGAAGCTCAGGCTGGGGCCCTGGGTCAATTTAAAGGGCATCATAAAGGGACTTTGGAAAAGCCAGGACCCAGGAGGCTGGGGAAGCAGAGCAGGAGCTATACATGGCCTGTAGAGTGGTTCCCTCTAAAACCTTTCCTCCATAATGCCTGCAGCCTCACTACCCCAGCCAACACACACACACACACACACACACACACAGAGCCACACAATTGATGGCACTCCCAAACTCCCACTCTGGGAAGGGGAGGGGAGAGCACCCTAGTTTTCCAGGCTGCATACGCATTCCAAGCATATTCACTGATACATTTCACAGCACAGGAATGTGTGCCAGATACACAAGCATCCACACCAATGTATTGGCACCAGACCTCACAGACAATGTTTTGACATCTAAGCACATGCAAGCACAAATACGCAGATAGTCCAGGCCCACACACCTGGCTTGGTCCAGCACATTGCCCTGAATTACTGGAAAGAGATTCCTTAGCCTCTTTGGAAGAACATCTCTGGACTGTCTTCCCCTGCTCTGCCTGTGCTGAACTTCTCCCTATGGTGTACCTCAGAAACAGCAGCCACCATCCAAAAGTCATGCTTACAGGCCTGCCTGGTGGCAGATAAAGGGCAAGAGCAGCCCATCTCTGGCCCCAATATCATGTTCTACCTGCCCTCACCTCTAAGCATGCCCATGTACTGAAGTAGGAAAATCAATAGCACCAAGTTCTCTGAGCCTCAGGATGCTCGACCCCTTTCTACCACCCCTTCTCTCCAGTCACCTACTTCCAGACTCACCAGATCTGGGTGTTCTCACCAGCCTATCCCCACAATGGTGCCACTGCATTTCCTAGGCCTCCTCCTAAAACTCCTTGGGGCCACAAGATGAAGCCACCTATCCCACATCCACCCCTGCTCCACTGTTGGCTGAACAAGACTGCTACTGCAAGTGTCCAAGTGTCACAGGAGCCACCATGGGAAAGTTTAGGGTCTACAGGCTTTAAGGGTCCCCATCTGGACAAAGAGGGAATTCTAGTCATTCATTTGGTGACTTCCTCCTGCCTGGGGACCTTGGCAGCCCTCTAACAAAATGGAACACTACCCCATTGCCCATGAGGTATGCAAAACAACCACTCCTATATGACAGCATCCACATCCACCCCCCTTTTGTTTTACAGAGGGAAAAAATGAGACTCCACAAAGACAAATTTGAGCCCCACCTTGTCCAGTGGCCACAGTAGCTGTGATCTCCAGAAGTCAGTCCCTGCCTCCTATTCCCACAGATACAGCTTCATAGAGGAGTCTGAGGCTCACGTGAAAATGAAGCAGTGACCATCATCCCCAGCCCCACCCCAGCTCCCACCTACCAGGGTCTCAACAAGATTAAGGAGTCTTAATTGCATGGGAAGAGCCCCATGCAATCTTTAGGATATGCTTGTTGTTGTTGTTGTTTTAATATTTTTCATCTGATATGAAAAGTTAACTGGTCATCCTGGGGCACCTGGGTGTCTCAGTGGGTAAAGCATCCAACTCTTGATTTTGGCTCATATCATGATCTCATGGTTCATGGGATTGAGTCCTGTGTCATGCTCTGCACTGACAGCATGGAGCCTGCTTGGGATTCTATCTCTCCCTCTCTCTCGCAAGCACTCTCTCACTCTTTCTTATCAAAATAAATAAACATTTTTAAAAAGTGAACTGGTCATCTTACATTTTATCTGGCAACCCCACCTCAGAACCACTGCTCAGCCCTGGACCCCAAGGACTCCCTATGTGTGGTCCCCAGAGCCTCTCTTAAATCATCTGCAAAATAGTTAGAAGCAAATCAGAACAGCTGTCTCCCAAAGGGTATCATTAGACAGGAGAAGCCGTCAAGGCTCCTTTAGCCACAACCTGATCATGTGAGTGATATTAGGCTCAAATTATTCCCATCCACCCTACTCTCTTTAACCCTATCGCTTGTAATCAAGATTTAGAAAATAGTTTTTCCTATTTATTGGGAAGAGTTTGCAGAAGGAGATAGGTCAGCAGTTGAGTCCTGCATGGGAAGAAAATAGACCTGCATCCTATTACTGGTGTTCCCATTTACCAGCTGTGGAACCCTGGCCTAATCACTTCACCTCTTGAACTTCAGTTTCCTTGGCTGGAAAGCAGAAATAACATCTTTCTAGCATTGAGGATTAAGTGTGATAATGCATGTAAAATGCTTGGCTTGAGGCCTACCACACATTAAGTGCTAGAGAAGTGGTGACTCTTCCTATTTTGATTATTCTTGGTCTACTGCTGTCCCTGTTGAAGTTCTTCAGCTGGTTTCTCTTTGCCCCCAGGACTGCCTGCTAGGAGAGCTCAGATTTTCCTCATTTAAATGAGAAATGAGCTCCTCACCAGAAAAAAATCCTAGGGCACATTTGCAGAAGTGCTGGGAAGTAGCTGAGGAACCACCCTGGGGGAATCACCTGTCCACTCTCTGTCCCAGCCCAGAACTGAAAATTGCATGGCTTAAGGAAATCTGCTTCTAAGCCTCCCCATGCTACCATTTAACAAAGGTGAAAGCAGTCAAGGCCAAGGAGCCCCTTCAATGTGAAGCCAGACATGTCACCTTCCCAAACCAGCCTAACAACTCTACCTCCCTGCTGGGATGAAGCCTGCATCTAGAACCCTTGCCCAGAGCATGCTTGGTTCTTTCCATAGGTCCTCTGGCAGGATGGTGATGTCACAATCAAAGTAGAGGGCAGAGGGGGTGGCCAGAGAAGATATACCCTGAGCTACCCTCACAGTGGACCCACCCAGCACAAACAAGGGCTGCAGCATGAAGACGGCCAACCTCTGCCTTCCAGGTACCCACAAGACCTGTCAGATGACACAGCCTGGCTGCCAATTAGCATCGCTGCTGACTCCTGGGGCCTGTCCTTTCCAGAGGCTATGCTTCAGGTAAGAGGGTGGGGAACAGGTGCATGGAAGGTAAAGAGAGGGTACTCCCAGCCTCTTTTGCCTCAGGTTCCTGGAATCATAAATTCTTCCAGGAGAAACCACAGTGGAATCAGAACTGGAGAGAAAAGACCTTGGATTTTTGGCAATACCTTTCTGTGACCACAAAACCTTCCTATGGAATTCAGGGAGCTCAGTCCTGACCTATTTGAAGGTACTCTGGAGACCTCAGGGGCAGACCCTGATGAAGACTCAGGTCACATAAAACTTCTATCAGACCTTTTACTTTGAAAAGCCTAGAGAAGATTGGCTTTGTGTAACAGAAGGAGGCTGGTCTGACTTCCCATTCAGAGCCCAGAGATCCACCATCACCATCACTTGAAGTAACCACCACCTCCTGCCCCTCCCTAAACCTCACTGCAATGGGCCTGAACCTCTGAGACATATTGCCAGAGTAGCCAGGAATATCCAGCTAGGCCTGGGAGTTGAAGTCATGAAGGAAAGGTATTTCTAAGTGTAGAAGATGTCCTGGGCTCTTACCATGAGGAGTTCCTATTCATATCCTCAGAGTTGGGGGTGTCTCTCCATGAAAAGTCACATGATGTTTCTGGGGAAGCCCCTCTGCCTGCCAAGCTCTTGCTTCATCTGGTCCAAACTTGTCACAAGATGGCCTTTTATGAAGTCACACAGCTGGCTGCCTCCCCACAGGACCAGGGACCAGGACAACCAGGGATTAGTGGAAATGACTTGGGGGCTTCAGAAGTGGCATTTGGACTCTGGAGAGAGGTGTGGGGTTTGGAGGGGCTCAGGTTGTAAAGCACGAGGGGGTCAGTCAGAGACCTGGGGATGAGGACAGCTTCTCAGATCTTGGTCACTGCAGGGAGGTAAGAACAGCAGGAGCCTGGGTCTGTGGTCTGTGATTTTTGGCCATTGTCCTGTCTCTTGAGACCCAGAGGAAGAAGGTGACTAGAGGGCCCCACCCCAATTGAATACATATAAAAGTTCTGATCACTGATGTTCTGGATGTTCCATGACAAAGAGAGGTTAAGACCTCTGAGCTGGGGACTCAATCTTCCCCTCCGTGCAATCCATCGACTGGCATTCACTTGTGGTTGACTATTCCACCTATTTCCTGGGCCAAGCACATGTTCTCAAATTCTGCTGCATTGGTAAACAGTCCTGTTGGCCTTGGGGTGCCCTCACCTGCTGGACTGCTCAGAGGAAGAAAAGGGTTAGGAGAAGAAATGGGAATACCCAGAACTCACTCCCTCCAGAGTATAGAAATTTCCACCACAAGAGAAGCCAACCCAGAAAAGAAAAAAGGAGGGAGAAGAAAGTTTCACTACATATTGTATTGAAAGTCAGCCACTGTTGTGGAAGGTCACAGTTTGTATGTGGGGGTTCAGGAAAACCACTTGATTGAAGACTTGTTTTAAAAAAAATCTGTATTTATTTTTGAGAGAGAGAAAGAGACAGAGCACAAGCGGGGGAGAGAGGCAGAGAGAGAGAGACACAGACTCTAGATTCCAAGATGCTAGCACAGAACTCAATGCAGGGCTCAAACCTATGAACCTTGAGATACTGGCCTGAGCCAACGTCAGATGCTTAACTGACTGAGCCACCCAGGCGGTCCTGAAGACTTGTTTTAAAAACAAATCAATAGGGGCACCCTGATGGCTCAGTCGGTTGAGCCTCCGACTTTTGGCTCAGGTCATGATCTCACAGCTTGTGAGTTCAAGTCCCACATCAGGCTCTGTGCTGACAGCCCAGAGCCTCAAGCCTGCTTTGGATTCTGTGTCTCCCTCTCTCTCTGCCCCTCCCCCACTCACTCTCTGTCTCTCTCTCTCTCTCAAAAAAAAATCAATTAAAAATATTTTCTGTGAAGTTAAGGATTCCTGAGTTTCAGCTCTATGCCTAGCCTTGTATCCTGTGTCCCCTGGGCTGAGGAGGATGCAGCACAGGATGGAGATGACATGTCCTGCCCTCAAGAGCCCACAGTCTAGGGGCTGAGTGACTGTGCCCAGCTGCCCTCCTTAAAGAGAAAGCTATGGCCCATGAAGTGGTGGGGCAGCCTGCAATCCATAGGGCCCTGCCTCCCAGGCAGGTCTCTACATTTACCTGAAGGTAAGAACAGACTAGAATCGTGAGGGTTTTTGACATTAAAGCCAAGGCAGCGTCACACTGCCTCTCAGGGACTGCAGTTCTGGGTCTTGGGGTCATTCATTCTGTTAAGAGTGGCCCTCCCCGATGTGGCTCCTCTCTTGGCCATTTTTGTTGCAGCATTGAAGCCATGCCTTCACAGAGGGCCTTCTGTCTACTCTATGGAGTCTGCAAATGTGCTGTGGGGACAGGCCTGGCTGGCCTAAGGGGTAAAAGACTAGAGGGTGACCCTGGGCAAGTTTCCTCATCAGAAGTTTACTAGAGCTATGGTTTTCAAATTTTGTTAGTATTATTTAGTGTAGAATCCTTTTTTTCCAGTGAAATCTTATACACCTGTTCATTAAGTAGAAAAAAGAAGCCATGTTGGGAGTTAAAGTACTCTGTGTGGCAGAGTTCCTACCAATTCTGAGGAACTCCCTAGGATTCTAAGTAACTTGGTTTGAAAATCATCTGTCATGTGGTTTCCAGACCCTTCCAGGCTTGGCCTGCCATAAATCTGCAACTTCATAGCCCAGGCTTTACAAAGAGAGCAAGCCAAGGAATACCACATTTAGTGGCCACCTCAGAGTCCTGTCCTAAGTATCTTCCCTCCATCACTTCCAGTTCCTGGTTCTGGCTCAGCTTAATTACAACTGCCAGCACATCTCCAACCCACCTATCACCTGGCCTTCTACTCCTAACTTTGATTCTCTTTTATGGGTTCAGAAATCAGCATCCAGAGCTCTGTGGCCCAAAGCCCGCACAGGTATCCTAAGTAAGGAGCATATCAGGCACTTTTCTGTACCTGAGTTCAATAGGCAGGAGACCGGAGATTCTCATTCTCTGGTTAGCATTAAGATTTTCCTGACTTTCTTCTGAGATTCTTATATCCTCCAGAATTGTCCTTGTCCTTTTTAAAAAGTTTTTTGGAGTTTTTTGTGTGGTTTTTTTTTTTTAATAGTTTATTTATTTTTGAGACAGAGAGAACATGAGCAGGGGAGGGTCAGAGAGAGAGGGAGACACAGAATCTGAAACAGGCTCCAGGCTCTGAACTAGCTGTCAGCACAAAACCCGATGCGGGGCTTGAACCCATGCACCATGAGATCATGACCTGAGCCGAAGTCAGACGCCTAGCCGACTGAGCCACCCAGATGCCCCATGTTTGTTTTGTTTTTAGAGAGAGAATACACACGTGCATGTGAGTGGGGAGAGGCAGAGAGAGAGGGGGGAAAGAGACTCTCAAGCAGGCTCTACACTCGGCGCAGAGCCCAAATAGGGGCTCCATCTCACAACCTTGAGGTCATGAGTTCAGCCAAAGTCAAGAGTGAGACACTCAACCGACTGAGCCACCCAGATGCCCCTCTCCTTGTCCTTTTTTTTTTAAATTTTTTTTATATTTTTATTTATTTCTAGGAGAGAGAGACAGTGTGAGCAGGGGAGGGTCAGAGAGAGAGGGAGTCACAGACTGAAACAGGCTCCAGGCTCCGAGCTGGCAGTCAGCACAGAGCCCGACGCGGGGCTCGAACCCACAAACCGCGAGACCATCACCTAAGCGAAAGTCGGACGCTTAACCAACTAAGCCACCCAGGCGCCCCTCTCCTTGTCCTTTTTTGAATGTAGGACATATTGATTTCATGGGGCTGCAAGCCTTACCTAGGAGCCAGAAGATACCCAGGGCAGCCTGGGTGGAGAGCAAACCCTGCCCTCCCCATTTCTTTTACCCAAAGATGCAGAGCCGAGGGGACTCAAGCAAGGTGGGCTCCCCACCCCCAATCCTGGTAGGACTGGATTCCGGAGGCTTTTGTTTCAAAGAATCCATAAAAAGCCTCATGGCCTTGGCTACTCTAAGGAGGACAACAGATTCAAGAGGGCAGAGTAATGGTGCTATGGACCTTGTTACAGAGAAAGGTAGTTACATTGTAGCAGAGAACAAAGGGTACTGCCTTTGCTCTGCCCTGATGGCTAGGGAGGAAGGGCAAAGAACAGAAATTCCCTAGGGCTAGGCATGGTGAAACAAAAACAAGGCTCTTCAGTAAGCTGGCATACTAGTACAAGGTTCTCAGCTCTAGCTGCACGTTCAAATCACCTGTGGAGTTTTGCTGACCTCCCAGTGCCAGGAGCCTATTCCAGATCAATTAAATCAGTATCTCTACAGGTGGATCACAGACATTATTGTTTCCCAAAGCTTCACAGGTGATTCATTCACAGCCAAAGCCAAGAACTACTGGTCTGGGGTAAGAGGCTGGCATCAAACAGGATGTGGATGTGATGCTCTTCACCCTGAGATGGGCCTAGAGACTTGAAATCCTGGGAGCCTATTAAGCGGGGCCCTGCTGCTACTGGAAGCCACAGGATCCCTTGTTACTCTCCTACCTACATACCCACTCACCTGACACACAAACACCAGAGCACCTATTCCAGTGAAGGCTTAGTGGTCCAGCCCAGGGAAGGAGAGCATGCACCCTGATTTAGAATCCTGATCCTGCTCCTCTCTAGCTATGTGGCCTGACAACCCTTCTGAGTCTCAATTCCTCATCTATAAAATGGGTCAATAATGCCTACTTTGAAGGTGGGTACAAAGAAATACCCAGCTCACAGGAAGAGCACCAGAGATTGGGCCGCTAAGCACCAGCAGCCCAGACGCCCTCTGTCAGTCGAGGCAAGGCCCTAGCAGTCAGCTGTTTTTCACCCGAAGACCTCAAAATCCAGAGGCGAGAAATTTTTCCAGGATACACAACCAACCAGGACTCAATCTCCCTCTGCTCCAGGAGCTTCACATAATGGCAGCCTTCCTGTGTTGGGCTTTAGCTCTCCTCATCCAGTGAAAGTCCAAAAATGATCACTAGGGCTTCTAAAGAAGTAAGCAGGGATTTTACAATAACCTTTAGAATGTCTTATTGGAGATGCTTGCCTGACCTTGGGGTAGAGGGTATATTCAGCCAGTCTGGCCATTTGACCCCAATGGGCTATTTGTCCCCAGTCCCTTTTGATAGTCCTGATCCAAAACAGAAGGTTCATTAACTCAGTGCTAAGGGTGAAACCCCTTGAGGCTAAGCACTACAGAACAAGGATCCACTCTGCCCCTGGGGTCTGGGCCCTGGGTTAGAAAGAAAGAATGGGCAGGGCAAGTTGCTTTTCCATATAAGCTTTTTTTTGTACTTTAGCTTGGAAGCCACTGAGCATGTATTGCTTTGGTAAAAATAAATCGTATTGGAAAGTAAAATGATATATGTCACCATACATTTGTCCAAACCCATAGAAGGTGCAAACACCAAGAGTGCTAGTAAGTGACAGACTTTGGGAGATGATGACGAGTCAGTGTAGGTTCATTGATTGTGACAAATGTACCACTCTGGTGGAGAATGTTGATAGTTGAGGAGGCTGGGGTGAGAGAGGGGGCAGGGGATTTTGTGGGGGCTATGTACTTCTTGCTCAATTTTGCTGTGAATCTAAAACTGTTCTAAAAATGGTAAGTAGAGGGACACCTGAGTGGCTCAGTAGGTTGAGTGTCTGACTTTGGCTCAGGTCATGATCTCACAGTCTGTGGGTTTGAGCCTGCATCGGGCTCTGTGCTGACTACTCAGAGCCTGGAGCCTGCTTTGGATTCTGTGTCTCCCTCTCTCTCTGCTCCTTCCCTGCTTGCACTCTGTCTCTCTCTCAAAAATAAACATTAAAAAATTGTTTTAATAGAAATAAAAATAGTAAGTAGATAGATAGGTAGATAGAATGACAGACAGAAGTAAAACTGATATATACAGAGAATAATAGTACCCTTCCTACGGCGTTTGCAGAGATTATATGAGCTAATGGACATTAAGGACTTAGCCTGACCCAGGTAATTGCTCAATATGAGTTGGCTTTTGTGTTTTATTCTAAAGCCATCTCTGTCCCATTGTTTCCTCTCAGCTGCCACTCATGGGAGGGAAAGGGTGGGAACAGATCTTTCCCACTCTTTATCTCAGGATGCTGAGGCACCAGAGGCTTTGTCACCAGCTCAGTCACATGATTTAACTGGTGATGCTACAGGCTGGCCTCTGGTAGAAGTTACTGACCTTTGTGCAGCTAGAGTTCTGCACTAAGTCCAGGCAGACACAGAGCATCTCCTTTCTGTAAGGTCCCATGCTCAGCCCCTCAAGTGATCTTTCAACAGTCCTACGAAGTAGGCATCATTGCTCCATTTTAACAGATGAGTAAGCTGTGGCTCAGAGAATTAACTTGTCCAAGCCTGCTCAGCTATAAGGACAAAGTCCAGAGCTCCTGCTCTCTTCTCCATCAGGGAAGGAGGGACAGGAAGTGAGCATTTGGCCAGTACCCTAGAGACTGCTTGGCCTGTGGTACTTACCCCCTTCTCTAGCTTTTCGAAGATGCCACCTTAGAGGAAAATATCTTCCCAGAGAGACTTGAGCAGCCCAGTGGCCTCCACCAGGTCTGTTGGGATACCTGCCCTGGAGAAGGATGAGGAAGCATCCCAACCCTTCTCTTTTGGGGTCTGGAGTCGGAGATACTGGAGTAGAGGGGCTGATACCCCATCCTCCCTCTCCCAGCCTACCTAGCTGCCTTTCTAGTCAGCTCATGCCTCCCTGTGTGAACTTTCTTGCCTAATTCCTTATCCAGGTGAGAGCAAGATGATGAAGATGAGTTATCCTGAAGGCCCAGACCTTCAGTGTGGTAGCTGGGTGTAATCTGGGAAGGTTTCCTGCAAGTGGTAAGTGTCAGGGGTAGGCTGCAAAAAGTGGACATAAATAGATGGAGAGGATCATGGGACAAACCCAAACTGTGATTTCCCTCTCCTTTTTAGAACTGCAGGTGCATCTTCCTCCTGATAGTCACTTATTTGCTCATTCTTTCATTCATTCATGGAGCACCATGTGCTGGGGTAGGAAACAGGGTCCTGCCTCATGTTCACAGGCTCTTGGGGTTGATAGCCACACAAACAGCCATACAATGTGACAAAGGCTGTAATGAACATGTTCTGGGACCCCACAGGCTGCTAAAGAGCATCAGAGCATTCAGGACAGTTGACATGTAGCTCCTTAAGAACCAACTCTGTATTTCCTAAGCCCCAAATATACTTACGTAGGAAACAAATGCTTTTTATAAAAACAAAAAGTTTACTTTGCTCTCATATAATATTGAGTGTTCCATTGTGTTTGTTGCCCCACATCAAACTATGGATACATTTCTCTGGATCCCAGTAGTTCTTAACTCTTTTTTTCCCTGTTTTTTTTTCTTTTATTGTGATAAAATACATATATCATAAAGTCTACCCTTTAACGTTTTTAAATGTACAGTTCAGTGGCATTGAATATATTTATAATGTACAACCATGACTGCTATCCACCATCTTCATCATAACTCTTTTATTTTTTAAAATTGAAATTCTCCACCCATTTAACATTAACTCCCCATTCTCTTTTCCCCAGCCCCTGGCAACCACCATTCTACTTTCTGTTCTATGAATTTGACTGCTTTAGATACCTCGTATAAGTGGAATCCTATAGTATTTGTCTTTCAAATGACTGACCTCAAGTTTCCTCCATGTTGTAGCATGTGACAGGATTTCCTTCCTTTTAGAGGCTAAATAATATTCCGTGGTATGTATACATCACCTTTTGTTCATCCTTTTATGCATCAGTGGATACTTGGGTTCCTTCACATTTTAGCTGTTATGAATAATGCTGCTATGAAACGTGTGTATAAATATCTCTTTGAGACCCTGTTTTCAATTCTTTGGGATACATACTCAGAAGTGGAATTGCTAGATTATATGGTAAATCTAGTTTTAATTTTTTGAAGAGCCACCGAACTGTTTCCACAGTTGCTATACAATTTTACATTCCCACCAACAGTGCAGAAAGGTTCCAATTTCTCCACTTCCTCACCAACACTTGTTCTTTCCATTTCTTTCTTTTTTTTAAGTTTATTTCTTTGGTGGGGGGGGGGCAGAGAGAGAATGAGAATCCGAAGCAGGCTCTGGGCTCCAGGCTCTGAGCTGTCAGCACAGATCCCGACAAGAGGCTCAAACCCTTGAACTGCGAGATCATGACCTAAGCCAAAGTCAGACACTTAACCGACTAAGCCACCCAGGTGCCCCTATTTCTGTTTATTTCATTGCTAATGCATAGAAATGAAACTTATTTTTGTGTGTTGACTTGTTTCCTGCTACTTTGCTGAATTTGTTTACTGGTTCTAGCAGAGTTTTTTTGTTTGTTTGCTTGGAATCTTAAGGGTTTTCTACATGTGAGATCCTATTATTTTCAAACAGGGATTATTATACTTCTTTCTTTCCAATTCAGATGGTTTTAATTTCTTTTTCTTGCCTAATTGCTCTGGCTAAGATTCCAGTACTGTATTGAATAGAAGTGACAAAAGCAGGCATTGTTACCTTGTTCCTGATGTTGGAGGAAGAGCTTTCAGATTTTCACTATTGTGATTTTTGCTTATTTTTTGCTGTGGATTTTTTATATATGATTTTTTATCATGTTGAAGTAGTTTCCTTCTGTTACTAGGGGTTTTTTTAAGTTATTTTATCATGAAAAGGTGCTGAATTTTGTTAAATGTTTTTTCTGTATCAATTGAGATTATGTGCTTCCCCCCCCTTCAATTTGTTAATGTATTACCCTGATTAATTTTAGTATGATGAACTATTCTTGCATTCCAGGAATAAATTACAATTGGCTATGGTGTATATTCCTTTTAGTATGCTGCTGAATTTGGTTTGCTAATATTCTGTTGAGGATTTTTGTATCAATGTTCATAAGGGATAATCGTATGTAGTTTTCTTATAGTGTCTTTATCTGGCTTTGATATTGGTAATGTTGGCCTTGTAGGATAAGTTAGCAAGTGTTCCTTCTTCATTTTTTTTGAAAAGTATGAGAAGGATTGTTATTAGTTCTTCTTTAAATGTTGCATAGAGGGGTACCTGGGTGGCTCAACTGATTAAAATGTCTGACTTCAGCCCAGGTCATTATGTCATGGTTTGTGAATTTGAGCCCTGTGTCAGGCTCTCTGCTGTCAGAACAGAGCTCACTCTGGATCTTCTATCCCCCTATCTCTCTGCTCCTCCCCCCACCTCTCAAAGATAAATAAACTTTTTTTATATTAATGTTGGGTAGAATTCACCAGTGAAGCTATTAAATTCAAGGCTTTCATTTGTTGGGAGACTTTAGATTACTGATTCAGTCTCCTTCCTAGTTGTAGGTCTACTCAAAGTTTCTATTTCTTCGTGATTTAGTCTTGGTGGGTTTTGTGTTTCCAGAAGTTTGCCCATTTCATCCAGCTTACTATGTTCATAGTAATCTCTTACAATCTTTTTTATTTCTGAGGGATCATTAGTAATGTCCCCACTTCCAATTTTTTTTTATTTTAGCAATTTAAATTAGATTTAGCAATCTCTTTTATTCTTGGTCAGTCTAACTAAAGGTTTGTCAACTTTATTAATCTTTTGTTTTTAAGTTTATTTGTTTATTTTGAGAGAGAAAGAGAGCAAATGGGGGAGGGGCAGAGAGAGAGGGGGAAAGAGAGACAGTCCCAAGCAGGGTCACACTGTCATTGCATAGCCTGATGCAGGACTCAAACCCATGAATTGTGAGATCATGACCTGAGCCAAAGTAGGGCACTTAACCAAGTGAGCCACCCAGGCACCCTTATTGATCTTTTCAAAGAACCAACTTTTGGTTTCGTGGATTTTCTTTATTTTTCTGTTCTCAATTTAATGTATCTTATAGGTCTTCACCTTGCTATGAATCTTCTCCCCAGAAAACTGTCCTTACATCTCAAAGTCTACATACATATTGAGAGTCTTCACTGATCCTTGAAACCCAGGTATTTCTGCTGACAGATTGAACTGGATGAAGAGCAAGACAAGGGGAAATGAATGGAACTGATACTGATGACTCATCAGGTGCTAAATCAGTGAGAGCCTCTTAAACTTCATTGTGGTAGTTTGGGTTGGGTCCTTAGCATCTGTGTTTCTAACAAGCTCTCAAGTGAGGCCAGAGCTGTTGGTCCTGGTCCCTGCTTTGTGCAATGAGGCTCTAAGCAGGCATACCCTCTCTAGCTCTGCTTCTCTGCCTCTCAGGCAAGCTCCCCTCTCCACAAAAGTCATCGTCAGGCAGGCCGGTGTCACACTGACTCCTCCCTTCCCTTAACCCCACTTTCTTTTTTTTTTTTTTTAATGTTTTTTATTTATTTCTAGGAGAGAGATAGAGACAGCATGAGCAAGGGAGGGTCAGAGAGAGAGGGAGTCACAGACTGAAACAGGCTCCAGGCTCTGAGCTGGCAGTCAGCACAGAGCCCGACGCGGGGCTCGAACCCACGAACTGCGAGATCATGACCCAAGCGAAAGTCGGACGCTTAACCGACTAAGCCACCCAGGCGCCCCAGCTTAACCCCACTTTCAGTTATGAAGATCAAACCATGCCATTTTCTAAACAGTGCTGACTCCATTTGTCAATTTGCGCTCTCCCTCACCCTCAGTTTAGGCCAGCAACATCTGCTGAGATCATCACAGAGTTCTCACTACCCCTGGTATGATCCCCTAACCTTCACTGTTGGTGCAATTTATTTTTTTACGTATGTTTATTTATTTATTTTGAAAGAGAGAATACAAATGGGGGAGAGGCAGATAGAGAAAGAGAGAGAATCCCAAGCATGCTCCATGCTGACAGTGCAGAGCCAGATGCAGGGATTGAACTCACAGACTGTGAGATCATGACCAAGAGTCAAACGCTTAACTGACTGACATACCCATGAGCCCCGCAATTTATTTTTTTAAGTTTATTTATTTATTTTTGAGAGAGGTGGAGGGGCACAGAGGGAGGAGGACAGAGGATCTGAAGTGGGCTCTGTGCTGACAGCCCTGATGCAGGGCTCAAACCCACGAACCGCGAGATCCTACCCTGAGTCAAAGTCGGAAGCTTAATTGACTGAGCCACCCAGGTGCCCCTCTTAGTGCAATTTAAATTATAAGTTGTTTTAGACCTTTAATGTGCCTTACAAGGGCATGTGTGACCCTAGTCCTGGTCACAACTCTAGTCTTGTTTCTTTCCATCTTACTCACACAGTTTCTACCTCTTGGTCTTTGCATATTCTGTTCCCCCTATTCAGAATCCTCTTCCCTGACTTTTGTCCAACTTCACTTCTTCTTCTGACCTGGTCTGCCTGTCCCCTCCCCTCCTTTTAACTCAGCTAGTTTGGGAGCCTGCCTGGCCACTCCTGTTTCAGTTGGGGGCCATTGTGATGATGCCTAAAATTCCTGAAACTCCCTTAAGCAAAATAAGGTACTGAAGAGAAGGGGGTACTTTCTGGACTCCTCTGGCAGGAGCCCTCATCCTTCCTTCCCTCCCTCTTCTGATATTCCCAGCCCAATGCCCTCTGAATGGTTGTGTCACAGCTCTCTGTATCTTTGAAACTTGAAATTCTTGGGATATAGAATTCAATTGCCTCATCTGTAATTAGGTATTCTCCCTGGGCCAATAAGCTACTGCTGGAGAACTGAGACATATAGCATAAGCATAGCCTCCAAGCCTCATTCCTGAGTGTGTGGGAAGTTTTGGAAAGGGAAGTGTGGGCTGAGTAGTCTCCAAGATGTCTCCTGCAATTCTTAGGGTATTTAACCCGTGCTCCCGTCTTGTAGTAGTGTAAGTGCCTGCTCCTGGTCTGCCTCCCCCAGGGGACATAAGCTCTTAGGACAGAGGCCAAGTTGTATAACTCTGTCTTCAGGGCTGAAACAGAATGTGCCCAATAAATATTTGTGGAATGAAGTGCCAAGAAAGCCCAGAGAAAGGACTGGCCTTCATGTTCATGGAGACAACCCAGAAGAGATGACATTTGGGCCAGGCATTAAAGGAGAGTGAGTTTATGGAGCACCTGCGTGGCGTAGTCAGTTAAGTGTCGACTGTTGATGTCAGCTCAGGTCATGATCTCACGGCTTGTGAGTTTGAGCCCCACATCTGGCTCCACACTGATGGTGTGGAGACTGCTTAGGATTCTGTCTCTCCTTCTCTGGGCCTCTCCCCTGCTTGTGCTATCTCTCTCTCTCTCTCTCAAAATAAAAAATTAATTAAAAAAAAAAGCAGAGTGAGTTTACTAACTGGGAGTAGAGGTTTAGGTTTATCAAGACGGAATGGTGGCCCTGTCACCTGAATTCGTCCAACCACACATTACTGAGCACCCAAGAATTAACAACACATCGGGTGATTGCTGTGGGACCAGGGTAAGGCCTGGACCGGGATGAGAAGTAACTACAGGGGAGATTAGATTCCTAGAGTATCTAAACCAAATACTCCCTCCCCTGCAGCCCACTGATATCTTGTTCTCATGGGGGTTAGGGCTGTATAATAATTATATTTGTGTGCCTGTATCCCCCAGGAGTCTCAGGGGCTGTGGCTTTTCATCTTTATATAACAAATCCCCAGGGTCTTTTCATGAAACTAAATCCCCTGATGGCAACATGAGGACTGTGGACACCTCTAATATCCTGTTCAATATTCTGTTCAATAGATGCTCATGGAACCCAATTCTGTACTAAATTTGGGGCTACTGAGATGGGTCAACCTGGTCCCATGTGGAGGAGTCAAATACAATTAACAATAAGAATGAAATAAGTGCCCAAGATAATTGCAGAAGTATAGCTGAGTTTTGGAAATCCCACCCAATCTCTTGTATAGGTGAGTATGATCCTGTGATCATCTCTAGAAGAAGATAGTGGGAGTGACTTAGATGTTAGCCTAATTTTTTCTGAACTAAATAAACCTGCACATCCACTATGGCTATGTACTTTCAAAGGAAGTGTATAGCCATTTTCTCATTTCTTTCTCACCACTGCAAACATGTTATTTGCATTTTACAGATGAACTCATCTCAGGGAGGTTAAGTGATTTGTCCACGGTCATACAATATGTGGGAGGAGCTAGTCGCTCCCCAACCCCCATCTTTGAGGATGAACCCTTCACTGCTTGGAGGGAGTTACAGCTCCTTCCAGATAATCTCAAATTCTCTCTGACAATGGAGTATGTAAATGGTGATCATTTCAGAAAAAGAGCTATTAAACACCTACTATGTTGAAGGCCTCATTCTTCTCCCTTATGAATAATAAATATGGTCTCAGAAAAAAGAGGAAAAGTCATTTTTAAGTCTGGTTACTCGTATTCTGTTGTTGCTGAATCCTAGGAGTTCTTTACATATACTGGATATCAATCCCTTATCAGATATATGATTTGAAATATTTCTTTCATTCCATGGCCTATATTTTTCACTCTGTTGATGGTGTCTTTTGATGTGTACCAGTGTTTAATTTTCATGAAGCTGAATTTATCTATTTTTTCTTTTTTTTAAATTTTTAATGTTTTTATTTTGGGAGAGAGAGAGAGAGAGAGAGAGAGAATGAACTGGCCAGGGGTAGAGAGAGACGAGATACAGAAAGTGAAGCAGGCTCCGTGGGGCTTGAACTCATGAAATGTGAGATCATGATCTGAGCCGAAGTTGGACGCTTAACCAACTGAGCCACCCAGGCACCCCTAATTTTTTTCTTTTGTTGCCTGTGCCTTTGTTGTCATATCCAAGAAATCATTGCCAAATTCAATGTCGTAAATCTATTGACCTATGTTTTCTTTCTTTCTTTTTTTAATATTTTTACTTATTTTTGAGAGATGCAGCACAGGAGGGGGAGGGATAGAGAAAAGGGGACAGAGGATCTGAAGTGGGCTCCTGAGCCGAAATTGGACACTCAATCAACTGAGCCATCCAGGTGTCCCTGTCTGTTTTATTTTATTTTATATTTTATTTTATTTTATTTTAGAGAGAGCACAAATGGAGGAAAGGGACAAAGGGAGAGAGAGAGAGACAGACAGAGAGAGAGACAGAGAGACAGACAGAAAGAGAGAGAGAGAGAGAGAGAGAGAGAGAGACTCTTAAGAAGGCTCCACACTTAGCACTGAGCTTGATGCAGGGTTTGATCCATGGGCCTGGGATTATGACCTGAACTGATATCAACAGTTGGGCACTCAGCTGACTGAACCACCCAGGCATCCCTGCTTATGTTTTCTTTAAAGAATTTTATAGCTTTATGTTTTACATTTAGGTATTTGATCCATTTTGAGTTAATTTTTGCATGTGGTGCAAGGTAAAGCTCCAATTTCCTTCTTTTGCATGTAGATATCCAGTTTTCCCATCACCATTTGTTGAAAAGACTATCCTTTCCCCCACTTAATAATCTTGGCATCCTTGTAGAAAATCATGTGACCATACTCATGAGGGTTTATTTCTGGTTTCTATGCTATTCCATTGGTCTATATGCCTTTCTTTATGCCAGTACCAAACTGTTTCGATTACTGTAGCTTTATAGTAAGTTTTCAAATCAGGATCATTTCCAGCTTTGCTCTTTTGTTTTAAAATTGATTTTGGGCATTTGGAGTCCCTTGCAACTCCGTATGATTTAGGACAGATTGTTCTATTCTGCAAAAAACAAAAACATGTTGCAGTTTGATGGGGATTGCATCAAATGTGTAGACTGCTTTGGGTAGCATTGAATCCAACAATATTTAAGTCTTCCAGTCCATAAACACAGAATGTCTTTCCATTTCTTTGTATTTTCTTTAATTTCTTTTACCAATGTTTTATAGTTTTCAGAGTACAAGCCTTTGTCGCCAGTTAAGTTTACTCCTAAGTATTTTATTCTTTTTGATGCTAATGTAAATGAGATGGTTTTCTTAATTTCCTTTTCAGATTGTTCAGTGTTTGTGTATAGAAATGTAACTGATTTTTGTATGTTGGTTTTGTATACTGCAATTTTGCTGAATGTTTATTAGTCCTTTTTTGGGTGTTGTGGAATGTTTAGAATTTTCTACCGATAAGATCATGTCATCTGTGAACAGATAATTTTACTTCCTTTTTTCCAATTTGGGGTGCCTCTGATATTTTTTTTCTTGCCTAGTTGCTCTGTTTAGGACCACCAGTACTATGTTGGATAGAAGTGGTGAGAGTGAGCATGCTTGTCTTATTCCTGATTTTAGAAGCAAAAGTTTCCGTTTTTCACCATTGACTATGATGTTAGCTATGGGCTTTTAATGTAAGACCTTTATTATGTTGAGGTGAGTTCCTTCTATTCCTAGTTTGTTGAGTTTTTTTTTTTTAATCACAAAAGGGCCAATTTGGATGCTTTTCATCTTTTTCTTGCCTAATTGCTCTGACTAGAACTTCCAGTACAATGTTAAATAGCAGTGGTAAAAAAAAAAAAAAAAAATAGACATCCTGGTCTTGTTCCTGGTCTGGAGGAGAAAATCTTTCAAAGCTTTCAGTACTTCCCCATTGAGCACGATATTAGCTATGGATTTTTTATAAATGCCCTTTATCATATTAAGGAAGTTCCCTTCCTTCCTAGTTTTCTGAGTGTTTGTATCACAAAAGCAAGCCCTGCCTCTGGGAATATCTACGTGTAGTAAGGGCAGGTAAATCTTCGTGGCTCTGGAGCCCAGGGCCCCTCACATTACCCACCCAGCCTTAACACAGCACAGGTTAAATAGAACTTCAGCCACCAAATCTAGAGTAGAAATCTAGAATCCCAATTTATCAAGCCAAAGCCTGAAGTCCAGCTAGGATGACTTCTTTTTTCTTTTAAGTTTTTAAAAATGTTTATTTATTTATTTTGAAAGATATGGGAGCATGAGTGGGAGAGGGGCAGTGAGAGGGGAGGAGAGAGAATCCCAAGCAGGCTCTGCACTGTCAGTGCACAACCCAACATGGGGCTCTATCCCATGAAAGAATACTAAGAAAATAACATGACAACATATGAAAGTATAAAACTCATTGATAAAGTTAAATATACAGTCAAATTCAGAGCACTATAATATTGTAATGGTATTATTTTTGAGAGAGAGAGCACGTGGGTGCATGCATGAGTTGGGGGAGGGGCAGAGAGAGAGGAAGAGAGAGAGGAAGACACAGAATCCAAGCAGGCTCCAGGCTCTGAGCTGTCAGCACAGAGCCTGATGTTGGGCTTGAATGCATGAACTTTGAGATCATGACCTGAGCCAAAGTCGGGTGCTTAACCAACTGAGCTACCCAGGTGTGCTTAAATTTTTATTTTATTCACCTGGTCCTCATCACAAGCACATTCCTTAATTCTGATCACCTATTTCATCCATTTCCCCCTATCATTTGGTACCCATCAGTTTGTTCTCTAAAATTAAGAGGTAGGCTGCTTTGGTGCACCTGGGTGGCTCATTTGGTTAACCATCCAACTTCAGCTCAGGTCATGATCTGGCCTCATGATTTGTGTGTTTGAGCCCCATATCAGGCTCCACACTGGCAGTGCAGAGCCTGTTTAGGATTCTCTCTCTCCCTCCCTCTCTCTCTGCTCCTCCTCCACCCATGCTTTCTCTTTCTCTCAAATAAATAAAATTTAAAAAAAGAAGTAGGATAACTTCTTTCTTGCCCTTTTATATCCCTGATTTCCCCCATGATGTTCTGCTATCCAAAGCCTTATCCTTAAAGACCCTTCTTCAGCAAGTCTTCTTCCATTACACCTTACCTGGTGCAAGGGAGTTCTTTCCTCCCCCTTTATTTTCCCATGACCCATGATTTGGAGAAATGACCTTGTTCTGTAGGGTATCACAATTCAGGTAAGCCCTACCAGGTATGCCAGAAGGTTGAAGGGACCCTCCACCCCTTGCCTTTCATCTCCAGTGCCTCACAATCCTGCTCCAAGGATAGGCCCCATGCATATTCATATTTGGTAAACATTTATTGAGCTTCTTTGTACCTCTTTTAGGGATTGGAGATCTTGGTAAGATTGACAAGATTCCTTGTTCCATGGACCTCACAATCCAATTAGGGAAGAGAGAGAGAGATGGTAAATCAATGAATAAAAATGTCAGGTAGTATTAAATTTTCTGCAGATAGAGAAAATAGGGTGGCTTAATGGTCACTGGGAAGCTACTTAGATTGAGTAGGTAGTCATGGAAGTCTTCTCAGAATAAGCTGATGAAGTTGATAGAACTAAATGGAATTATTCTCTGTAGGACTTTTTAAAAAGCAACCGTTTCCATGACAACTGTCTATGGTCTTAACAAATATGCATGGTCATTTATCAAGTATAGTATATCAAGTATAGTAGTCTGTGCTGCTTTCCTAAGACAGTTGATCAACAGCATCTTTCACACCCTTTCCAGCCAGGACCATCCCTAAAAGTGATCCCTCAATACCATGCAATATAGGAGCAGAGCTACAGGCCACTTCTTTACTCTCTAGGACAGTCATCTGGGTTCTCACCACACCCCATGCTGCCCCTGAGCTCTGGTCCTTCTGCCTAGAATTCTCCTTCCCTGAGCTTTCACATGCTCTCTAGAATTCTTCACATGCTCACCTCTGTAGGGTCTTATTCAATGCCTCCCTGCTCTTGATGGCCTCCTCATAGTCTCTGTTTTATGTTCTTTCCAGCACTCATTAGAATTTGAAATCATTTTGTACTATTTGTCTCCCCTGTTTAGAAGATAAGATGCTTCAGGGCAGAGATGTGTTTTCTCTTGCTCAGCACTGTGTTCTCTGGGGGCCAGATGAGCACATGAAATACAGTTTGGGGACAATAAATGTTTGCTGAATGAACATCCACATAGAACAGGATTGTATTAGCTAACACGCTACAGAGAATCTTCCAAGCTCAACTGTAAACATACTTCTTCATTCACTTCAGTGTGTGGTTATGAGAGTGGGCTCTGGACCTAGATCTCCTGAACTCAAACTCCTACCCTTTTCTTACTTCTCAAGTAAGATCCCCAAGCACTTTTTCCAACTTTGAAGGGATGCTAATTGTATATACCTCACAATATCAATGTAAGAATTAAATTAGTTAATACCTATAAAATTCTTACAGTTATTCTTGGCATGTCTTGTTACTATTCCCTAGTATCCAGTGCAGTGCCTGGTACCCAGTAAGTAATTGCCAAACATAGATGGAATTTTATGGTACAGCAATTTTGCCAGGTTTTCATTAGGCATTGGGTGGATTTCTTTAAAAACTTCCCAGAGGTGCACCTGGCTGGCTCAGTTGACAGAACATGAGACTCTTGATCTCAGAGTCTTGAGTTCACACCCCACATTAGGTGTGGAGCCTACTTTTAAAAAAATTGTGAAAAAACCTCCTAGAGATTATAATCTAGTATGAGGGAAGTGGTGTGTAAGCAAAAAGCTTAAAAAATTTCCCAAGAATAGGATGACACTCAAAGAGGGAGACAAAGTTATCTGCCACTTTGGAACCTAATTCAGAGAGATCATGGCATCTAGGATCTTTTGCATCCAGAAGTGGGGATGGGTTCAAGTTTGGCTGATGGGGGAAGCATTGAGCTGGCTTCTATGGAATGAGAAGGTGGTGAAAGAGGGTAAAATTAGAAGGTGTTTTTTCCAGGTGTGATTTCATAGTGATGGAGAAGGCCTAGTTCTAGTTTCTAATTTACTAGCAAGTCCTTGATGGGTTTTGTCTAATCACAGCAGGAAGATCTCAGATTTTTAAACCTCATTTGAAAGTAGGGACATCAATAGGTAGGTATGCATGTAACTCACTCTGGAAATTCCCCCCAATAGAACCCATTTTCCTACAGGTCGTTTGGGCATAACATGATCCCCAAAGGTGGTTGTGAGGGCATAACATCATCAAAGTAGTCAGGGAAGCTTTGGAAGGCAAGGAAACAGTGATGTCACAGAAGGGCAATAGCATCTTGGGAGGAGGGAATTGAAGGGGCTTCTATTACCAGGGGAGCCAGACCTGGACCTTGTTGCTCCAACCTCAGTGACAAAGGAGAAAGGTAAGTGTGAGTGTCTTTGATGGTTGTGTATTTGGTCTTTTAGTGGGGAGATAAACAGTAAGATTCCTTTTTTAAGCCTCTGCCCAGCTCCACTGGTCTCTTTCTTCTCCCTGTGGTTATCTTTAAGATTCTTGTATAAACCTGCCTCAGCCCTTGAGACCAAATCTGTTTTATGTGCCATATACCAAGAGTCCAAGGTAAGAGGCCAACTGGGGAAAATGCAAGGCATGGAGCAGAGAGGCATCAGAGTGCCGATCTGACCCCAGGATGCTGAGAGAAGTCAATCAGCTTTTGAGGGATCCTTTGTCCTTTAAGAGCCTAGGATGAAGCCCTCTTACTTGAGGAAGTGCAGAGCCTTCAAAGGTTTTGAGTGCTTTCTAATCCATGAGTCTGTTGTTTTCAGATGGCTATCAAAATGCTTTCAGACAGGCAGAGCCCTTTCCTTACTTCCAGGAGATAATCTAGAAGCAAATATGTGTGTGTATATGTGTGACACAGAGACAAAATTTCATTCAGGTGCAAGTGACTGTTATCAGAGCCTTTTTGGAAAGTCTCTTCAGACAAGGGAGAAGGGTATCAGGGTAAATTTTCCTGAGAGTAGCCACAGGACTGAGAATGGGAAATTTGAGAACATGTGAAAGCTATAATACTTTTTGGAGCACCTGTGAAAATCTAAATTCCCATCTATAGTTTGGAACACACACTTGTATTTTTATAACCTAATTTGTTCCAAAAATAATTATGTCTGATATCCAGAAGTGTGAAGGCCCAGAAGAAAAGGCAAGTGGGGAAGAGAAAGGATTTTTTGATCCTTTTGATTTTATGAGGAAAACAAAACAAACCTTCCACAAAAAAGAGATCTACTTTTAGAATTTTTTCAGCATCTTGCCTGTGTTCATTTACGAGGAGGAGGAGGAGGAGGAGGAGGAGGAGGAGGATCTGGGGCTGTAGTGGAGAGAGCTGACACAATACACTCTTCTCATTAACTGGCGCCCACATGGCAGGAAT